>NC_031980.2:22860186-23169741 GCF_001858045.2 Oreochromis niloticus
CAGAGCCTCAAAAAGCCAATGATCCGTCTTTAATTGGCACATAAAAGTCAAATATCCACGTCTCAAGTTAAATGATTCACACACTTTCATTGTTATTGGCCTCTTTAATGGTCATGACTGGTCATAATACCCCCATTAGATGCCCTCCTGTACTAAGAGGAGCCAGGAAGGTTGTTATCATCCATTCTAATCACTGATCATTGTAATCCTTAAATGAAGCGATCAACTGAGCCCACTAAGAGGTCTCCAACCGGTGATTTCTATTGTCCATTTAATGGGCTGAGAAAGATTTCAGTTACGTATGCTCTTCAATTAATAAGTCAATTTAGATCTTAGGCAACCTACCTTTAATACTAGTATGCCAGAAGACTGTTATCATCCACTGTAATCACTAGGATAAAAAAATAACCCAGTGACATGACCACCAATAAATGAGGTGATAATAGACTACTGAGCTTACTAGTTGATGGAAGAGGCTGCCTGCGGGCAAATCTATGGGACTGACAGGAGTCGTTTAATGGACTGAAAACAGTTAAAAGATGTGTGTGAATCTGGTTTCAGTGTATGTGCCCACCAAATAATACTCATACCTTTCGACTATAGACACCATAAAAAGCAGGACTTGGCTTCTGGGATTGAAAAAAAGAAGCGTAAACCAACTTTCTTTTTACTGGCCACCAGGGGGCGATACCTATGTTTACATTTAGACTTCATAAAGTAGTCAAGGGGATTTTACCTTTATAAGTACTTTCCTGATGATTTTATAGGGTCAGTTTATAGGTAAGTGAAAAAAATATTAAGTCTATTTTATAAAATTTTTCTCGTTCTCAAGTTGATGAAACTGGAAAAAGGCGCAGGATTGCAGTTAATGTCATGTTATCTAATGATCTATCTATGATTTCAGCATTTCAGTGCAGTCAGAAATAACAAAGCAGGAGAATTTCTCACACTCTCTGCTGAGGCTAAATTTGATTTAAAGCTTCTCAATATATTTTTTGTCATAAAGAGGAAAAGCGGTAATCTACAGTTGATGTCACTATCAACAAAAAGCTGCAGGATAAATGGATAGCTAGGATGTGCCTATGCCACAGTGAGCTACAGGAATTATAGGAAGGGGGGATGACAGTGCAGAAGAGAAGGATAATTGGATAAAGGATAAATGGATCTCTTACTCTGGGAGGCATCTGTAAACAGCAGTTATGCTTTACTGGGGCCTCTTTCTGTGGCAGCGGTCTCTACAGGAGAGGGTGTACAGAGAAGTCTATTAGCCCGCTAGACACACAGCGGCGGTCACAAAGCTTCATAAGCTACACCGAGGAGTGAAAAAAACACAATGTCCACCTTAACAAGTCTTTTCACCCTCCAGCTCTGTTCAGACTGCAGCAAGCTTCCAGTTTCGGAATAATTTTAAAGTCAGAACAAACTGAAAAAGGTATAAAATGCCAACAATAAAGAGACAACTGAGAGAAAAAACTCTTACACTGCGAGCTAAAATAGAATCAAAAATTTTCAGTCCTGCAGTGTGAACAGAACTTTGGATTCAGTTCAGTATTTTTTTGGTAATGAAATCGCGTCTTTCTGAGAATTCCTTGTTAAGGCGGATATTTTTCTTACAGTGTGATATGAAGCATTCCCGCCCATTAAAGGAAGAAGGAAAGGAAGCAGAGAGTCCAGTTATCAAGCAACTCTGGTTTTTACTGCTTTAAGAGATTATCCAATTAGCCCCAGTCTTCTTCCAACACTGAGACAACATGACGTTAAAACAGCCATGAGCAACTTCACTGAAAGTCATCCAAAAACAAAAAAGCAACAACAAAAGAAAGAAAACAACGGGGCCGTTTCTTTATGTGAAAATCTGTGAGGCGTTTCAAAGCACAGGAGAAGCACAGCATGAACTGCTGGGAGGAAAAAAAAGAAGAAGAAGGTGGAGAACAGAAAGAAGCAGATGAAGAAAAACCTGAGTGTTGCTAAGGGGGGAAGAAGCTGGAGAAGATTTTTTAAAAATCCCTGGGTTGAAATCATGAACAGCTGGCCTCAGATCTACATTTCATTTACAACACGTGAAACAGAAAAGCCTCCAACAAAAACTCAAAACACAATCATAAAATTTTCTTACACAAACTGTAACAGATATAACAGGTCATGTCAGACAAAGACCATAGAAAAAATACATAGATTTACTTTACATTTCAGTCCATTTGGAAGTTTTTGCTCTTGCATAAATTTAAAAAAAAAAACACTCATCTGATAATGCATGCTGGTTTTAGGCTTTACTACACTCTCACTGCTCTAAAAACTCAGTTTCAGACAGTTGTTTTTTCTAGTCTTGGCTCTGCATGATGTCAGATAGTGGAGATACCCAAATATGGTCATCTCATGCACAGAAGCCCCACCCACCTGGTCTTAAAACCTTCTGTTTATAAGGGGAATTTTTTTAACTGTGACACATGCAAAGTCCATGAATAAAACCAAGATCCACTTTAAATTGCTAAAAAACCTAACTCTGCTCTAAAACTGCTGTATATTTGTTCTGAGATGCAATTATTTATATTTGTCTTTGTATTTAAAGCATGTTGTATACTGATGTTAAACATATAAGATTTTCAAACCAGTAAATTCAAAATTTCAAATATTTAATTGACATTTATAAGTCTCTAGATATTTAAATTACACGTTAAGGAAGCTTATGTTTGTGGTAAAAGAATACTTGTCACATTATTAGTCACCCTAGGTTTACTTCTTAATGCCACAGATGATTTTTTTCTTACCATGTGTGGAAGCTGGATGTTAGCTAGGCTGTTGATGAGCGACTGGCTGAGGTTAGCCAGCTCGTGCAGCAGGGAGTCATTCTGCTGCTCGATCACCTTGTTCTCCTCCTCGATGGACTTCAGGTTGGTCTCCATAGTGGTTATCTACCGGATGAGGAAATAAATTAGTAGGAGACCTTTTGTGTTAATAGTGACATTAGAAAAGTGGCTAGGAAGCGTGCATACAATCAACCAACATTAACTTCGGACAATTTTGGGAGAACTGAGTCAGCATATTGCCCACAGATGTCCTCTCTCCCATGTAGCACACAGCACTTGTATTTGCACTACTGGAGCTGGTTTAGGGAGCCTCCTTGAAAACCCACGATGCCCACCTGCTATTGGTAATTGCACTGACTGACCATTAGCTGAAAGATCGCACGGATTGTTGTACTCAAAGGTGGCAGATTAAACCCATTGCATTGGACACATGCACATCTGTCAGGTAAAGAAGGAAAGTCTTGCAGATGAAGGAAGATGCAGATGTTATGTCCGTGCAGGTTCTCAGTCATCCAAGTCACATAACATCTGCATCTTCCTTCATCTTGGGATTTTAAAAAGAAGGCAGCTCTCAGCCAAGAGGCTTCTTCAATTCTAAACATTTTTTAGAACTAACATTGATCTTCAATAAACTTAAAGAAGTTCTCTTCAACCTCCTAAAAAGGTTGAAGAGAACTTAGCACGTGTTACCAAGCATTAGCAAGATGGCTGCTGAGGGCAGGGTTTCCTTATAAAAGTATTTTTTATGAATGCCAAAAGTTACTCTAACCCTTTCAGATTAAAAGTCCGAGTGCAGTTAAGGTGCAAAATTTATTCTATGCAAAAATTATTAGAAGAAAAAGAAAACATTGAAGGTTTTCATGAACTTAAAAAAACAGCATCATCTTCAAATAATCAAATAATTCAAATATTGAGTAGAAATGTTTTTGTCAAATAATGTGACAAAAACATTTCTACTGGATATTTTTATCTCTGTCTATGACAGGAGAGTCTAGTTTCTTACCCAACTAGTGTCTTACTTATTTATTTGTATTAATGCTACATTAACAAACAGAGACCATCTTACTTGTGTCCTCAGTTTTATCATGTCTGACTCCACTTGACTGTTGGACTCATTCAGATCTTTGATTTCTTCATCCAGCTGTTTGATTTCTTCATCGTTCTCGATACCTGAAACAAAAAAAAACAAAAAAATCCATCTCCCCCGACTTAACGGTCAAAGCAACATTACCGCATTTTATCACATGTAAAATGTCTAATATAAGGAAATTAGTTTTTTTTTCACTCTTTCAGATTAAATAATTCACTTAGGTTAAAGCTTCTTCTGTTTCTTGAGCTCTGACCTTTGCTTGCTCTTTGCTTGATTGTCAACATTTCCACGCCACTCATCCTGGCTTTCTTCATGGCTGAGGTGGCGCGGGGACAACCGGAGAGACTGGAAAAAAAAAATAAACATAACACACCAAATGTTTCTCCAAGTTAAAAAATGTATCTATGTTAGCTTATTTTTGTACAGATAACGTCATACAAATCGCTGCCTTATTTGAAAAATGGTTACCAAAAACCAGCAGCATGTACAGCAGGAGGAGAGGACCTGAACATTGGCCATTATTTAACCCCAAGATTGTATAAATTGTATAAAAAGTTGGAACTGATGACAAACTTTGTTTAAAGTAAGAAAGATCTTACCTCCGGTGGGTCAGGAAGCTCCCGCTGACGTGCCCTGAGCCATCACAGCCTGGGGTCGGGCAGGTCATGCCATCTGTCTTGCCAGATTTCCAGACAAACTGCGAGCCATTGACGTAGCTGTCCTTTTGCCTCTTTGCCGCAAGGGGGCAGCCTGATGCACTGCGATGAGAAGCGTACTTCCCCGTCACATGACCCTGACCATCACAACCCGGCACTGGACACCTGAGAAACAAGTATAAAGGTCTCAGTTTGCTTTTCAAAAAAAAAAAAAACACTCCACAGTTCTAACCTGAAGTGAAGTCTTGTCACCTCCAAAGAGCTTTAGTTTAAGAAAAGACTAACGTGGCCATCCATGCTAACCATCATCAGCTCTTTGATCAGCTGGACAGAAACATGAGCACAGAGATGAAAAACAATTGGTACTTGCTTCTGAAATTGTCCACAGCACTCCGTAGGACTCTTGATGAAGTGGGGAGGACATTGAGTCACGACTCACTTCCTCATCTACAATCCTCCCCCACCCTTCCAAGGCCTCAAGGCCACAGCAGCGTAACGATGAGCAAGACAAACGCCTATCACCTCCTCAGCTTCCAGACACTCGGCTCTGCCTCCTGCATCCCAAAACGCCCTTCGCTGTGACATTTGGGCTGATTAGAATGAGCCGAGCGTCCACAGGCCGCTCCCCAGCCGAGCTCAGGTTAAGCTTAATTATGATTCTACTGTTAATGATGATGGTGGATGGAACAGAGGCGGCGGCGGCAGCTGGCTACAGACTGACACCAGCTGAACTTTAGATTATTCACAAGGTCGTATTGGCTTAGCATTATGGCTCTGCTTTAACACAAATGTCAAAGGCTCACTAGCGCTAACCTTTATTGGACTTGGTCTGCTGGGAGCCGGAGGTGGAGTGCAGCGCTGACCGCGGCTCCCCGCTTTTGCAATATTCTTCGCAAAAGTTAGAAAGGTCAGTCTACATAGGCAGCATTTTAAGAGAGAGATGATGGATGAACCTGTCATTAACAAAGTGCTTTGACCTTGATGCAAAAAAATGCATAATAAAGGCACCTGAAATGTGCTTTTAAGAGGCAACGAAACAAGCCAGTCCTTCCTCCTTGCTGATGATTTGAAAAGTTTAACTGATGCACATTCTCTCTTTTCTCTAGAAAAGTTGTACTTCGGTGCATCGTCTGTCAAAAGATGAGAATCCTGTCCTACCTGTTTAAAATATACAGCAACATTTTAACCTGTTATTTTAATTCTATAATAATATATCTATAATATCTATTCTAACATCTATTAGCATGTGCAGCAATCCTCCACAACACCTCCAAAGTCCCCAGATTCCAATCCCACCGACCTCACCAACAAACCTGCACAACCCAAAGAATGCCCCCCTCAGAGTCTGACATCACTAAATGTTTTGTTCTCTCTGACTTCTTGTATTTTTTGGCAAGTTGTCGTTTCAAAGGTTTATTCTCTTAAAATCCAATATCTGCCTTAAAATAATTATTTTATATTTAAGAGAGGAACATAAAGATTTAAAGGAGGATTTTTAAAGATGACCAAAAGTTTGGGGGTTTCTTTGCTGACGAGCATGAATAAAACCAACAGCAACAAAAAACTTGTAAGAGAAACTAGAATTTGCTTTTCTAAAGCGCTGTTATTGTTCTATAAGCTTTAATATAGTGGTAGGATCCAAAAACAGGACACCTAAGCCCTGTATTTGTGGACCTTACATAAAATCTATGAACAACATCTCATTTACTGGTCTGAAATCTGTTTTTCTTTACTTGTTCTTTGCTTTGTCTCAGACAGTTTAACAACACCAGGGATAAGGCTGATAGAATATGGAAAAAACTGTTTCATACACCATAGGACATTATTTAAGGAGTGCATTAACTTTACATGAATGCACAACCTTGAATATAGTCAGATCTTTAAATGTCTCAATGACAGAGCTTTGATAGTTTTTTGAGTGGCACTGTCTTTGCCCCTGATATTGCTCGGGTTTACTTTTAATCTTGGACCTGACACTTCCCAATATTCTCAACATTAAGGCTTTGACATATCTCCAAAATATCTCCTTACTTGATTGGCTCCTGATCGTCTTTGTCCTCTTTGCTGTGGAGGATTTTTATGCCACTTTTCTTGGCTCGTGGACAACCGGACAGACTGCAGAACAGAACATTATTTAAAACATGTACGTTCAGTGAAGCATGGTTTACTGTTGCTGTTTGTTTGTCTGTGATTTCATGCACAGAGTTGTATATTATACTCTTTACGAATATACCTCCTGTGGGAGGCGTAGTTTCCAGTGATGTGTCCAGATCCGTCACAGCCAGGCGTTGGACACCTGAGGAGTAAATACGAGATCAAACAACTGTATTATTACATAATGGTTCCTGTGTCGACAAACAAAAGTAAGGCTACATCCACAAGTATGTTTTCTTTTTCCGTGAATGTCTGACATCAGACACTCAGAGTTCTCACAAATCAATTACAGTAACACATTAGAGTGGTACCCAAAGCATCATAGACAGGAAGAAATGGTTTTAGGAAAACTGATCACGGATGAACCAGAGGAGAGCGGGCTCTAAATCCAACCATACTAAAAGTTACACACTTTAAAATGAAAGGACACTGAATGGACAGCAGTCGTTATTTTAAACATTCTTTCCTTCCCACACTTTCCACTCTGCTGAGAACAACACACCAGTGATACACTGATCCTGTTGACTCACTTGAGTTCTTGTGAGTTAGTGGTCATCATCCCGCGGATGTTCTTGTCGGCCAGCTGACAGCTTGACAACCTGCAGGAGGAGAAGAGCCACTATTACTTTAACACCACCGACAGTTTTACAAACATGCTCTCATCCCAGGGTGACACATAATGTGGTTTTCTCCAATGACGGCCGTGTCTCACCGTTACACACAAGGGTTATTTTTCCTTTTTTTTTTAGCACCGGTGCCTTGTTGGACTGGCTGCAGGAACATTGGCCACTGTGAGATAAACATCCTGTTTTACAGACCTACAAGCTGGTGGTGCTGGCGAAACTCATCACCAGCATTGTGGCAGCACTGCGCCACTCACGCCATGTGTTGTTAATGTTTGTCTTGTTTTGTATTTTGTGTTTTGTGTTTTGTCCTGCTTATTGTTTGTGATTTCCTCTGGTTGCTCCACTAAATCTGGGGTCTCTTCCTGTTAAAGGGGAGTTCTTCCTCACTACTGTTGCCAAGTAGTCGCTTACAGGAGTTTGACTGCTGAGCTTCTCACTATACTGTAAGACCTTTACCTGGATAAATGAACTCAATAAGCCAAAGGCTTACTAGCCAGGATACCAAGATTTGCGCTTCCTTTAGAACTTTGAGTTTTACAGTTTGTTTCATTTCTAACTCATTAGTTGGGTTTAAGTTCAACTATTTGGTTACAAAAACAGCACACAAAAGCACAAGAAAAAGGACTTGGATACGATAAACACCCTTCTTCCCAAAGACCAAACACCTTCCGCTAAAGAAGTTTGATTACAAGGAACAAGAAGAAAGGGCATCATTTGTGGTGTATCTCTAAATTAGAATCCTCCACCACCTCATGAACCTCCCGTTGGAATTACATTCATGTTTGGAAAACAACAGCCTTACGGTCAGTGTACAAAACACTGCAGCCAACATACACGTCATAGATAGAAGTCCTCTTTCTTGATGGTGTTATGTTAACTGATGGCTGATTAATTTTTTTGAAGTAACTGGTTTAGGAAAAAGATCGGGATTTGGGACAAAACACTATTCTTCACACCAAACATGATGAGTCAGGAGTAACAGCCAAAATGTGCCCCAAATTCTGAATGAAAGTAATCTGATTACATGTAGTTTTATACTATGGGTTAAGCTGTTCAGTCTTTTGAAGATGCCAGTGTTCACATTTTGGACGGGAAGCCAGATGGTTTGAAAGCAGGGTAAAAGAGACCGTCGATGTCCACTGTGAATGTCCATCACTGAACAGAGGAGGTGGCTTACAACACAGACTGTCTGCTACCTACAGTGGAGTCTTAAGATCCCTTCCCAGGTGTCAGGTGACCTCTATGTACCATGTTTCCACATTTTACAATCCAAAGTGTGGAAATACTAAAATCTCTATGAGAATTACATTTTTTCTTTAAAATGTTTGAATTGAAAGAAACTTGAAGTTGCTGAAACAGGTCAAATAACATCTAAGCAGAAGTAAAATGTAAACTTCGCAGCGCAGAAGTGATAAGCCTCTGTAAGGGAATGATTAGGCTAAACACGCATAACAGAGATTTCCTCTGTCCTCACATGAATCCTGCTTCACTCATGCAAAAAATTCACAGCCTGAAGTCTTAGTTATTTTGTTTGTTGGTTGTTATGCAGTCTTCAAAGTAATTAACCAGATCAATTAAGGGAAACTGCTCTGGGATGATTTTGATGTCTGACCCTCCGATAACTCAGACGCCTGCCTCATAGTCAAGAGTTTCAGATTTTATTTGCTTGCACGAGCGCCCGTGACACAAGCTGATGAAAGTAAAAACAATTTGGCCAGTTGCCCAAACCCCAAAGAAAAGGCTCGATCAGGACACATGCTGTGCATAGCAAAGAAGTGATCCCCCATAAGGCTCAAAGTAAGCTCCTCCACAGTTAGCTGTTTATATCACACACATCTCCTGATATGTATGCGCTGTGAAGTGTCTGCACTTATTGAGCTACAGTGAGGGGAAAAAGCAATAAATCAATAAAAAATGATGAGAACTATTTTTTTTTCTTTTGGCCTGTGAATTTCTGTCATTACTCATCCTGAGCTGTTAGCATTTGTCTTATTGGCTCTTCAGCAGCTGGCGACAAAAGATGGTGCGAACGCCTGTGTCACATCTGATGAAGCCTCTCAACGAGATCAGAAACACCATCGAGACTAAAACGTGCACTAATGTGCCGATCTCCCTTTCTAAATTTACAAGGTTGCTAATTAGTTTCTTTCCCGCTTCCGACTCGTCCTGTTTGTCTTTGCTGTCTGCTGATGTTTCGGGGTTATGTCTATATCTGTGTACTTTTGTAAGACTGCTGCACCATCAATTTAATGAGACAGGAAAGTGAAGTGACATATAGCGCATAGTGAACTTCAGCTGCCTTTGACTGAGGGTTTCTCGCCATCCTTTGACCTGAACGTGGGAGTGTTTGGCTCAGAGGCTGCTGGGCAACAGCGTGCAGCAGTCGGATTAGAGGTACGACTTACGTGATGAGCTCCTTCTTGCTCTCCTTGCAGGGTAGGTATTTGTGGTGTTTGGGGCTAGGCATGGTCACCTCGGCCGGGTAGTGCTGCTCGTCCAGCAGCTCCTGGAAGGGATCCAGCTCGTCGCTCTGGTGTAAGGACGAGAAATAAGCCGACTACAGCGCGTCACTAAAAGCTCATCGTTTACAAATTTACACAAACTTCACAACACATTCCCATTTCAAACACAGGAGACAATAAGGTTATGTGAAAACAGCATGCATTATCAGGTAATGTTAGGTTTTCCTTAGTCAAAGATAATGTTATCCTCAGTGAAACAGTGGTTAAATTTCCTGTAACATTAATTAGACATTCCTCATGTCTGAAGACACTGCTATGATATATTAAATTAATTTGTGTTCCATAACAACTTTAGAAGTAATTAAAATAAATTAAAAAGTCAGAATCAAAAGAACATTTTAATTTACCGAAATAAAAAATAATTACAGATGCAAACGAAGAGGGTTATATGTAAAGAAATAACATTAAAAAGTCAGACATTAAGTTTGTGAATTTAATATCAGAATGTATAAAAAGCTTTTATGTCATCTCACAGAATATGTGCTATTGTCATTCATATGTGTAAGCTTCC
This sequence comes from Oreochromis niloticus, assembly GCF_001858045.2. NCBI lineage: Eukaryota > Metazoa > Chordata > Actinopteri > Cichliformes > Cichlidae > Oreochromis > Oreochromis niloticus. The sequence goes on from NC_031980.2 coordinate 22,870,553, forward strand.
TGCCGTAAGTAAGAATATTACCCTCCACTGTAGTTTAGCTGATTTTAACCCACAACAGGGCTTCATCTCATATTATGTTGAAAATTCAATATGTCACAAAGTGAAAACATTTTAGGCATTATCCAAAGTGTTACAATCAAAAAGTTTTTAAAGGCTAACTTATAAAAATGTGCAGATTACAACATGTACAAATGTTGTGTGTTATATATAAAACAGTTAAAACCAGGATTAGGAGAGAAAAAAATGACTAGGAACCATTCTCACATTAGTTACACACAACACATTTATCTCAAAAATTCAGAAGTAAACCTGATTCATTCTACATGAGTTGAATAAAATATGGAGTGTTTCCCTACATTAAGTTTAAAAAATGTTCTATAATCCTCGAGAATGTATTTGGTATATAGATCTTTGCTTATAAATCTAAAAAAGTGCATTATAATCAGTGTTTTAGAAAACATTTGACCTTTTTTTAGAACCTCATAAACCTGAATCAGCCTAGTGTGTCAGTGCCCGGAGAGCTACGAAGCATAAGGTCTAAAAAAATACATTTAGGCTGTTTACATATAAACAGCCTAAATGTACCTCCAGGTTTGTTATATAGTTGTGCTTTATGTATATATATTATGTTTTTTTCTCTGTGTGGTGGAATACTTTTAAACATATTGATATAAATTTAATTTTAAGAAAAAAATTATAAACATACCAGGGAATTATTGTGGACATAAATCGAGTGCTTTGGCATTTATGTGTATACGAATAACTAATAAGAAGAGCCTGATTTATAGCGTTTAAGTCCCTTTTTAATGTAGCTGTATGAGTCATATCGATTTAGCGTCCCTGAAGTTCTGGTCATAATGAGCAGATCTGTACTGGTTGCCAGATCATTTCCAGATAAATGTGTTCCCAGCACAGGTGTCGGAGGCGTGTCTCTCTGCTTGTTAACCAGGTCGAGCTTCTTTCTGCAGCAGTTGGTGAACAAAAAGCTTTTGTGGCTCTAAGAACACTGCAGTCTGCTCTGCAGTCCACACATCACACCTCCTCAGTCGGGAGCAGAAATCGTTGTGGACTGTCTGGAGAAAATCCCATCAGACGCCTCGCTCTGGGCTCCGGCCTCCTCTGCAATGTCGTGCTTCATTAACAAACGCAATTACTCTCCTGATTAAAACCTTTCACTCCAGCGCTCTAAATCCAACGAGGCAAATGTAGCAATTTGCTGCATGGGTTGCTCTGTGTGATATCAGATCTGTGAGGATTTAAAGCGTGCCGATGATCTATCGTGTTTTACTTATGTATTAGTGCTGTAATTCAGTATTTTAATGCATCGTGTGCGAGCTCCTGAAGCGTTCATTTAGTCTGAACGATGCAGTGCTGCCTCTGGCCACATGGGAGCGCACTGAGCCTTCCGGAAAGCCTGTCGGCATCCACCCTATCAGCCAGGGTTATTTATCAAACTGCACAGAGAAATTTGAACTTGCATGAGATAAAAATGGAAATTCTTGACTTTTACTCCCCAGAAACTTTAGATTAAAACCCATTTATCAAACTTATTTTGTCTCTGTTCACTTAGATCTTAGATTAGTGTTGCAGTGCACCGACAACGTGGATGGACTGTAACGGCTGTGATGAATAGCTGTAACCCTATTTATGCTTGTATTGTATCACAACTTTTTGTTCTAAAAGACTAAAGCCGATTGATCCTTTTGTTCCGTGCCACATTGTAAGATTTTCTCTGATCTATTGCATCTCCGCAGCACGAACGACTTCCCTTTTATGTATGTAATATAAAGTTAATTTCACAGTAGTTTATTAAAGACTGGTAACACAATAACAACAATCTTCATAAATGGAGAGTGGATTATTAATTAAACTTTACAGGTTTTTACAGCCAACAAAAAAATCCAATGCAGTAGCAGAATAAGTGAAAAGTGGCGCTGCGTGTGAGCCTGAAATTATTTTATAAGGATTACCTGTTATGTAAAGGGGTGAAAGAAGAAGTAAAAGTCATATTCCTATTGAAGTCGTATTTTACTCCATATTTGATACAGATTTTTATTAGATATTGAGATATTTAACATATCTAATATTATAGATATTGGATTATATATTAGATGCTGACTTGCTTAGAATAGTCAGATCTTGCTTTTTTATTTACTTATTTTTAGGAGACCACACAAAGGAGCTGGATAAAAAAAAAAGTACATTTTCAAAATAAAAGACCCAGTTTCTGCTGACCAAGCAGTAACCTCCAGAGCTAAAAAACGAAGCCAGTGCAGAGGCACCAAAACTGCAGTTCCTCTAATGGCCACTTGAGGCTGACTCTGAAAGCGTATCATTCCCCAGACTCGCATGTTTACCAACTTTACAGCAGAAATAAGTATCTTTCCCCCTCTTTTTTTTTTTTTTAAATTTAATTCATCCAACTATATAATGGAGTTAGGGGCGTGGCCATCTTCAGTAACAGGTGCTCTGACACAGCTGCCAGGCCAAAACTCAGATCAATAAATTGGACTTCTCTGACATGTTTAACAATAAAGTAAATTTTGTTTCTAAATAACATTTAAAAAAATGCGTTTTATTTTGAAAGTTTAACTTATTCTTTATCCCGTTCTTGTGTCTGATTTTCTGTCCTCCTCATCTGCTCTTTGCATGTCAAAGATTCACCAAAATAGACACATTATTATAAGAACGGCAACACAAACAACATTTGATGCCCTGAGAATTACGAATGAAACTTTTATCACCAAAAATAATATTTTAAAAAATTGATGCATTGTGCAATATCTATTTAAAAAAAATAATAACTAAATAATTACTTATTAATGTTTTATTAACGATTACAGTTTATATGTGATGGTTACTATAAAGTGTTATTTAAAGGCTTAAAAAAAGACAGCTCAACAGTTTAAATTACTTATGCTTTGGCAGAATAACATCACTGAGGTAACTCAGCAGCTAACAGCAATAAAGCTCTGTTTCTTTGTTTTCACTCATACACTTCGCTGTAAGTCTCTTGTGTGAGACATGGTGTTTCTTCTTTTATATGATTTTGCAATCTCTCTCTTCAGCGGTCTTTCTTTATTATTCTTTTGTTGAACTGTTTCTGTTTGGTGGCTCCAGGGTGAGGGGAAAACAGGAGGAACTGAGCGGCGATGTACAATTTTGGCAAGCACCATCGTTCTGTGCCATTTCAATGCCTTGGGTTGGTGAAGAAGTGCATGCAAACATAATAAACCCTTCCAAACTCACAAAATTTCCTCTTGCGTATGTAAAGTGATGCAAAAATTATGCGTAACAACCGGCAACCAGAAGTACGCCCTCGCAAAAAATAAGCCCAGAACTTCTCTATGGCCCTTTCTGCTTTGCACCGCAGAATAAGGATTCCCTTTTAACAGCTTATAAACCCCGATCATCTTCTAATCTATGCATGAACACATAATATAAACTCTGGGTTCCTTAAATCTCTCAATTTCATGCTTGAAATTATCCTTACTTTGCACGATTAGGGCCCTAAATAAATCTTAAATCAAGTGCTTAAAACCCTTAATCATAACTGTAAGGGCAGAGAGTGCAGCAAGAGCAACATTTAGAGCTTTAGCGTGGCCTAAAAAATATTTAACTTCCACCTCTTCGGGTTACTTATTCAAAGCACTTGTCACCTTAATCCTAAAATAAAAAATTCAAGGTGTCTCTGCCCCCATATCATTAAATATTTTAAGTTTTAATCAAGCATACTGTAGTACAGAAATTACTCTCTACATTAGTTTGTGTCAATGTAAATATTAATCTGCTCCCTGCTGAGCTAAGTTTGAATATAAACTACTTAAAGTGGTGCAGAACCTCCTGTAAGGACGAGTCCTGCAAGCTGTGTAATAATCTGCCGCAGTACTAAACACACCAAACTCTAGTCTTCTTTGCTGCATTTAAATCAGTAATTTTAATGTGTTCAGATTTCAAATATTTAGTGTAGATGCTGCTAATGGGATCAGTGATTCTGAAAAGTATTTTGCAGAACTTCAGATAACACTTATTTTGACGGCCAGCAAATTCCTCATAACTGGTTTATAATTTCCGATGAAGGCTCTTTGAACGAAGTATAAATACAAAATACAAATAAATCTAATTATTTATTTCCTACAAGTCACATAAATTTAAATGAGTTGCTTCAGTAATTTAGTCTGTAAGTCAGTGCACAGCAGGTCACCTCAATATCTACAACAAGCTTACAAAGTTTTAACAAAGGCTGAATTTGTTCCTTATTTTCTGTCATATACATACTGCCAAAGTGTTGAATGCCCATTTTAAACATGGCCAAAGTTTGAAATGATGAGGTCAGTGTATGTGCAAGTAGTCCCTTTGAGCTGAAAGCTCAGGATTTCGACTGCTCTAAACACCTAGTTTCAAACTTTTTTTTTCTACTCTTGGCTCTGTATGATGTCATTGGGAGGGGGTATCCTTATATGGTCATCTAATGGCAAAGGCGCACTAGTAAACCTCCTTGTGTTTGTAAGTATTTCTTCGCCACAGCTACTACAGAGCCTCAGGGTGTTGCACACTCAACCTCTAGGTGACCACTTTCGACTGCAAGCAGATGTCACAGATGCAGTATCATTTAATCACCATACTACACTGTGTCACTATTTGTAGAGAAATATCTGAATTTGCATCCACCCATCGATTTTATTCCACTATTCCACCTCAGGGAAGGCTAGGGGAAGGAGCTAAACATGCTTTTTTCATAGAGGCTATGAAAAAAGCTAGAACAAGGCTATAAGGCTCATTTTGATCTGTGACTTATGCAAAGCTACTCTAAAAAGTAAAATAATAAAAAGCATCAAGTTGTAAAAGGGCATCAAAGTCTATTTAAAGATATCAGTGAATCAGGAGACCTTTTGTGAGAAAACACTAACAGAAAATAAACTCAACAGTGTCAGGACTTTTTAACCGCCCTATAATAAAAAGTCAGTATTTATAGGAAACTTTCAGATAACTACAAAAACACCTTCCACCAAGGCCCATGACCTATTTTAATGAAATACCTTTAGATGTGCTTTGTCAGTGCTCTTCTTTTCAACCAAGTTTCTTGAAATTTCATTTGGCAGATTTTGAAAAACCTTGCAGGCAGACAAACAGCACCAAAAACACACATTCGAACAGTACTGCAAATAAAACATTTTAGATTGAACGCATACCAAAAAAAAAAATAATAATAATGATCATTTCTGGAAACATTGTCATCACAGAAATGTATTCTAACTATGAACATTTAGGTGTTAATGTGCTTTTATATTATATTTATATTATATTGTGTTGTATTAAATATTATATTTTATATTATAGTAGTTTTGTTCATAACATCCAAATGATAAGCTCTAGAAGTAAAAGTATGATGTCAGAGTTAAACTTTGTTGTTTGTATGTATAATAATGTATTCATTAACTATATAAACTGTAATAACAGCATGTTGTATTTAACCTCATTCTCATAATGCTCATTCTAAGCTCTGTAAGTGCTGCACAGTATAGACCTTCCCGTTACCTCTTTGTGGTCCTGCTCGTCTCCCAGACGTTTGATCTTGTTGCAGTCAACGGGCAGGTCCCAGCAGTCGGTGTCGCTCAGCTGGTAGCAGCGGCTGCTGAGCAGAGCCTGCCGCTGGGGAGACATCGGCTGCAGGGGGGTTAACACTGTCCCGCTGCCCTCAGGGCCACCTGGCTGACCAGCCACATCCACCGCCCCACTGTCATCCAGATCGCCAACCGGACTCTGAAGAGCAAAGGAATCTGAATACTGGTGAGGTATTCAGAGGGCTTATTTTTTTTATGTGTTTATTGTTACTTTTTTTTCAAAAAGTTTATTTGATCATTTCTAACAAGCTCTCAGGAGGTTACAGGCTAGTATACACATAGTCTCGGTCACAGAGGTTTTAAATGTTTTCAGTCTTCAGGTCATTCAAAAAGCTGCTGCCAAACCAGAAGACCTGTGTATATCCTTCTCCATACTAAACTCCTGCTCCACTGGCATCCAGTTACATTTCCTTTAGACTTGCAGGTGATGCTTAAATGTGACTCATGTCACTGTGCAAACCTCTGCTTTTCTACTACTTTTGATTTGTTTCTTTTTTTGCACCTTTACTTTTACTATCACTGCACTCTAACTGTTATCTTACTATATGCTACCCTAAATGATTTTATTCTATTTGTATCAACAGTAATGCCCATAATTATTCGTACTCCTGTGAAAAACTATCTTTTACATGAAAGCTCAGCTGGTGAAATTTTGCCTTTATTCAGTTTATTGTAGTTGTGATAGAATGTTCCAGATGCATGTTGATTTTACACAATGGGCATAAGAATAAAAATACTAATACTTATAATAATTTGTACATGTTGTCCAAAATTATTCATACTCTTCACCTGCCGGTATTGGGATTATTGTTTCTTTACAGTGTAGGTATTTTAGGTATTTTCAGCAATGGTAGGCAAGAAATCCATGTCGATTTCTAGAAAAGTCCAGAAGCCGAGAAGCTGAGGGGAGTTGGTAAAAATGCTGCCAGTTCATGGTCAGCACTAGAATGTGCTATGAGTAAGAACTAAGTGAGGAGCTCCGGTCACGTATTTTGATTGTTGTCAAGGATGCCATGGGCTACAAAGCCATTTCCAAATGATTCCAGGTCCCTGTACCCACAGAGCATTATTAACAAGAACAAGATAATCCACACAGTCAAGAACCTGAAGACAAAGCCCAAAGTTACACGCCATCTGGGAAGAAGTGTGTTATGGTCAGCAGTAACCCACAAATCACAACTAAGACTATTCTACAAAATCTGAGCAACACCAGAACACAGATTTCAAGAAGATACAGCAGCAAACACTATCCAAGGGGGCTTTTCATGGACAGTCCTCCAACACAGGCAAACACAAGCTCATCTAGTTTCTGTAGCTCCGTGACAGAGCTACGATTTTGGTTGTCAGTGTTATGGTCAGAAGGGAACTCTTCAGGCACAGAGATGTGGCTTTTGTTTGGCGAAAGAATGTGAAACATTCACCCAGAAAACACAGTCTCACTGGTCAAACACTGAGGCAGGAACATCACGGTCTGGGGTCACTTTTCCACAGATGGACCCAGATGAACCTTTTAAAAGTTGAAGGAATCATTAAACTGGACCGGCATTCATCCAGCACTCTTGGGCAGCAATGGACCGTCTAACCAGATTACAGTCCAAAAACATATGGCTAAATTAGTCAAGGAACAATTTGCGGACAACAATCTGAATATTTTGGAGTGGCCAAGCCAGCGCACTGACCTGAACCCGGTTAGAATTTCTGGAGAGAACTAAAGACCAAGATCATGGCAAAGAAACCCTCAAACCTTGAGGACCTGGAGAAGTTCACTAAAGAGGATTGGGCCGAAATCCTTGTGGAGATGTGCAGAAACATATTCAACTGCATAAAGTGCTTGGAGGCTGTAGCTACAAATAAAGGCATTTATACCACTGGCTACAGAGAAAGAGTATGAATAATTCTGGACATGAGATTTTTTTTGGAAATCAGTCAAATATAATCATACAAATTGTTAAAAATATCGAACATCAGTTTGAATGTTCTTCTTATAGCCTTATGTCACCTTTTTTATGAAATGGTACGAGAATAAATTTGATCTGTCAATAATATAACTTAAAACCCCAAAATTCGTCACGGATATGAACAATTTTAGGCATAATTACATTTAGATATGTCTTCCTAATGCTCCTCTCTGAGTTGCGCTCTCTAGACAAAGCTGCCTTGTCTTATTTTTCCCCACTCCTGCCATTGTTTAAGAATGTGATGTAATAAGGCAGGCATCCCATTTTTACTTGCACCGCCTCAGATTACCTGTGTCAGCAGGTCCTGGGGTTTCCCTCCCAGAGCGTGCGGGAGCTCCCGGCACCGTGTCGACAAGTTAAGGATGGCCGTGGCCGCCATGTGGGCCGCCTCCATGTCGTGGGTGTAGTCGAAGCTACTCTTACTGCAGGTGCTGCTGGCGCTGCTTCCACCTCCACCGCCTCCCCCTCCTCCTCCACCTCCTCCTCCTCCACAGCTCAGGCTGCTGCTGCTGCTGGGAGCGTAGCTGCTGGTCGTACTGCTGGCTGGGCTGGACGTCTTACAGTAGCGCTTAGCTGCAGGGGTGCACACAAGTATGGCTGGTTTGTTAGGCTGATGCTGGCTTTTGGCCAAGCTGTTCAGCAGATGGGTTTTTTGCACGGGGTTTAAAATTGCAGAGGGATCCTCTAGCTTTTAAGAATATGCAATAAAAAAAGACAGATTGGTGGGGGGAAAGAGCGAGAGAAACAGATTGAAATTTAAGGCTTTCTAGGATTAAGTGGGGAAACAATGAATTGACCAGAACAAGAATCCACTCCAAACTAAAATTCAAACAAGCTCAGTGCTTGAGATTGATGAAGTTGTTCAACTTTTTTGGTCACTTTGCCAAAATCAGAGCTCGTAAATCAAGATAACATATCTTAAGTCTGTTCCTGCCTCAGCACTGAATTGAAAATGCTTTGGAGTGGATGTCTACATCTGATTCTTATTTGGAACAAATTCTAAGAACTGCAGCATTTCCTTCTTTGTGATTAACATTTGCTGTCCCCAGCTGTCCAAGAAAGTAACTGACCTTTTTTTTTTTTTTAAAAAAGTAACTACTTACAATATTTGTATCTTCAGTACGTAAAAATGGACCCACAGGAACAATAAGGAAAGTATTTAGAGGCCATTTTTGGTCTGTTTAAAGGATTTGCTGCCAGCTAGAAAACATATATGAACACCAGCCTTATGCGTTAAATAGGGAGACATAGAGTCATTCAACATAAGACAGAGAAACAGATGTTTGGGCAAAGCCAGAGAAAGACGCTGCGTGATGGTGAATCCGGCCTCGGCAGGCTGGAACGATGCTGATGGAGGGAAGAATGGTGGAAAGGAGGGAGGCAGGGAGGGAGTCGTGACAGAGGGGAGCTCAGACACCTCGTCTAAAAATCTCCCTCCTGCCTGCTTCTCACTAATGGCTCCCAGCCAAAGAAACAGGGCTCGCCTCCATTATCTCTCTCCTGTTTCACAATCCCTCCATCTGTACCTCCTCCCTCCCTCCCTCCCTCCATCCCTCCATCCTCTGCTCAGAGGAGGCAGGCTCTTAGCTTGGCATTTCCATAACTCTGCTCCAGCCATGTGGAGAGGCCGAAAACATCAGTGTTTTTAGCTCTACAACAAAGAGAAGACAAGCAGCACAGAGCATGTGTCGTTGTGCACGTTATAATGCTTTTAACATCGGATGCAAAATGTTCTCCTCAGAACAGGAAAATGAATAGTAATCCCTAAGAGTGGGATCTGGAAGGTTTCTTTTTCCTTTCAAACAAACAAACAAAACAAAGGAATCACAATAAGCCTGACCATGGTTTTTAAGGTGATTTTTGAATTTACCTATAATTACATTTTTAGACACATGGATCCATCATTAACTCAAATAAATATTTCCAATATTCTTCAAAAGGTAAGAAGAACATCAGACCCCGTGCAAACAAAAGACGCAAATCACCAATCAAAATATACGATAAATTGTTGTCACATGATCTAAATGTGGGAACTATGATTTGCAATGGTGTATGTTAATTCTTCTCACCATCGTATCCCTTCGGGGAGGTGTCTCGCCCGTGGTGGTGGGACTTGGTTGTCAGACCTCTCTTTCCGTAGCTGCCGTGTTGGGCATCATAGCCGCCATAGTCATAGCTGGTCTTGGAGTATTTCTCCAGCTCCTTCGCCAAGTTGGATCGTGGCGTGCTGGTGGGAACATTGTTTTTGTAGCCATACTCAGGAATCTCCAGCTGCTTCACAAAACACATTGGTCTGAAAGGCAGCCAGAGGGTAAATAAGGCTGGGATCGAACTTCACTGCACCATTTAGCATCCCTACTTCGGATTAAAAAAGTGGATTTTTTTTTTATATTTTGTTTTGTTTTTTCAAAGAACCAATAACATGAGGTCTGTGTTATTTAACTTTATGCTAAAAAAATTGGCTGCACCATTGAGCATCCCTAAAAAAAGTGACTTGTTCGAATGGTAATTAGTGAAAGAAGATGGTGAGTTTCTCTTATGTGGAAGAATATTTAATCCCAGCTTTTTATTTATTTGCTAACTGACATCCTTTCAGCTTTCAGTACATTCTGTTTAAGAAAGGCAACATATATTCCCAGATTGCCTTACAACTCAGAAATATACCAGGAAATTGTTACACCATTTGGCATCATCAAATAGAAAACAATGAAGGTTTTCTTTGTTATGGAATATTTTGCGAGTCTCAAGCTTAAAGACACTATTAAGGTTGCCCCAATCATTTAAGGTGGTGCGAGATGCCCTCCATCAAAATAAGTGCAAACTTTTAGTGTAGATTTAATATGCAGAGATAAATAAAATCACAAAATACACTAAATCAAGCTGCCATAGATTTGATTTAAGAGTGTTACAACAACTAATAAAATTTTTTGTTTGTGTTTGCTAATTATTCACAGGATACTTTTGGATTCCGAAATTCCCAGCATATCTGAACTAGTCGCACATGTGGTTGAATGTGCTAGTGACCTAAACTGCACCTAGATATAAGGAGGATTACTAGTTGTTCTGCATCCCCAGTTCCTTATGTCTGATATGATCTGGAGCTGTATGTGTGGGAATTTCATTGCACCATTCAACATCCCCGATTTAAGAAAAAGCAAAGGAAAAACAACTGCTTCCATAACATACCATATTCAGAGTTCAGTGAGCTATTCGGCATCCCTTGCTAACCTATCAGAATTCAAAATATGCTGCTTTACTGTACTGAAGTGGGCGGTACCTGAGGACACGGTCTGACGCCTGATTGGTCTTACTGCCGCTGTCAGTTGAGTGAGTCTTCTCGTGGACCTTCGCCATCTTCTCTGCAGCAGCGATGGGACAGCCGGACAGACTGAAGGATTAGGGAGGGGGGAGACAGCACACGGCCTGGTTACACACTGTACCAACACACGCACACACACATGCAGCATCTGGCTCTCAATGAAGAGCAGTTCAGCTGTCAGTACCAGCAGTTCAAAATGAATTATGGATTTAAAAATGGCCTACTTTGTGTTGACTTTATGACTTGCTTTCCAGATGACAAACTGGTTTACCAGTTGACTTTCTGTGTGACTTTTTTCTAAATAGGTATTGCTTAAATTTACAGACAGACATGTTTGTGACTCCTGCTTCTGTACATCACTCAAACTGCAAAATCCTAGGCTGAAAATGAAGCCAGTGCAAAACTGAGATTCAGCTAATGTCCACCTGAGGCTGGCTCGAAAAGTTAGTCTATAGTCCACTCCCACATCAATGTCCAACTTCAGCCATGAAAGCAGAATGTTTACAGTTTCATATAAGAGCAGGCCTCTTGCCTGTGGTTGTGCTGTTTAAATAAGTTGTAGTTTGGAAATTGCAAGAAAATAAATTTTCCTGTTTTATTGGGCTGTTCATTAGCACTAGCTATGACCGGGTATCTTTGTCTATGCATTCTTTGATGTCCTAGCAGTCTACTCTCTCGCTCCAAAAACATCAACATAGTGATGGCCAAAACACTAATGTGAGGCTAGTAAAAGTGGAGACTAGAAACTAAGTGAGGGTATGAAAATGACCAGGTGAGAGCATTTTTTATCTCTTTATTGTCCTCCCATTTCACATATTTGACTGGATCAAATTTACAAAAGTGACTAAACAACTAATAATCAAAGATGATTAGCTGACAGAACAGCAGCTCAGATTTGGCATATTTTTCCTTCACACGATCACCGGCAAAACCTCTAACCTGCATACTTTATGTGTGTTTATTAAGTTATATATGGTGGTGAGGAAAATTACTATTTGATCCCTTGCTGAATTTTAAAGTTTGCTCACTTACAAAGAAATTAACTGTTTATATTCCCTGTGGTAGTTTAATTTTAATGGAGATAGACAGAATATCAAAAATACAGAAAAAAAAATTTCATAAAAGTTGTGAATTGATTTGCATGCAAAGCTCCAAACTGAGCGTAACTGATGATATTTCTTTCATGAACCAATTCAAACTTCCTCGCAGCCTTAATAACATGTTCCATATGTGCCAGAATCTTTGTCTTTATTTCGTTGGTCACTCTACGTCAGGCTCTTTAGAGTTTAAGATAAGATAAGATAAAATAAGATAACCTTTATTAGTCCCACACGTGGGAAATTTGTTTTGTTACAGTTTTTGTATCTGGATCTGGATCTACTCCCGTGACTCTTTATACAGCAACTGAATACTTGCTTGAATAAGTGACTAAATTATTAGTTCTTAGCGGATGCCTCTTTACTAACAACACACACACACAGTTTTCTCCAGTTATTCGGGAGAGTTTGTGGTTATCTGTCCCACAAGACACTTCCACTTAACAAAACTGTCACTTCACACCAACTCCCAGTGATAAGTGTTAAAAGGTAACACCTTCTCCCTTTTTAATCATTAAATTTGTTTTTCATCCCTAACCAAGTGTAACCTCACAGGAAGCAGAAACACAAATCTAATCCTGCTCATCGGCCGCTGCAGTGATTGACTGATTGTGTGATAGATTAGATTACATTCATTAAGCAGCTGCTTTTGGTCTTCTGAGAAAAATAATTAAATTTTATCAACAATCATAACAATCAAATTTCTTTAAAAACAAATTAAAATTGCAATAAACAGAAGAAAATTTGTGATGTTGGACCGAAAATTCCATCCTGTGTACTTCTGAGATGTACCAGTCATTAAAATGTGTGACTTGCTGACCCTCATGTGGTGCAAACAGGGGTAAAGGAGAAGCTGATTGGCTGGGGATGTGGCTTCTCCCTCCTGCCACTTTGGGCTTTTCCTAATTGCTTCATACCCACAGAGGCTATGAAACGTCGTTAGTACACACGCACGCACGCACACACACACACACACACACTTGTTTTAAAGCATGGCAGGGCTACTGTGTGAGTAGTGTGTGACAGATCAGCACGGCAGTGCCCGCTACTGCTGCTGCTGCTATGAAGGCGTTTCCATGGTGACTGCCAGACATGAAAGCTGGTGGCTAACAGTAGCTAAGCTAGCTAGCTAGTGCTTTGTTTCCTTTCCCAGTGGAGCTGTGCTACATAACACACCCTGCAGCCACGTCTGAGTGTGTGTGTGTGTATTCTGTCTGCCAGCACACGTGTGCTGCTGTCTGTGAGCTAATTTGTAAGTGTCTGACTGTGTGTGTGTGTGTGTGTGTCAGGCTGTGTGCGAATGAAACAGTGTGTCATCTAAAGCTCCACGTATGTGTGAGCAAATCACTTTACATAATTCAAAAGTATGTATCTGTGTGTGTGTGTGTGTGTGTGTGCGTGCGTGTGTGTGTGCATATGTGTGCTGCCTGCACTTCATGCTCTGCTGTGCCTGTTAAACAGCTGAACTGCTGATGTGATGCAGGTTCTCCTTCTCCAGTCCCTTCTCCACAATTCCACCTAAACCGGAATACATTACAACATTTTGCATGCTGCTGAAAGAAAATTTGACTTTTTTTGGTGCCAGAGTTGAGTTAAAAGCCAAAACTGTTTTGGCAAACTGTTCTTGTTCAGAGAAAAACTCCCACAGTGGCAGGTAAAACACACAAAAACTAATTGTGATTTCACATTCTACAATTATTTTGAGCACTAATTTATATTTCTGAAGTTTTAAGGACAAAGCAATAACCAACCAGAAGCATCCAGAAATGAGAAATGAAACCACCTTGCCAAAAAGCTGCAGTTCCCCTAATGGCCACTTGAGGCTGCCCCCCAAAATTAGTTCAATCCCCATAACCTCCCATGTTAAAATGTCCATGTTTACAGGCAGCTACAAAAACTGGGTTTGTTCTTTCTAGCATTTTTCTCCCTTTAAATCAACTCTACAAAGGTTGACTCTTTTAATGTTTTTTTTAACACTTAAAGTTTTGTCTTATTTTGGATGTTTCTGCCCTGAGCGACAGGTAAGGACTCACTCAACTGGACCTCATGATGATGCTTGTGCTGTTAGTGCTTTCTGAAGCATTTATAACACATGACAAATAATATAACCCACTAACAATTAGATAATAAGAAACACTTCCAAAAGTTTGTGAGAGACGTTCTTTAATTTTAATAGTCTGCAACTGAAGATATCTGTGTCTCCAGCCTTTGGATGCACCTGATCGAGTCTGGAGTAATACTGAAAAACGGAACTCCTGGTCAACAATATTATCATCGTCATCATCATCATCATCATCATCATCATCACCGTAACTAAATATAATCAAATGTAAATTCTGCTTTACTAAATCTCCTCCATTATATTAAAATAAATAAAAAAATATTAAATTCCATATTCAGGTTTCTAAAATGGGTGAAAAAAGCCTAAGCCAGGAATTTGCTATACTTATAAATACAATTTATTATAGCCCTTTGCTTTCTGAGTGTAGCATCAAGACCAAGAATGTGTTCATTTAGTTATTTTGATTTGTAATTCATTAATTTTTACGTGTTTCATTTACTTTTTTATACATTTTGGGCATACATGTTGCAAACAGAGTTAATAATCCCTTTAGGAGGTGTAATTCTGGACTGTACTGTACTAAAGTACTTTTGTACTTTCTTCTATTCTTTATAAATAAAGTTGTTAATATTAAAGTCTAGAAGAAGAATTATAAGGACTCTGAGGACCAAGCTAGCTAATAACAAAGTCTCATTTCAATTTTTTTTATATAGCACCAAACAGTCAACAACAGCCACCCAACAGCTTGAAAGAGTCAGCAAAGCCCCAGAATAGCACTTTATAAACAAGTGGGTGATGTCACAGGAGCTCTGTCCATCTTTTATATACAGACTACAGGTGAAATTGAGCAGCATGTGCATTAACACAGTTTTTAATCCTGGATTTTCAACACATTTTTGTGTTTCATAATGTGCGTCCAAAACCTGAAATACTTATTTATAACTTGAGTTTCACTTGCACTCCAGCATTTAGGACTTTGATACTTCCATCCATCTGTTAGCTACATCTTCTTACCCTGTAGTGAGTTGTGTGGGTGGTGGAGCCAAAATCAGCTTATACTAGGAGAGGGGTGGGGTGACCCAGTCAATCAGAGAGCTATTTTTAATAACCGCACAGACAACCAATCAGACTCACATTCACGCCTAGGGGTGATTTAGAGTTACCAGTCATCATAACTTCCAAGTTTTTGGACTATGTGAACCACACAGAGGGAACACTGAAGTTTATTTACTTAGATTATGTTATCTATACTTTTTTTCTTCATACTGAGGAGTAAAGTTGCACATACTTGTGTTTTTATTCACTTATATACTTACTTTTTATAAGTAATGAACACTTCTGCAGAGGCAATTTAGTGTTGTGACTATTTTTTAACTTATGCTGTGGTTAGACTTTGATTCTTAGTTTCCAGTATTTCTGTTAGGGTTTAGCTAACAGCAGGGGTCCATGACCAAACCCCCTGTAGCGATTAATGATGCCCAGTCTGTGGACTTGTTCAGAAATGCTGGTCAAATGCTGATAAAACCAATGTTTCTGTAAGTGTGTGGTGTATGGGGTACAGTAATGTAATGTAAAAACTTCATGTTTTTAACTTTCCAAAGAATTAAGGCCATTCTTATCATACCATTAACTATAAGTTACCAGTTCCTACTTAAATCCCTGTTTCTTTGTAAATGTTTCTTACGTATTGCACACTAACAAATGATAATAATAAACAAAAATAAAAATAAGTAATATTTCATGTTATGAGTTTTCAGAATCCTTTCAGCCAAAGCAAACATGTCAAAGTTTATGGTGTACGGGACCTAAGCATCAGCAAGTAGTTTGACTGGAGATGTGCTCCTGAAACCACACACACACTGACGATATCTGTACGATGGAGGTGTGGATCAGCTGATAGCGGCCCGGCTAAAGGCCACTCACTCACCTGCGATGCGAGTTCCTGTTGCTATTGACATGACCCCGTCCAGAGCAGCCAGGAGTAGGGCACTTTAAAACATTTTCATACATGGCAAGGACTTTGACAGAGAGGAAAAGGTGAGAAAGACAGCCAGGGTTAGGAGCAGACAGGAGAGTTAACGGGTGTTCAGCTCGACGGTTAGGCATGCACAGATTACAGCTGCACGACTGATGCGACAGTGGGCAAGAAACTTCACAAAACGGGCACGAACGCTAAGACAAAGTGCGTCAACAGCAGGAAGTCGTCAGTTCTCCTCTTTGTTTGCCTTGTAGCCGCCTCAGATTCAGCTGTGCTTCATGTTTTGCATCGGTTTAAGAAACATGCCTCCTCATGGGGCTTATTTTGTCACAAAAATCATTAAAGATTAAGGTAAATGTGTTGTGTTTTTTGCCTTTTTCCCCACTAACTTTCCTCTAAACTGCTCTCCGTTTGTAGTTATGATTGCCCCAAGTATTCCCTTCCTACTGAGGAAACACAGCTCTCATTTGCCTTTTGATCACTGCGGTCATGTCATGAAATTTCATGAGTTGAGACTGTACTGGATGCAGTAGTTCGTCATGCACTGTTAAGGACGGCTGATGACTCCGCAGGAGGAAGAGGAATGTGTCTGGTAATAAATGAAGGTTTAAAATTCTGTTTCAGATCGTTTTTTTTAAATATGTATAATCTTCATATACAGTTTCTAGATATTACCTGTATGTCTGAATATCTTTCTGTATTCTCCATGCAGGTATTTCTTTTTGTCATTTTTACCTTATTGTATACAGAAGATAAGCTCTATATAAAAAAGGATATGAAGTCTCATTTGGGAGGTTCAGGCTGAATTTTTTTGCTGCATTTTTCTTTTTGTTTTATATATCAGACTAACTTACAAATCACAAAATAGGCAGAATGATAAAACGGGGCATGATTTACAGAAGGGCTCACTTGTGATTGACAGATCAAATACGGTCCTCTCTCACCGTGTCTGGTCTCAAAACAACACGGTGCTAAAAGCCAAAATGTTCAGCGCAAGGCTTCTGAACAGGCCTCGTTCACAGAGGACAAGAGACTGCTTGGCAACCACCTGGAAACCACCGGTCGCTAGGGACAAATGAGTATTCTGATTGGCTCAGTTGCTGTCAGTGGTTCCTGCTAGTCACTGTGAAACTGACTGCTGAGGCCCAGTCATGCAGGCCTAGAAAATGTGTATTCCCCTACCGGTTGACGGGTGGCTGGTCAAGATAGCTGGATGTTGCTGGGTGAAATTTGTTACAAAGAGGTATAAGGTGCCACACTGAAAACCTTCTGATCGCCAATTTATCTACAAGCCTTCCCCAACTAATCGCTAAATGTTGGGAAATTGTAAAAAACTGTGATTAAAACTGGAAACAGAGAACATCCACCTTCAGAGCAAAAGTTGCACATTGTGAAATGTGTTGATTTCAGCAGTAAGGCATGAAATGGTCTTTGTCTCCAGTTTGCATCACACATTTTTGAGTTTCAGTTTCAGTTTTGAGTGTTTGCAGACTTGGCATCTTTCATTCAAACTGTGGGTGAATGTGGTACTCTGCAAATAGCCAAAGCAAGAAGGTTTTTGGTGCAGCACCTTCTTTGCATCCTTTTTACTTAGCTACAGCCTGCAAACTCCAGCATCCACTTCCCAAACAGCTTTGGGAATATCCTTTTTTTTTTCTCTTAGTGACCGTTAGGTACTAGAGGGTCACTGACCAGTCTCTAGGCATGCATCACTGATGACTAACAAACTGTTGATGTCTTATCGACCTTTTATACAGTCTATGTGTTCAATTGTTCCACCAGGGTGAATGAAGTCTCATCTAAACTAATGTAATGTTGTACCTGTGAGTTCAGTGAGCATGCTTCAAGCAGGCTTAGATGGTTGGAAGTAATTTCATGTAGGTCTTTTTTTCAGGTTTTTTAGTCAGCAGGTTGATCAAACTGATTCTTCATGCTGTTCACGTTACAACAGCGACACAGAAATCAAAACAAGACTTCAGGCAGACGCGATGAGGAGAATGAAAAGAAAGTAAAGCAGTTCACAAAATTGAGCCAAAAAAAAGAAAGATAATACTATTTCTGGTGCCACAGTAAACATGAGTATGAACAGAAGCAGCTTTGTGTCCACAACAGCACTGCAGTATGTTTGCTTTAGATAATTAAGATACTTTTTTTAGAGACTTTCTAACAGCTAGAAATGAAATTTACATTAATATATATATATAAACATTTAAAGCTCAGTTGGTTTTGAAACTCAAAAACCTTGATAATGTTTGGCAGCAATCAAGGCCTACCTTCTCGGTTGATCAAACATATGTTAAGCAAGCTCAGTCGCGCATGATGATTAGACAAGACGTTCACAAATCTTCGTGATCATAACAAAGACAAACCCAGATTATCTAACACGTCCAACACGACAGAACACAAATGCAGACTCATGCAGGACAGATGCATGATGGTGAACAGCCAACACTGCCAGCACTGTCCGACTTTAACTGTGATACAATCCATCTAACAAGTCATTTGAAGTCAGCATTTATTCCTTAAATCTCCTCAAATTAGAAGCAAAACTAAACAAAAACAGTAAATTATTTCCATTTGGTCCCAGAGACATGGGATTTTGTTTTTCTAAGATATTAAAGGGCAAATTTGTGGGGTAGATGTCTGACATGAAATTTTTTTTGTGCTCTCAGTTCTATATAACTCTCAGAGAGGCAGAAATGATCTGACTGCATGAGTAAAACCTCAAAGTGCGCAGCTAAATAAACACGATTCAGCTCAATCGTTAATGTAACACAACAGAAAAAAGGGGTTTGTGATACTGAAGCGCAGCTACCTTTATTGCCAACTTTGTAGTCACATCAAGCATCAAACAAACTAGAATTCATTATTCATGTTGTATTACAAATATGTGGCAGTGAATAGCAGACGCAGAGAATCTTTTTACTTCTTTTTAACTAAATTTAAGAATTAGACTCATTATTGGATTTCTTTTGATACCATGTTGGTTTTGCAGACTCTTTGTCACCATTTCTTATCATTACAAGTTATTATGGGATAAACATTGGTCACTGTTACCTATGGTCTATGGTTACCGTCAGCAACCCTGAGAGTTGCTGACCTCTCCTGTCATCATGTACGTAATTCATCCTCTTATGAGCCAAAGTGTGACTAATATTAAATACTTGGGACTCCACTGTATGTTCAGACACCTCTCTGAGAAATGGTGAGATGTCTTTATGAAGTTGAAAAGAAGTCCAACTGCCTTCAAGTCCAGCTTTAAGACCACTGTGGCCTGGGTGATTGAGCATCTACAAAGACATTTTAGGCTACGACGATATTTCAGTGCTTCTGATGTAGCCAAGAATGTTTTGTTCAGTGATTTGATCATTTTTCAGGATTTTCAAGAAAACCTTTTTATAGAGCAGAACATTAAAAACGAACTGCATAATTATAAAAGTACCTTTTATTATTCAGGCCACGGTTTGGAGATTCAGTAAATGTGTCCTTGTCATCTGAGGTTTTACTCAACCAATAAGGTGATTCCTGCCTCCAGAGCGCTTTGAGAAATGTCTGCACACTTAAAACCACCACCCGCACCAAAAGACTGAAATACCGCTCTGGGTGAAATGACTTGTCAGACTGCTACTGAGTTTGTGTTGTCAATGCAGCACAACATGCAAGCAGAGGGACCTACTCTCAGGTGGGACACGATCTTTGTGGGGACACCCAGAAAGGCTGCGGTGATGCGGGTACAGCCCCGTCACATGACCGGTTCCATCACAGCCTGGAGTCGGACACTTGCTCTCCTTCTTCTCTCCCCTGGAAGAGTCTGTGAAGACAAGGGGCAGCGAAAATTAGACGGAGGTGGAATTGAGTCAACAGGTAATCGGCGTCCAAGTG
Source organism: Oreochromis niloticus (assembly GCF_001858045.2). Lineage (NCBI taxonomy): Eukaryota > Metazoa > Chordata > Actinopteri > Cichliformes > Cichlidae > Oreochromis > Oreochromis niloticus. The sequence goes on from NC_031980.2 coordinate 22,890,473, forward strand.
TCGGAGCAGTTTTTGGCCATGAAAGGACTGAACACGGACCATATATGGCTCATGGATTTGGCCAGTAGCCTGGTTCTTAAAAACCACCCACAACTCAGATTTGTTTAGCAAGGCAAACACTGTAGGTGTGATATTGGACCCACTGATGGCTGCTTCATTTGGTTCAAGAAACAATTGATCAATCAGAGCTTATCATGCAGAATTAAGCATCATCCTCCTACATAGATAACTCATTACCTCAGCTAGCAAGCACGGATGAGATTCACTTGGGTGTGCATGCTACAAATCACTGACTAAGTCGGGACAAACAGAACAAAATAGGCCCCCTCCCAACAAGAAACCACAATATCAGGCTGAATAGGTGAAGCGAGAGATAGGTCTGCTGTCCTTGCACAGATCCAGACATCATAATAAAAGCCTTCCTTTGGACTAATAACACCTTCTTATGGGTTAACAAAGACTCTCTCTGTGCTAATGAAACAGTCTGAAGCCCATCTGAGTCTGTAGTGAGGATGATAACTGCACAGTGCAGACTCCCTACCAGTGGTGGTGGGGTTGTATATGAGTGGATTTGGAGAAATAGGCCGCAGATAGCGTCCCACAGATGAGATTTGCTCTTCTAACGGGCCGTGCAGATTGCCATTACTCATGCCTGACAAGCTGGCCGTCTGATGTTCCCACACCGGCCTATTTTAACAACATAAGCTGCTGTCAGTGGAAAACCATGCATCTGCAAAATAAAAAAAAACAAAATTGTGTATAGCCCTGAATGCAGAAAATGAGTGCCCATTACCTCGTCTGCAGCCATGTACAACATTTCTGAAATAACACAGCGGGATTTTAACCAAGCCCAGAGGTCAGAAAACTCATTCAGTCCAACAGTGTCCGTAGAAATGCTCAAATCAGGGAGGAAAAGACATTAAAGTTACTTTTATGTATTATTTTTTTCCTGCTGCAGCACTAATAGCCCCTGGCTGCCGCTGTACTGAGGGTTTCAATAAGTCAGACAGACAAGATAAACTCCCTCTCTGCTGACCCGGGGTCAACATTTTTGAGTTAAATATGGCTATGGTTAAATGTGATGTGAAAAGGTGATGGGAAACTGGCAGAATTTAAAGAGAAGCATGATCATTTGACAACTTTGTGAATATAGTAATAGGTTAGAAGAAGCAGGAATGCAAGCAATATCTATTTCTCAGACAGGAGCCACAAAGTGCTTACATACATACACAGCAGATAAACTTACTGTAGAACAAAGAGCAAAACAGCAGTTTTAAGTAAAAGAGGAAACATGGAAGTAAAACCACTACATAATGAATCCTATTCATTACCATCACATATAAGCTTTACTGCTGAATTAAAGCCACATTTCTTTTAGGAAGTTATTTTGATCAGATGCAGCGTGATCGTGTCGAGCTACAGAGGACTGACTGAACTAAATTCGCTTCTCAGTGTCCAGGCTTTTGTGGTAAAAATAGTCCTGGCATGAAAAACCAGATGCAGGACAGTGTGAATGAAGAAAAGACTCCTCGTGAACATGAAGGAATGTTTCCAATTTAAACGTGTTACACAACATCTTACGCTGGAAGTCGAAACAGCAGTAACACCTAAAAGATATCCTTAAGTTGGCTCCAAACTACTTAACAGACCTGACACATGGAACATGGAAAATCAACATATACTACAGTATAGTTTTCCAAGTTTGCCGAGCGCAGATCGATAATAATACAGACAGGGTCAGTGTGTGGGTTTTTTCTTGCCTACCTTTAGGGTAGTATGCCCTCTTCAACCCATCCTGCTGCATCCTGGACCTGCGCTCCTCTGCAGCGCTACTCAGCCTTGGGCTGTGCTCGCCGTGGCCGCGATGATGATGGTGGTGGTGATCCCGACGGGGCATCGCGTGCTCCGAGGCCATCCGGTCCCTCATGACCTTTGCCCTCTCCGATTCCAGTGCGATCGCCTTCTCCAGCAGCGACAGGTTTCCCTTAGCCATGTCGAAGGTCTCGTCCGAGCGGTCGGAGGCCACAGATGTGGTGTCCTCGTCGCCCTCCTGGCTGCAGCTGGTCGGGTAGCCTCGGGACGCCGGGCTTAGCTGCTCCTCCAGCTTCATTAAGTTCACCATGTCGGAGTAGCTGCGCTCCAGAGACCGGGGCTCGTCTTGTGCACCCTGCTGGCAGCTGTCATACCTGAGCGTTTGCACGAAAGATGCGAATATGTGGAAAGGTTATCAAAAGGATGTTTTATATCTCCTTTCTAACTTGTTCAACTAAATGAACTTGAATGATGGGTCACAATTTTGCCAATTCAGCTGTATTCTACAAAAAACTTTATTACAGTTTTGATTTTATAAAAAAAAACTTTCCTAATAATTTAGGAACTGTTGTTGTTGGACTGAGCTGCCTTGAGGTTTAAGAAGCAAAGCTACCTATATGTATGCTCAACAGTCAAAGTAAAAAAATGTTATCAAATATTAAAAAGGATAAAGTTATGTTTTAAAAGGAGTCAAAAGGAGCTCCTGCAACCTTACAAATGAAACCTGTAATTGAATGTTTAATAAATATAAAAATGTAATATTTAATAAGTTTGTGAAAGTACATTTTCACATTTAAAAAGGAGGACTAATATAAAAAATAAATCAAAAGGTCTTCTGACCATGCCCACAAAAAACTGATTAATGTGACCTCCCCTTCAAGGCTGTCTCTTTGTGCACCTCTGGACCATGCAGAGCATTATTTTCAGAACGATCCCCTGCAGATACACATTTGATACTTCACCGTCTGACTTCTGTATCACCTTGAGTTTTATTTTGAGGATCATCATTATAAATGAGAGCCGGGTCTGAGGCTACAGCTCAGAAAGCAAACAGCAATTTTCATTTTTCAGTATAGCATAGTCTGAAATTTTCGAGGAGTAGTGCTTTAGTTTGCTTTATCCTACACACCCAAAACCCAAGCTACCCACAAGATCCCTGTGGTTTGTCCTTTGCATCAAAATGGAATTAAACTTAAAAGTTCGCATTTAGAGTCAGTGGAAGAGATCCAGCATGACAGCTGCAAGGGCAAAGAATTAAAGGAATACAGGAAGAGATCCAGAAATGCACAGGAAGACAGCCTTGAAGGGGGAGACAGGCCAAACTGAAAACATAACATTTTTTACATTGCACTGTTTATGCAAATCCTCACACTTCATGCATTACTGATAGTAAATGTTTAATGGACCGGTTCTTTTATGGCGTTTTTCTACTGTGAGCACTCAGAGCACTTTATGCAACTTGCCTCATTCACCCATTCATGGAAGCACTTTTATCTATGCTTTCTTTGCTAGTGATATCTCTGTCTCACCATTTATGAACAGAAACACGCATGAGAAGGACTACAAGTTTTAGTTTGCCGTTGTCTATGGAAGAAGAGTGCCCTCTAACCTTTCCATGCTTGCATGGTTGCATAAGAACTACTGCATTACTGCTGTAATGTTTAAGTACCATCAGGACCATCTATGTAATCTTTAAAGGCTACCTACTATGTTTTTCCTTGTTTACTTGTAGATGCTCATGTTAAACGTGACCAAAGGTTTCAATAATGAGGTCAACATATTTCAAAGGCAGGCAGAGGTAATGCGCATATTAATTTAATCTTAAAATCATATCTGTGAACTCTTAAGAGATTATCTACCTGTTCAGGAGGTGCACCCCCTGCTGGTCTGCTGGGTTTTGGAGTTGGTGGTGGAGAACGTGGTGGGCAGGACGATCAGACGGCTGAGTCTCACTCAGCTTCCGGGCCAGGTCAAAGCACTGATTCCTCAGACACTCTAGGCTACTGAGACACACCTCCTCCTCGCTCTCCTCAGTCTGACCCCTGACTCCCACGCCGGGCCGCCCATTTGCGTGGCTGCCGTCGTTCACCATGGTGTCTTCGGGGTAGCCGTCTTCAGGCAGCATGGCGCCGTGACCCTGCGCCAGAAGCTTCAGGGAGTCCACAGTCTCCCTGACCACGTCGCTGTCCAAGTCCACGCTCAGCTCACCCTTCCTCTCGCCCTGCTCGCTGCCGTCGTCCTCTTCATCGTCATCGTCTTCCCCGGCGCTGTTGGAGGAGTTGCTGTTCATCTCGGACTCGGTCATGGCCTGGTAGGCAGCATCCTCTGCGATCTTGCCAAGGTTGAGAAGTGACTTGGCAACCAGCTCGTCGTAGTTCTCGTACTCCTCTCCGGTCCCGTTACCGGCGCTGATGGTACAGCTGTTGTTGTTGTCGTCCTTCTGAATTGGAATGAGCTTTGATTGTCCACCGGGTTTGTAGTGGTTCTCTGCAATCAGGAAAGCAAGAAACAAATCTCTTTGTTTTGATACTGTTTAGGAATCTCACAACGCAGCCAAGAAAAGTTTCCAGCAATAACCCACACTATACTCAACATAAACAGCAGGTAATTTGTGAAAAATGTGAGGGAAAGTGATTTGTTTTGCAGGTAACACAACTATCAGTCCATTTATAGAATCAAAATCCTGCAGATGAAGTGGAGATGAAACCCTTATCCTCTAATCATGTCAGCAGTGCTGATGAACTCTTTTTTTTCTTCCTGCTATATTCTCGCCCGTATTATCTTCATCCCTCCCAATTATGATCCACTGTTTACTCACAAAAAACATACAACCCAGAGCGGTGCGCGGCAGTGTCGCTCTCTCCGCTAAGCCTCGCTGTTGATTTTGGGGACAGAGGCGGCGAATGAGAGCAGAGAAATTGAAAAGGGAGGCGTGTGAGGTGCTCCGATTCAGGAGCCATAAATATCCTCAGGAGGAGAAACCGAGGCAGAGCACATGTGACACGTCCGCCGAGACGAGGAGGCAAACGAGGAGGGGAGGGAGGGAGTTAATAACTCAGCAGAGCTCCTCTCCCATTTATTCGTGAGGCACTGTCAGAAGCGATTGAGGACACAGGGGGTGTTTGGGGGGAGAGGAGGAAGCGAGGTGGGAGGGAGAGCGCAGAGCATCTGGTCTACCAAACCCTCCTCAGCAGCGCTCATCACTTAGTCCTCTCCTTCTGCAAACCGCATGCAAAAGTGGACATCAGCGCGACACAGAACAAGACCTGAATATCTGCAACATTGCTGCGTTTATCCATCTGTTAATTCGACAGCTTTTTGGCATCTTTACGTGTTGTAGGTTGGAAAAGTTCCACGAATCTGCACAAACACGGTGGCCCCGTTACGGATCGAGCTGCAGTGCTCGCAGAATATCTGGCACACAACACTGAAGACATGTCCCGGCCAGAAGCACTGGTTTCATGAAAAGTGCAACAACAACAAATGTTTACAGCATTTGTTTAGCAAGTCCATGTGTTCTTTCTGTCGCTTTGTTCTAAGCTTAGTTATAATACTGAGCCTGTCTTTTCCTTCCATGTGCTCTCTGTGTTTTTCTGGGTTGTTCTTTCTCCTTTTTTAACTTACTTTCTGTTTTATTTTAAAGGTTCTCCTTGTTTGGTTTCTCCTTTGTTCCTTCTCCTATAATCATTATAATCTTGACTTCACCTGTGTCTTACTGTCTTTCACTCCCCGGTATGTGTCTTTAGTCTGCAGCTTGTCAATCTCTGTCTACTTGACATCTGGATCAACTCTTGCAGTTTTTGATTAAAACAAAAAGTTGCTTTTCTCCAAACTGCAAATTTTTTTCCTTTTAATTTTTTTTATCTGTGTTGTCTCGTTTTGCTTGTTTTACCCCAAGGCCTTTTGTATTCTATGTAAAGCAATTTGAATTTCACCGTTGTTGAAATGTGCTATACTGATAAACCATGCATCAGCAGTGGTTCAGTTATTCACTGCAGTACTTTTTCATTTAACCACCTGCCACTCCACCTTGATTTTCAGTTCACTTCATGAATTAAGTGCCAGCACGGCACTGCTGTACATTCCTTTTTTTTTAAATGACTCAAGTGTTGATTATTCTCCAACCCTATTTCCAAAGGGGTAAGGACGCTGTGTTAAAATAAAGAGAGAAAGTCGTGATTTGAAAATCATTTAAGTCCTATATTTAATTGAAAAGAGCACAAGGACAACCCATCAGATGTTGAATGTGAAAAATTTCACAGCGTTTTTACAAATATAAACTCATTTTGTCATTTTGAAACAGGCAATGTGTTTTATAGAGGTTGGAACAAAGGACTGGAAAAGCTGTGTAATACTAAAAAACAAATGGTGGTGCATTGCATAACTAAGTGGGAAGATGTCAGTATCATTATTAGATATACAAAGAGTAAACCGAATTAAAAAAAATAAATTAAATTCACATCACGGTTGTGGGTTTTGGACGCAGGCTTTTTGAGTTTTGGGATTTTGAATTCTTTTTGTGTTTTTATGATCAGTTTGGTTCTTGACTTTCATGTATTTTTGAATTTTTATTTGTATTTGAGCTTAACTATTCCTCAAGGTTTGATTTCTCTTTTTCACTAGTCTCGACAGTTTCCTAGGTGTTATTTATTATTTGTGGATTTTGTTAGTTTTCTGTGTGTTAGGTGTTTGTGTTAGTTATGGACTTTTTCCTTGAGTATTCTTCTCTCCTCCTCTGTGTCTTCCCACTTTCCTGATTACCCTTAGAGTATATATAGACCTGTCTACACTCTGTTAGTTGTCTGTTTGTTCCGTGATCTAGTCTTTGTTCACATTTGCTATTCATGAATTTAAGCCTGTGTTCTTTTGTGGACTTTTGCATTCAACCTAAAAAAAGTTCACTTTTATGAAAACATATTTTGTCTGTGTCCTGTATTGTGTCCTGTACTATTACCTGAAATTTTAACAAATTCTCTAGAATTTAGGAAATTTTATCACATAACGTACTTAAGACTGTTAAAAGATTCAGAGGCTCAAAAATCACTGTGTGGCAATGCTGTAGTTTTTGAATGGTCGTGACCGTCAGACCATTTGGCAGTTAGGCAGTCTCGACCTGTCACTAAATGAAAACATTTGGCAGATTTTGAAATGAAAAACACAACAATGAAGGCCTCAAACTGATGAACAGCTGAAGTCATACATTAGGCCACGTGGTTGCTGAAATGATAAACTCTTCTTCCTGCAAAAGCAACTCGTTTAATCTGCCTGAACCAAAGCAAAACTCACGTGGCTCGTGTCCTTCATCTTTTTCTCATCCGAGCAACTAAAGTAACAAACCGCACACTCACCCTGCTGACGACTCTGCTCCTCCTCTTCCTCCTCGTCTTCCTCTCCCTCATCATCTTGGTCCTCCTCGTCATAGCCGTCTTCCTCCTCTTCCTCATCCATCCCGTCTTCCTCTTCCTCCACCTGCTCACCCTCCATTGCTGTATCTGTTCTCTCCACCTCTATCTCCTCTTCTTCCTCTTCCTCCTCCTCTTCTTCTCCCTGCTCCTCGTTGTCCTCCGAGAACTCGTCTTCCACCTCGCCGTCTTCTTCTTCTTCTTCATCTCCTTCCCTCTCCCCTTCATCCTCTTCCTCGTCCTCTTCAACTACCTCCCCTTGCTCCTTCCCCTCCTGCCCCACCTCCATGGCTTCGTTCCCATAGCTGCCATAGCTGCCAGCATCCTCCTCCAACTCACCCGGGCAGGAGGTGAGGAAGGGCCTCCTCTTGGCAGCCGGTTCCAGCGGTTGTTTTTCCAGAGCCTTCCTCTTCTTGGCCAGCGGGCAGCCGTAGATGCTGAGGTGGGACAGAGGGCACACACATGATCAGTATCCATCTTTGCTCTCCTATTTACTCTTTGATCGTTTGCCCTTTCGCTGTAAACTGCAACAGATTCAGAAGATAAATACGTTTAAAAACAGCCAAATCTGACAAACACATTTGATCCTGCTGAGCCAGAACACATACCGGCACTTAGCCATAATCAGCTCAGTTTGGCCGGACAGAGCGCTCGTATTTGGCCTCTCATACCGATGAAGCAGGTAAACTTCCAAATTTACCATGAAATATGAATCCAGAAGAGTCATACTGTAAATGAAGGTGAAGGGATGCAGGAGGCAGGTGTGTTTTTTATAATTAATACCACCTGATTTCCTCTTAGAGAAATTTAAGAGTAATTCTTAATGTTCTTTTTGTTTGTGCCTCTTGCCTTTTTGTCAGAAGTGTTTGTTTTATAAGTATGACCTCTGTCTGACTTAAAGATAGTTTAACTGTGCACATAAGATGTTTACAAGTCTAACAGACAAAACACAACTATATTTATGTGCTTCCTCAAAATCAAAAGCTTTTCACCATATTAATTATTGTAAATTATTGACTAAGTTACAAGAGCGCGGGCTCATATCTGGAAAGGATGTTAAATATTACTGGTATCTACATCAAACTCTGTAACGAGCAGGGTTTGAAAAGGTGGGACCTTGTAACCTGTTCTGTTCAGTTGGTATATAAACTTTCTAAAAACATTAACAAGCAGAATACTGAAAGTATGAATGCAGAGAGCATTATTAATCATATGATGCATGCTGATTTAGTTCATTTGTCTCCGTATAGTGGCAGCTGCAGCAGCTGCTCAAGTTGTGGATGTCGACGTGTGATACTGAGTTTAAATCTAAGAGTCCTGTAATATTGATCGCTTTGACCACATTGTTCCCTCATTCTGTCACATCATCAGGAATGTTCTGTTATATATGTGTAGCATATAGCTTGATGCACAAGCTTCAAAGATGGGCAAGTGCAACTCAGATACCTGTGATGAGCAATATTCCTACCTTTCACACTGTGCTGAGAAACTTTAGGTATAAATTTATGTCTCAATTAATTCATTTTGAAAATGTGCTTGTAAACAAAACAGAGACATTCCTCTAGCCTCTCCAAAAACAGGAACAACTGCTTATTTGTGTTGTTATTACTGATGATTGCTGCTTTGTCTTTTAGATTGAAATTGATTATATGTCTACTGTAAAGTTTCCTCCGCTTTATGTGTCTTGCATTTGGATCCTTCCTCCTCTCTCTGAAATCTGTGATGGAAGCTTTTCACACATCTCTGCTCCCGTGAGATAACATATGACTGAATGAATGAGTTCTTTGTGTTTTGGCCTTGAAGAGTTGCTGTCTGCAATAGCACATACCTCCTTCATTCCCTTCCTGACAATACACTGCGTTGCTTTTTTGTTGTGAACCTCTCCACAGACAAATTATACATGCACGTACAGTAGGCATGAACACGTCTGCACGGCATTTAGGAAAAGCTATTATCACAAAAAGTTATTATGCTATTGATAACAAGTGAGCGCAAACAAAAACATTCAAAAAAGGTAGAAAACAATTTTAATAAAATGTTTAGTGTTTGTTAGTAAGGTGAACAGCACGAGGAGTCTTCAGATGAATGTTTTAACACACTGAGCAACATACCAACATTTATGTAACAGAAACTGCTCCAGCAGCAAAATCTAATCAGAAACGCATAAATCCTACTGGAAATTTAATAAATATAAAAAACATAAATATAAAAAGTCAAGAGAAATCTACCTTGGAAAAATGTTAAACTGTAATACCTCGTGTCTCTATACATCTTTGAACTTATTACGAATGAAACGTTCAGTTCAGACTGAGAATCATCCACTGGGTCTCATTGTCAGAAGAATATTTAGCCTTGGCCTGCTTGGATAAGTCTAGTCTACTCTCACAGGACACAGATGAACAGCATCTTGACTTTTTAATCACGTAAGTATTCAGACTACTTACTTACTCTGTGTAGGCACCAGTGCAACATTTATTTATTCATGCATTTATGGAATTAAAGCATGAAAAAAGAAAGAAAACAATACCAATGACACATTTAAGCAAAGCAAAGTCTTGCTTTGGATTCAGCATAGGGCTGGGCCGGTATTACCGGTACATGTTAGGCAACGATAAGAAAATGAAATATCGTGACAGCACATTTTTTTGTAGAACATGCAAGCGGGCCGTCGTTATTGCCGTATTTGTCGGACTAAGGTGCTCATAAATCTGGGAGTAATCTGGCTCCTGAACTCCGTCCGCTTCAGGTCCCAAAGTCAAACGAACACTGAAGCATCACTGAGGCTGCGTTCACACTGCAGGCGAAAGCGCATCAAATCCGATTTTTTTGACCCTATGGGACCCATATCCGATCACGGTATGACAGTGTGAACGGCACAAATCCAATATTTTCAAATCCGATCTGGGTCACTTTCGTATGTGGTACTGAATCTGATACATATCCGATGTTTTAGAAAGCGACTGCTGTTTGAACTGTCATGTCGCATTAAATCCGTCTTTTACGTCACTGACACAAGACAGACGCCAATTATCAGCACCGGGGAAGCGCCCGAGAAGACATCGCGAACGCTTCCTGGCCATCCAGTGTAGATGTCAGTGAAACTGTTGGGAAGACAACGTGAACATTTTATTTGTACTGTATAATCTGCAGATTCTGACAGAAATCTGCAACTATCCTTTGAAGCACCGCTCCTCTCTAAAACAGCGATAAGGATAATTATTAGGTTATCTACATTATTATGTAAATAACAAAAGAACTTAAAGCAAAAATTGGGAAACGTAAAGTCCGAAGTCTTTATATTAAGGGCCATCAGTCAAACAATGTTGTTTGCTCTGGGTCTAAACAGAGCGCGTTGTGTGTGACATCTTCCTATGCGCATGCGGGCCGCTTTGAGCGTTCACACTAGAGTGCGTTTGCTGTCGCATTTTATTTGTAGTGTGAACAAGCAGACAAAAAAATCGGATTTGATCAAAAAATCGGAATTGAGCATTAAGACCTGCAGTGTGAACGTAGCCTGAGAGTTAAAAACTAAATTCTTTCGTCTTTAATAAAACGATCAGCATTGCTGCTTTACCAGGTGTAACTATGAAGTTTAACATCCAGGAAACTAAACAGCAGTGAAGTTTGTAAGGTTACTGAAGTTGGGCTAGGTGGTATATAATGATGTGCTATGTGATCGCTAGCGACACAGCTATGTTAGCATAACATAAACAGTGAAGCTGGAGGATGAACGCTAACACTTTTCCACTCGATAAAAGTTAATGTGAAGGTTCCCGATGGTTACAGACAAATGCAATCTCATGGCAGGATGCTGCAAACGAACCAAACTTCAGTCAGGAGAACAACTGAGATAATCCATCCACAATACGAGGTCAGTCATTAATATACTGCAACAACATGGGAATAGAGCAGCTGTGATAGAATACAGCATTAATGAATCAATGAAACAGAAGTGGAGGAAGCAAGAAGAATGAGTTGAATAAAGTTTGATTTATCTGACTGCTTTGTTTCGCTTAATGTGCTTTATAATCCCGTGCACCTTATGGTCTGAAAAATACGTATTTGACTTTTTTATTTGGCACACTGCAGTTTAATGTTGCAAAGCACCTCTTTTTAACTTCAGCGGATATTATACATGGTTATGCTCAGGATATGTCAGCCCATTTCTACTGGAAATGCCTTTTGGTTAAACTTTCAGCAAGGAATTTGCATTTGCACTGTTAAATTTTTATATAGCTTTAATGCACATAAAAAAGAGCTGCTTGTTTAAGTGAAAATTAATGGATGGGTTTTTTTTGCACTAGTAAAACTGTGGAGTTGTATTTTGTCTCGCATCAATTATATCATCAGTTACATCGTTATCGCAAATTTTCAAATATATATCGTGATAAATGTTTTTGGCCATATCGCCCTGCTCTAATTCAGCAACTAAAAAATAATATTATAATGATTTTTTGGCATTACCTAATGCTTTTTTGGACACGTTGGCATTCCTTATTTGAGCAAAAAGCTTTATACTGCATTCCAAGACCTTTTCAAAGGATATAGTATTAAAAAATATATATAAATATATACTGTTAAAAACGTATTGCCATCTCACTCATTTTACCAAATCTCCCCCAAACGTGACATTACAGTGAGAAGTCAGATTTGCCCTGAAAACTTTCTTTTTAGCTCAAAGAAACATATAAACCAATCGTGTGATGTGTGTGGACGTCGTGAGGGTCATGAGTTTGAATGGCTTTGTGTGCACCAGGTTCAAAGGTCAAAGAGCTGTGACTCCCACTGCTGTGTGCTCATGTGTTAAGACACTGCAGTGGATTTCCACTCGCTCTTGCTGAGGCCCAGAATCTGCTGCGAGAAAAAAACCCCCAAACAAAGCTTATTCAAGCGGGGCCTCAATTACGCAAATCCCATAATAGTCATTAACTGTTGGGAAAATTCTGCTTTAATTGCTCCAAAACAGTGAGCACAATTATACACGGCTTTAATGTGGATTTTAGGAAATCAATTAGTCCATTTCCATATGAAAGAGCTTATTTTATGTTTGGAGGGCGAGATGGAGGAGGTGGCTGTGTCTTTCTGACAAAAACCGCTGCGTGTTTGTTGCACAAACCTGCACAAAAGACTTTCTTCTTTTAATTTCACCGGCTCAACAACAATGTAGGAAAGTGCCTATCGACGTTGGTCTATATTACTGAACTCACTGCTAAATCATTGCCCAAGAAGAAACCATCCCAGGAATTTTCAGAGATCATTCTGCAACCTTCCTAAAGCAGTAAAGTGCAAGCAGCTCATTAAGAGAGAGTTTCTTAACCTAGAAAGAACACGTCTATAGTGTTCCTGTGATCCCTCTGCGTTTTCCGAAGGGATGATTTGAAGCCTAGAATTTAGGTTTTGTTGCTACCGAAGCCAAAAAATCCCAGTTTGAGAAATGAGGGATCGAGCGTGGGTGATGCAAACAAGCAGCAACTGCTACAACAACAAAAATCTACCCCTCCTTAGGCATATTTATCTCCCTAATGATAAAAACAACAATAAATGTGACATTTCATATGTTCTTCCTCTACTTGGCGGTTCCCTTTAGAGTTCACCACAGACCCCTAAAGAAAGCGGCAACCCAGCCACAGCGGGCAACAAGTCGCTTCCCAAGCCAGGATAAATGGTGAGGGTCAGGTAGGGAAGGGCACCTGGGCAACATGCGGATCGCAAAGAAAGAATCAAAGAATAACGCTAAATATGTGTAACGTTTATTATATTTAGGCAAAGTATCTAAAACTGTTTTAATTTTAAACCTTTCTTGATTGAAATGGTTCAAAACCAGGTGCTAGGCTTTTCACTGTACTGTCAAAAAAATAGATATAGTAAAAGTCCAATTTTGGCCCTACAGATACAAACACGCAAACTCTGTAGGGCTAAATATTGGCCCTCAAGTTAACTATATGAACCTTTTTTGAGGGCCAAGTAACTAAATATGTACTCTATGTAGTAAAAGGTACATAGATCCTAGATTTTAGGGTGAAGCAGTAAGAGACATGCATGAACAAACTGTAAGTTATTTAAGTTTAATTCTATTTTAGTCTTGTACATTGGCAGCAAGGTGGTGCAGAATTGCAGCAAATAGGCTCCAGGTTCAGTTCTTTCCGTTCTTCTTCTTGTTTCCCCCCACAGTCAAATGACATGCATGTTAGGATAAGTGGTGACAGTAAGACTAAAAAATTGCAGCACAAATGCCAATTCTAAGTGTGTGAACAATAAAAATAAAAATAATACTAATAGTAATAATAATGGGTGCACCCCTACCACTGCCAAAAATGTCAAATTTTGAAGTTTTTTTTTTTTGTAATATCAGTTTTTGCACCATAATATTAAGTTTGTACAAAATTTGTCACCACAGGTACACAACAAGGGTACAAATAAGTACTAATGACAAGTCATACAATAAGTTTTTACTTTCTGAGAGTTTAGAAAAGACAACACACACATTGTACCGAAAGTTTTGGCTGAACTACATAGGCTGGCAGTGAAATACACTAATGGTTTTAAAATGTTATGAAACTGTATTATATATAATTTTAAAATGCTGCTATATGCTTTCCATAGATAAGTAACACAGTGATGATATTACAGATGTACTGACTATATGTTCTGCTTCCAGGTCTCTTAGGTCATCCTCCCACCAACATTTCTCAGTCCTCATGTATCCAAAGTGGCCATGCTTTCTCTGTGCTTGCCCCCAGGCACTGCAATAGTCTGCCATCCCACATAAAGTCCAGTCCAGGTGTTAAAAATACTAAATTAGGTCTTAAAAGCCATCTATTTTTACTTAGTTTATGTTATTCTGTTAAGTTACTGGACTCTGTTTACATTTATTTATGTATTTAGTAAGTTACACTGTTAAAAAAAAACAAATGTCCTTGTAATTTTCTTCTAACAAAGGTTTCCCTAAACGGTAAAATTAAATGTGTGGTTAAAATGTATAAAAGAACACATAAATAAATCAAATACTGTAAATTTCATTATCTTAAAACAGTTCACTGATCTGTAGTTTTAAAGATTTCTTTTACTTTACACTTAGTTACATATAATGATTTCTTTTTTTTCCTTTTTGCTTTGAAATGCACATAATGCACTACTGTTTAGAAAAGAAAAGAAGGAAACTTACCGGGACATATTTGTACAGATTTGTTTTGCAGTGTATTCCTTTATTTACGCTATTTGCCACCATGTTTTTGTGGTTTTTACATTTTGTGGTTGTCATGTTTCTCTTGTCGTTTCTTTCATAGTCTTTAGCACTAGCTATTCGGTGCTGTCACTATCTATTCTGTATGCTTCTTTTGTACAATCAGCTGGAAAGCATTTTGGGTTAACTCCTGCTGTTTTGCAAACAGCTGCACAAATAAAAGTGACTTTATTTGACTACATATATTTTGTTTCTCAAGCAGGAGTAAGTAGCTTCCTATTATCTTATAATCTGAAGACCAAGAAGTAAATCTGTTATGCTAAAAGAAACATTCAGAAGTGACCAAATGAGTGTACAAAATTGCTGAAAATAGACCTGAGTGACATCAATCATCTGATTAAAGCAGATAAAATCCATAATTGGTGTAGTGACACACATTTGTAGCTTGCGAACTCTTAGCACATTATAGTGCTTCTGTCTGCTACACTTCCTAACTGAATGAAAATAGGAGGCCAAGAGTCAGACAGACAGTTTTTGAAGGAATCAGCCTCATTAGGCGATAATGAGCTCATTTTATCACGAGCAGTCTATTAAAAAATGGGTTTGTTTACTTCTTTGCTTTTCTGTCTCTTTTCATCTGGCTACATGAATGAAGACATTTGAAACAGTCCCACATGCAAACACTGTTTTCTACCAAATTGAGTCAGAGTCATGCTAGTTCTGAAACATCTCATCAGTAGTATGCTTATTAGCATTAACACAACAGATGCACTCTGTCTCTGCTGGCACAGGTTTCTGATGCACTGACCTCAGACCAGTGTACATAACCTTAACCCGATGCTCTCCAATCTGCAGTTTGTTTATATGAGCTGCCAGAACGGTCTGAAACTCAAACTCTGACGGTGGAAAAACAAAGCAGGCAGCTGAATCTGGATCTCCCGCTGTAGCTTCAGCCAATTTTTGCTCTCAAAAAAGTGACAAAGAGGGAAAATCTGCAGAGGTAGGTGTGTACCGTCAGCCTGTCCTTAAAAGCACCATGAAAATGCCAAATCCAATCTTTCTGAAAGTATACAAGAACGTGACCTGTCCCTTTTTTCCCTTTGTTACATTCAGGGAAACTTTGAATAAATGTTTCAACAATACATGTTTTAAAGCATCCTCTGCCGTAACTGATGTTCAACAGTGAAGCCTGAGCTTGACTTCGTATTGGTCATATTCAATAGATCACTGTATGACAGGTTCCCTTTAACCCACTTATATCCCTTAATATCTTGATATTTAGCAGTTGTTTCTCACAAATTCTCTACCCCCTTGTTTTATCCATTAGAATATAAAGTTGAATTACAGTAGTCCAGCCTAGAATTAATAAATCCATTAACTTGTTTTTCAAAGTTACCCAGATAAATGATGTTTCGAATTTCAGAGATATTGTGGAAATGCAACAAAGCAGTCCTACATATCTGTTTAATATGTGCATTGAAGGGCATACCTGGTCAAAATTGACTCCAAGGTTCCTCACAGTGTTACTGGAGGTAATGTTATCCAGAGCAAGCATCTTGTTAGACACCATATTTCTAAGATTTTTAGGACCGAGTTCAATAACCTCAGTTTTATTTTAATTTAGAAGCAGGAAATTAAGGGTCATCCAGGTCTTTATATCTTTAAGCCATTCCTACAGTTTAACTGGTGTGTGTTATCTGGCTTCATGGATAGATAGAGTTGGGTGTCATCTGCAAAGCAATGAAAATGTATACTATTATAATACTATTATCTAAGGGAAGCATGTATAATGTAAACAGAATTGGTCCTAGCAGTGAACCCTGTGGAATGCCATAAGTAACCTTAGTGTCTGAAGAGGACTCTCCATTTACATGAATAAAATTGAGTCTATTGGATAGATATGATGCAAACCACTGCAGCACAGTACCTGTAATACACACAGCATGCTCTAATCGCTGTAATAAAATATTATGGTCAACAGCATAAAACACTGAATTCAGGTCTTTCAGGACTGTTCATGAACTGTGATGAATTCTGAATCAACTGCCATCAGTTGGCTCTTGTATGACTGCTTTTTCAAGATTTTTTGAGACAGAGGTCTGTAGATTAATTAAGATGCCTGAGTCATGTGACAGCTTTTCAAGTAATTGTTTAATTACCACCATCTTAAAAGTTAATATAGATTAATATACAGATGAATCTATGTCTAGTCTGCAAGAAATTATGTATAAAATTGCATTATCATGTTTCTATGATGAAATCACTGGTTTGGGAAACAAAAGACATCCATTATTTTATTCTTTATTTACTAAATACTTTGCATAAATACTTCAGCAACACTCAGATTTGAGTGTAGAATGAGAACAGAGCGAGCACAGTGATTAAAAGCTGCTCATTCACTATAAACCACTGCAGTAAATATTCCTTCAAGATGACACGCGCACACATGCAAACACGCTTCTCCTCAAATGATCCCTTCGTCTTTTACCTTATAGGCTGTCAGGCTGCCAACTTTCCTTCCTGTCTGTGCATGTGTGCAAGTGTGACCTCGGCCACCTTGCTGTCTCCCGCCAATTAAAATTCCAGTGGTAATTAAAGCAGATCAGAAACGAGGGAACACTGCAGACAAGGGCGAGAGACTACGCATGGTAATTACGTGGAGGAAAAGAGAGCGAGAGAGAGAGAGAGAGAGAGGGAACGAGAGAGGGTGGGTTTACACACCACATTTTTTCTTCATTCTAAACTGGTGTGCTGCAGTCTTGAAGCATTATGATTGAATACATACTGTGGGCTGAATCACTTAATAATTTATTGGTTATCTATATGAGGATCTGGATCTCGGTGCAGTTTAGAATAACCAACATCAGATTTTTTATTTATTTTTTTTTAATAAAGAATGCAACGCAACAGTGGACAGTGTTGCATGACAGCTTATCCATTATTGTGTCTAAGTGGACACTCTCTGTTATTTTCTTTTTGTGGAGAGCCAGAATCCGTTACTGCCTCTGTGACACAAACTGCAGTCCATTTTTGTGGCTACGAGGACGACTGGAGGTACCTAACAAAGACACCCACATATTTGTCATCATTTCTATGAGGACTTCTGTAGATTATCAATTGTTTACAGGGCATTATTTTTCTGTATGGAAAGGAACAGTGTATTCTGGTCTCTTAAAGTTACACCTGACATTCCTTTTTGTCTCATTGTCTTTTTAATGGCCAGCAGGGGGCGATTTGCAAATAGAGGTAACATTGTGCAGCAGTCTGTGAGAAAAAATTGATAGTTTGCTCTTGATTATGTACTTAATTAAACACCTTTCTGAGGAGTTTATGTCTCAATCTCTAGTTTAATGTCTTTTTAAATTCCTCATGTTGTTCACTGTCTAGGTTTCTGCCCTATTTAAAGTCAAACAGACATTAAAGCAGAGAGTTAAAGATTTAACTCTCATGCCATCGAGTTGCTATAGCAAATGAACATGCAGTGTCTTTTTCAAAGCAGTAAAATAAAATGCCAATGGCCAAAAAGCTCAGAATGGGAAGGCTGAAACAAAAGCTGGAGTGCTTTATATTGTCTGTGTGTGACAACTAGCAGTATATATACCTGTCTTTAAGCACACCTTGCATTTACACATTTTTACATCCACATCACGATACCTGAAATACCTGTCTCTATGAAGCCATTGGGAAGATTTTTTTCCTTAGTGTCCAATTTTTGTCCATTTTCCTCAAAGTGGACTTTCAAGAGTCCTTAAGGGAACATACAAGTCGACTACTGTCAATGACTAGATGCCTAAAAATCCAAAATATTTTCCATTATTCGATTTAGAGAGTATTCTCATTCAGCTCTTAAACCTCTAATCCACCAAAGTAATGCACGTTAACAGTCTTGAAATGGATTCATACAAAACTGGCCAAAAAAATGCTGAATCTGTCAAAATCAATTCATCGATAAATAACAGATGGATCCAACAAGATTCTGCTTGCCATAATTTTCTTCAAACTAAACCTGCTGGTTCTCAAAGCACCAAGGGAGAACTGGGCCCCAACCAGCATTGACACCAAGTGTTGGTGTGAAACAAGTACAAGAGTCACTTTTTTTTCCATTGAGGACACCTGTGAGGGATTTACTGTCTCTACATGAACACGCTGACTTACCAAAGTAACAAAGAGAGTCAGTTTATTTCAGTTTACCCTGCAGTCAGTCTATCTGAGCTTAAAGCATCAGCACAAGCTTCAGTTTAATCGTATATATTAACACCTGTCAGCAAAATCAGAAATCATTATAACATGACTGCGGTTCATTTATTATTAAACATTGCTAAGGTGAGACTAACATTTATATATTTTCCCCATTAAGAGGATAAATTATTGTTTATTAAAATCAGCTTTCCATTTGCTATTACTTATGTTAATACACCAGCAGCTGTGTGATAATTATATCCAAGCATGTGTGGCTCGGTGGGATTAGTGCCCCCAGCTCTGGTGCCAGAGGTGACAGAGGAGATCTATAAGAGACTGGGTGGTGACAGTGATACAAGGAGTTGGTGGGGGGGAGGTGGTGTGGGCGACACAATGTTCACATCGTATACTAGCAGTTGCCATGGGAGACAGGCTGCATCCCTCCTGGTCCTCATACTGCAGCATCCGCACAGTGCTGTCGCCATGGTGACATCCTCCAGAGAGAAAGCGAGAGAGGTAAAGAGAGAGAGAAAGAGAGGTAGGGGAAGGAGGGAGAATCAGAAGCATGGAGAAAGGGAGAGAGACAGTGACTCTGAACCTGACTGTCTCCTCCCCAAACTCATTCAGCAGCACTGAAAGCACTAACTGTGTCTCTGCCTCAAGGAGTTATTGATCCCAGCAGAACAATAGGGAGAAATAGGGAGAAATTGTGAATGGATCCTCAAAGCAGGAGGTTGGGTTTGGGGAATAAGACGAGACAAAGGGATAAAGCTTACTGCCAACAAATCCCATATAAACACACAAAATCTTCCACATGGGAAACTCAAACTGCACATAAACAGCACACTAATGTAACACATTGTGGTATGTAGTATTCTCTACAGTGATATACATGCACACTCCAGGGTTTCTAATGCACACTGTACTTGGACAGGTTGCTTAGGGGGGGTTTGTCAGCCACCAAATTAAAATTTGCAATTCATTTGTATTTTTATCTGTTATGACAACTGAAGGATTGGTGGACAATACCATTGTTCTTATTTTGAAATTCAGTCCCTCACGAAACAGCAACGTGTCTTGCACAAGAACGCTGGTGAATTTTTCACATTCAATGTCATTCAGCTGTCTCGAGTCCCACCATCTTGAACTGCAGCTGGAAACAGCAGTCCTTGTTCTTTTGAGATGCGCTGTGAGCTGGAGGTCCACTCTAACCAAAACCTGAAGCAGCTGGAGAGCTGCTGCCACTGCTTTGTAACTAAGCAAGGCTGCAGAGCAGAACAAGGACTGCCATCGCCTGCTGCAGTCCAGCACTGTACTGGAGTCTGTCCATGAGATAAGAAAATTATATATAATATTATTGACTGATTTAATTAATAAAATGTGGGTTCTTTTCTTATTGCTGCTGCCAAAAAAAATCCAATCTAATTTTCTTGACAGAACAAAGTAGACTGTATACAAAGAAGGCCAAATCCTCTGGTTCTGCAAAGTCAAGACAATATAGCAGTACCACAAGCTGCAGTTTTTCCAGTGGGCAGCAGGGAGTGAGGTTTCTGGTTCCAAATAAAAGGCAGACCTTTGGTAAATGAACCTTATGCTCAAATGGTTTAAGGTTTCAGTAAAAAGATAATGATGACAATGAGAATATTATCTCATTTTCTAACTAAAAAGATGGTTGTTTTGTAAATTACGATCCCATTTAGAGTCAAATTAACAATAAAGGATAACACATGACTGCCACTTCTGCCCCAACTTCACTTTTCAGACCCAGAAACTACATGCAGCCTTCATTTGCGGTCCATGTCACACACTCAGGATCATTACAAAAAGAGTGCAATGTTATAAAACAGTCTTTAATTACATAGAGAAAAAAAACAGTGAAATAAAATAAATAAATAAATAAATATTTTCCCTTTCACTGAACTACCTGAATCACTGTGCAATTATGAACGCAGCTGAACTACCAACAAGCAACAGCAAAATAGAGTTAATCTAGTTTAACTGCATCGACATCGCAACTCCTTAAGCCTGAATAAACACTTTTGGAGTAACACTAAAACCAGAGCAACAAAAAAGGATGTAAGGGCACTACTACAGCAAATCCCATCTTTGTCATCTCACCAACATGAAATCTCTTAAAAACAGGTGTGTGTTTCCTATACTGACACTCTTTTCCCCCCTGTTTGACTCTTTCTTCGCCCAACACTGAAATTCCCGAGTTTCCTCTGTGCCCTTCGCTGCACCATCCGTCTGCCCTGCCAGCGATTCACCATCGTGCCCTCCTCATTATCTCTTTGTTACCCCAGGCTTTAAAGAAATGCTGTCCTTAGCTGTGCACCCTCTGCATGCCACCCTCCCCCACGCACACACAGACCAACCACCTACACTTAAAAAAGAGATTTTATGCTTATTTTGGACATACTCCAAAATAAGCATAAAATATCTGAACAAGTGCTTGGATTTCATAATAAATGTATGTATGTATATATATAGATAGATAGATAGATAGATAGATAGATAGATAGATAGATAGATAGATAGATACATATATATATAGATATATATATATATTCATTCTCATATTCAGATTTCAAATAGATTTTCTTTGAGGGAAAACCTCTGTGATCCATGTCTACTTCAATGGAGATACAGCAGACTTGCTTTGATATATATTTCACCTGGTTTTTATAATTCATACGCGTTCTACCAGGATTTGTGCAGAAAAAGTTTGGTGGTTTCATGTTGTTTCACTTCTATGTTTGTGGATACGTAGCCTCCTCAGTTTTTGTTTTTTTGTCTTTTTTGCAAGAAAAAAAAAGTTTTTAATGCTTTTTTTTTAATTTTAGAGCTCCTCTAATTTTGTTGGTAATTCACCATTTCCAGAGGTGATAGAGATCTGAGGCACAAACCATCTGTCCTGCAGCCCGAGCGATGTGACCTGAGGACTTTGCAGCGCCACACTCCACCAGATTGGGTTTTTTTTTTCTATCTGCAGCCTTGTGACAGAGGGACGAATTTACTGAGATGAAGGCTTTGACCTGCCGATCGAGGAGGTCTGAAACCGTGACATGAGCCCATTTAATGTTGGTAGGATTCGTTTTCTCAGCTGCTGAGTGAGACGTTTGAAGCCTGTGAGCCACAGCCAAGAAAAGTCTGTAACTTTTTTGTTATTCTTTCTCACTCTTCTCTCCATTTTATCTGTTTAAATCCTGTATTGTCATATTTCCTGTTATCTTACCTCCCAAGTGATGAACTTACTGTATTTTGTTACAAATACACAATTTGTATCCATTATTTTACTTAAGTACATGAATACAGAAAGAAAGAGGGGGGAATGGCATAGAAACAGAAAGATACAAAGAAGGCAGCAACCATGTCTTACAACTTCAAACGGCAATAAAAATCCATCCCAAAGATCTGCTGAGCTTTTTAATACCGTTATCATCTCTTGCCAACATGTTTTTTTCATTAAATATAATTTCTAATGTAGCTTCTATGTTTGAGGAGGATGTGTCTTTCCTTACTCATAGGATCAACAATTCCAACTGTTGGATTATGTGGCCAAGATTGACTGGAATGTATAAATATTCCTGTATCTGCTTTGCATTTCCAGCATATGTCACTGGACATCAAGTGTAAGCAAGCCCGATCTTGTCTGATCTCAGACGGGACACCATTGGGAAATACCAGGTGCTGTAAGGTTGGGGGCAGCTATGGCTAGAGCAGGTCAGCTACTAATCAGAAAATTGGTGGTTCAATCCCTGGCAAGATACTAAACCCCAAGTTTTCCCCATTGTGTGAGGCATGTTGTATCCAAGTGCTCAAGTAGAGCAGAACAGCATCATATAAGAACTGGTCCATTTACTATGAAGTTTAGAGGGAGAAAAAATAAAATGTAATACATAGTTACAATGTATCTACGTTCCTTTTGCCAAATGATCATCGGATTATTAAACGCATCATTTTTAAATTGGTTGAATATTTTAGAAAACACAGCTGCCTAATGCACCATCTCAGGAGAATCCAAAAAATTCCCTCACTGGGTTCTTGTCCATGATAAATTGGCCTTTGGTAATACAGTCTGTCAGTGGTAGATATTTCCAAAAATTCTCTGTCTTTGCCAAGCCATATTACCGAAACATGTCAGTGAAAGACAGGATCACTCCATCCAAACGAAGGTCTGTTATTTCACGCTATTGTTTCCAATGCAATCAATTTTACCCTGATCGTTACGGCAGGATTGTGCCATAGCGGCGCACAAGACTGAAATGCCACAGCCCACACATCTGTATGTGTACATTTACCCAAATGGCTCCAGAATGAGCCAGTGCTGTCCATTAGTAACTGGGTCATGTGAGAGACCATGCAAAAATCTTCAATTGTGATCTAGCTTAAGATTTTCAGTGACATTTTAAAAGAATCCTGAACAGGAAGAATTCTGAATGCTAAAGATGTCAGATGTGACACACCCTAAGAGCCAATCAACACCCAAAATAGAAAACATTCATGCTTTTTGTGTTGGACAAATTATCAGTATATTCTAATCATCTGAGGTGCAAAAGTAAAGAAGTTGATTACACATGAATGTTTACTCTTTGTCAATCAAAAAAATAGCCTTGAGTTTTATGTGGACCAAAAACAACTTCTTGATGAGCTTTACTGGCAAAAGCAAGCAGTCAAAAAGTTGTCAAAAAAAATTGCCATTACATGTTTCCTCCTCGTTCTCTCAGCTGCTGCTAAATTGATCTTAGTTCCTGAGTAAACTAGTGCATTTAAGATTTCACTTTAAGCTCCTGTTGATGGCTCACTAGCAAGCCTCCTCTCTCAGCTACATGACCTTGTAATACCAGACAACTCGGTATGTCGTTTACAATTCACAGGCTGAGGTGTTTTATCTGTCTCAGCGGTCTTTGAAGTCGAGGCTCCGGGGCTCTGAAACGGAGGAAACCAGCTGGTGGTGTCATTAACATCTCCTAAACCCCTATTTAAAACGGACTGTTGAAAATTTATGCAAGTATTTCCCTGACTATATTCATTTTTTTCCACTTTATTTCAGGTCATATCCTTCTTTAAATTGTCTTTTAGCTTACAACTTTTCATGTCATCAGTTTCATTTTATTTGAATACTCAATTTAAAGGACCTTGTAACAGATTTTTTTTTTTATTTGCTGTCCAGAGTGAAGCCCTTTCTAAGAGCTTAAATAAAGATGATTATGTCGGCAGGACCGAGCCGATGACGTGTGCTGATTAGGACGATATCCCAATCCTCATATATACAGGACATATTTTAGAGCTCCCTCAGACCTCGGCTGCGCGGGCTTCATTAAAAGCAGCTTCATATCTCAGGCACAAGGAAAATAGAGACCAGCGCCGGCTCAAAGACACTGACATGACAATATATTACAACACCTAACATTATTCTAAGAGTATCTAAGAGCGTCATTTACACTGTAGAAAATATGTCGAGCATCTCATACCTGCGGTGTCTGGCGTACTTCCCGCTGACATGACCGCTGCCATCACAGCCAGGGGTGGGACAGCTGAGAAGGAAACACACATCGTCAGAAAAAACCAAGCAGCACATCATCTGTCCTCCAGCAAGTCTCGATTTTATTTTCCTGTACCGCACGCAGACCATCTCAATCCAGCACGCAAAATATAATGACAACTGAGGTTCATCCAGGGCTGCACGTTCAGCATATTTATATCTATCATTCATGCCCAGCTGTAGTTTTTTTTTTAGCTTGTATAGCTTCTTACGACTTGCTCTTACATGTGCTTTTCTGATTTTTTTATCTTCTCCTAGTATTTCTGTTCTCCTTGTGTACATAACTGTTAAAACGTGCATAACAGTAAGTATTTTTTGCATCTATGAGATGTATCGAGAGAAAATATCCTCATAAAGGTTACCATACAGTCAGATTAATGCACGTTAATTAGATGCTTATTAGGTCCTATAAGCATGGTATTACCTGTTACATCTACACTTACAAGGGTTTTAATCTGAGACAGTAACTTCTGTACACAAAGCAGTCTCTAATGGTCATGAAATTTGTTCATTTTAAAGGTAAAGTGAGTTATTTTTTGAGGTTACTTAATAGAAAAAAATCTTGTACACATAAATATTGACTGATTTGTGTGTAATAAACTGAAGCACTCTCATAAACTCAGAATTAATACATTAAAAACACATAGGTGTGGGCACCACTTTGTGGAAGCTGCCATGTTGTCCCACCATGTTGAATACAGTGGCCGAGTTGGACCACATTTTATGTATGTGGCTAAAGACACATATGCAGTACGGAAAACATGTAGGAGAGGAGAAATCGTAGGCGTTTTATTTGTGGTGGAGGCAAAATTTTAATTCTTGCCTGCACCTTCAGACTCAAGATATGAAGGATCATAGCTAAGGTTTGTCTTCTGAGAATAGTTCCTCTACAACAAAGAAGTGAAAAAATGAAGGAAAGCGACAACCCGACCAGCGCTGGGATAAAACGACACTAAATACAGAGAGAGAAGGATTTTAACCCTTTAAGACCTACCATAGAACCAAGTCCGCATGAGCTCATCTGTGTAATTTTACATGCTGTAGTGCCATTTTGGGGAGTATTTCAAGTTGTTATACATCAATACAACCATTATATCCCAAATTTTAATAATATGTATGCATTAAGTCTATAGTAACTACATAAATTGCAAAAAAGTGCAATAAACTGTGAAAAATTGAAAATTGTTTTGATTTTTTTTTTACACATATTTCTAGTTAGAGAAATTTTAGAGGGATATCCCTCAAAACTGTAAATGCGAAAAAGTTGCACAGGAAATGTATTTTGAGTGTCTTCATAGTTTTATTTTTGAACGTTGAAAAAAGCAGCCCAACTGGGAGTAAATGTGAATTACCACAAAGTCACAATTTATACAGATTTAAAGGGAATAACGTGGACATTAGCACAAAGAAAAGGTAAAAATGGAAAACTACTCACAACCGTGTGAAGCTGGTGTAAACTCAGCATTAGTAACATCCCACATTTGTCCACATTTAGCTTGTTGTGATCTGGACTCTCTATCTGTGATTTTTTTTTTTCACCCTTGGACTCCATTGTAGTTCCTCTAAATTCAAGGCCACTGCCTGCTTTTCATTGGATTATTCCTACAGTCGGCAATCAGACAGACAACAGCGCTTCAACTCAGCCTCTTCATTCATTTCTAATCCACAGGGGCACCAATACAAAAGGCTTCAGCCAAAAATGCAAGGATAACAGTTATTTTTTTTTCCTTCAGCACAATATGATGACCTTTTCCAGCAAAACTGTGCAGTGCTGGCCAATCAAATACAAGCAATTGTACATAAAAGCATAATTCACTTATTAGGCCCCCAGAAAAACTGACTGAAATACTGATGACAAACGAATGTTTGAGTTTTATTATCACCTTACATCCTGCTCATCAAAGAGGTTCAATTAATTTTTTTATATAGCACCAAATCACAATAACAGTTGCCTCAAGGCATTTTATACTGTAATATAAGGACTGTACAATAATACAGAGAAACCCCAACAACCAGAGGACAGTAGGAAGGAAAAACTCCCTTTTAACAGGAAGAAGCCAGCAGAACCAGGCTCAGGGAGGAGAAGCCATCTACCACAGCCAGTTGTGGTTGAGGCCAGAGATAATAATAACTAATAATTAAATGCAGATTGGTGTATAAACATATAGTGATTGAAAAAGAAACACTCAGTGCATCATTGTAATCCCCCACAGCCTAGGCCTACTGCAGCATACTTTAACTAAGGAAGCCCTAACTGCTTTATCAAAAAGTAAAGTTTTAAGCCTAATCTTAAAAGTAAAGATAGTGTCTGTCTCCCGAGAGAGGTTACAACAAAAGATTTGGAAACTGAAATTTCAGTAGCAGATCAAAAATCAGTTCATGCTCATTGCTTGCACGGATTAATACATTTTAACTGGTTATCGCAAACAAGTGTACCTTCTACCCAGTTAAATCGTTATAATAAAGACATATTTATGTACTAATAACAGTTGTACTGAGATGCTTCACAGAAAGATTAAAATTTTTGGAAAGAGTTCAGCATGACATATGAGAAAATTATCTCAAAGGAAATTCCACTAGAACCAAAGCTGTTTCTACAGAGGAAAATCAACCTCATTAATGAACCTCAGTTCTTTAAGAACCAAAAAGATAACAGATAATCTTTTTGGAAAAGTAACTCATAGATCTAATCATGTCAAAACTTCCTTCTGCTGATTTTTTTGTGGGATGGGATTATTTTTTTTAATGATTGATATATTTGTCTGTTTTTGTGAAGTGGACTTTTTGTTTTCACGGTGTGGGTTTCTTTGGGTTTCATGTCCTGAACAGATTGTTATTTGGTTTCTATATTTGTTTTCCATTGTAGCAGCAGAAAATAAGGAAAACCATAATAGGTCTACTTTGAAATGTTATGCTTAGGGACCCACGGCACCTAATGGTCTGTTTTGATACAGAAAAACTCCACAGACTCAGACTTGTCTGCTGAAAAATGAGCTTATTTAAAAGGTCCGACCAGAAGGATCCATCCATCCTCTTAACGACAAACACAGTTCACACCTACAAAATTTAGAATCACCAGTTAACTTAACACACGCGTCTTTGGAGTGGGGCAGAAAACCAGAGGAGCTGGTGAGAACCCACAAGCACAGGGAAACATGCAAACTCCATGCAGCCAGCGTGATGGATTCAGACCCTGTTACTGTGATGCAACAGTGCTAACCACTGGACCACTCCTCCCATTGAAAGAAAAGAAAGTGCCCTATCTAAATTAACAGTATCACTTTCAGAGTCATCTTCTATGGCTGCTGTTTTTGTTCATGGATATCCCGTTCAGACCGCCTGCACGCGTGCACCTGCGATTTCAGCATGGACCTCATGTGAAGTTTGCAGGAAATTTTGCAAGACTTGGCTCCGTGCAACACTGTCCTCTTTGCCAAAATGAAATTCAAATTTAAGGGATCCAGCGGACATCACAGAAGCGCGAGTGTTTGGGTCAGAGAGCAGCCTTTGACAGAGCGATGTAAAGTTGTTAGTCATGCTGGAAGCAAAGCAGCGCAGCAAGAGGAGATGATGTTTTTGTCCCAGGGATTTAGTTTGTTTGTCTTCTCATTACATGAAAAAACCCACACACAAGCATGCACTGTTTGCAGATTACTTTACACGTGCATCTCTACTTGTTCCCTTTATGATTATCAGTCTTCCCTTGCAGCATCATAAACCCCTGTGAAGCACAGGCTGTTGGACAAAACCTTAAAAATCACATCTGTGATCCAATTTTGATTTCCTGGATTATGTTTTGCATCTTTTTTTATCAGCATTTGTTCTGGTTCATTAAGACAGATGTGGAACATTTTCATCTGTCAGCAGCAGCTTTAATAGTTTTTGTCTCTTTATGTATTTATTAATTTATTTTTTTTATTTCTGCATCACGGCTGTAGATTTCTCCCGAGCTCTGAGTCACGCTTTCAGACCTCTTTGCAGTGAAGACACGCAGACTGTGCAGCCAAATCACGCCGCCTGCCTTCAGGGACTCCACACCCAGCAGGACCTCTGACCCCGCACCGCAGAGCTCCACCCACCCTTCCACCCACCCGACATCACCTGATCTATATGCTTTGCAACCTCGGGCTAAAATGAGAGCTGCTCGAAAATAGAGGTGAGGCTCACGAGCGCAGAGAGGCAGAGGAGGTGGAGAACAGAGGGGAGGAGGTTAAAGAGGAGGAAGAAGAGTAGGACTGCAGGTAGGTAAATGAGAGGAACTGGAACAAGGAGTGGAAGTAAAAGAGAGGGAAAATGAGAAGTAGGAAGACAAAAAGAGAGTGACGGAGAGGTGAAGAAGAAGGGGAAAAAGCCAAATGGAGGAGGAATAGAAGGAGAAAGAGGAGAGGAGGAGAAAGAGATGGTTTGTTCAAGGTGAGGCAGCTCATCAACCGGTGTGGGAGCTGAGACTGATAGCACTGCATTATTGATCCCAGCACAGCTTTGTGTGTGTGTGTGTGTGTGTGTGTGTGTGTGTGTGTGTGTGTGTGTGTGTGTGTGTGTGTGTGTGTGGTTAGAGCCAAACACACATGGTAAAACTTTTTTTTTTTTTAAAGCATCAGCGCTTTAGACCTTAACCTTAACGAGCCCGAGTTTGAATTTACAAAATGTTGTTTCTGTTTTGTGGTGAGATATTTCCACTTGTTTCCACAGCAGCTGAATATGCCTTTGACTTCAGCATTATTCTCCCGATCACAGTGCAATAATCAGTCTTACTGATGTCAGCACAGTGACATCCAGTACTATTGAAACAGTTTCAAGTCGCTCTCATCTGAAGAGCATTTTTTAGATTCATTGTGAGACTGAAAGGCTTGCTGTGTGCTAAACCTCCCGGAGCTAAAGTTTAGACACAGTCATGTGACGCGATACAACGGCTTTCTTTAAATCTGCAGCCTCTGATCTTCTGTTTCTCTGATTATTGTTTGCAATTATTCAAATCCACTGATTGAAGTTGACTGAAAATGACTGCTTTCCCACTCCTATCATCTATCAGTATGTCACAGATAAGCAGACACACAAACAGAAAAATGTTCACCCAATCTGTTTTTTTTTCCACCAAACATCCAGTCGTGCATTATAATATTAAATAAAGGGGACTCGTTATACTAGCTCCATACTTTTCTTGGAGTATGCATGATTCATACCTCAAAACTATTCTTCTTTATCTTGTAGTTGTACTTTACGTATCCTGTCAGTTCAGTCAGCTCATCTCCTCAATCCAATTCAGCCTTCTTCTGTTTGGCAGGCTCTTCTCAAGGGAACTGCTCGGCCACAGAGCTCCCGGCACACAGTATTTGTGCTGATGTTAATGGCAGAGGAGGTTCAGAGCTCTGCAGTTGTTCAGTCAGCAGAGCGTTGGTGACTTTTAGGCTCTGTGCAGGTTGGCGCTCCCCAATCCTGCACTGGAACTTTACATTATCTGCAGCTTTGTAGCTGAGTTGCCACAGCAATGCTTCCACTTGCTAATAACACAGAAATCAGTTGATCATGAAACATTGAGCTGGCGTAATGTTAAAGCACCACCCTCGACTTCAACCACACATTCTCTCACAGTTGGTAAACGCAGACTGTGGCTGGATTCTTGATTTTATACCTGTGTGGCAAAGGGGCTGAAAACACCTGAATAAGAGGTGTGACATTGCCTATTTAAATTTCAGTTATGCTTCATCATTCTAAGATGAGAATAGGAGCGTGATCTGAGTTAATGCAAAAAAACGCTAACAAAGTTAAGAAATTTGCATAAGAAACACCAAAACTGATCCGACACATCAGGTCAGGGTCATGTGACGTTATGCACCCTTTGTCCTCTTCCCCAAACTTAAATTTAAAATTAAAGGTCATTTTTATGTACACAAGGAAATCCAAATCACGTCGTGGAAGCACATGTTCTCGGCTCAGAAATGGACTGCAAAAGGAGACAACCTTGAAGGGGATAACAGCTAGATTACAATCAGGTATGACTTTTGCTTTTTTCCTTTTGTTTTCTGCAGCCAGAAACACATCAGGCACACCGGGATTTAGACGAGAGTTTGTCCCCACAGAGTGCTCATCAAATGTTGACATTTCCTGGGTACAAGCTGAAATTGCAGCCCAATGGTTACACCAGAAGAGAGTTCAAGGGGGCCACCAAAACACCATCCGCAGGGAACTGTAAATGTCCACCATTAGCTGTACTCATTAGTCATCCCAGAAATTACTGCAGCTAAAGTTAAAATTCATCGCTGTGGTGCAGCATTAGCTGCAGCTCTGATTCCCACTGAGCTGACAGATGTGATGTATTTATTTAGCAATTTAAATTAAGTCATGGTAGAATTTTAATTTCACTTGCCCCCCCCCCCCTCAAATCTGCCGCATCACACCGCAATGACAAATTTATTCGTACATGTTTATCCCCGAAGATTAGTCAGATTAGTCAGCGACTGTGATGAAAAAATAAAACCGACGAACACATTTAAGTGATTGGTCATGATGTTCTTATAATATTTTGCAGTATTTACTCTGTGAATCATTTCCACGATTTACTGCTGACTTTGCCCTGTCCATGTCTGGCCCTCACCAGCACCCATCAGATTTAAATTCCGGGTGAATCACGCCGAGTTTTCTGCTCCTTCGCTCCGGGCTCACACGGCACAGGCAAGACATGTTGTTTACAGTAAAGCGCTGACCTGGATCAAACCGGGTTCGACCATAATCTGCTGCACACACCAATATTTGTCAGTTTTACTAAATGAGATTAAGTGAAGCAGAAACCTGCCCTTCTCACACACACACATTTACACACACACATATAGGTAGCAGTGGTATTCAGCACTCACTGTCAGGAGCTGCTGCTGATTCTCTCTAGTCAGTCATCAAAATTTAATGAATTACTGGCTGCATTTAATTTAAATTAGCTGTTCGTGTAATACACAGCGTTGGACAAATTAACACGCGACCGACGGTATTTATTTATCGCCTTCGAGCTCAGCTCAGGCTCAAAAATCTGGTGCACTGCATCAGGCCGATTCCTGTATTTCACAGGCTGGACCCCAGCAGCAGACGTGGTGGGCCTGAGAATAAGAACTGCGAGATGATGGATCGAAATGACATATAACTGATTATACAGGAAAAGTCTCTCAGTAATATTTTCTTTGATGAATGCTAGCTGCCTCAATACAAAGCCAAAATGCAATAAAAAAAAAGAAGGAAAAAATAGAGCAGTACAGTGATGGATGCACGAGATCAGCAGAGGTTTACCTACCTGAATAACTCCTGTGTTACTGCTTCCACGGCGGCTGCAGACAGGGACACAACAACAAAGATTAATGTTAACGCTTTCAACAGTCACGAGCCAACAATAATAAACACATCCACTGTAATTGTGCTTCAGATGATCCCACTGTTGTTAGCATGAAGTGGAGGCAGAAATACAACCTGTAAAATATGTTAAAATTTCCACATTTACTAACTGGACATCACTAGAAAGGTATCTTCTAATTTTACTCTTGTAGACAAACTTACCTTCACCGTTTATAATGCAACAGGTCACCGAGGATTATAAGAGAAACCTTATAATAGAGTCACTTAGGCTTTTCAAGCGACCCACGCTAAAAATGATATTTAAACCTAATCCTGTGTGCAGAGGTTAACAGGTTGGGTCCTGCTTTCAGGCGTCATTGTGCTTTTCTACCTTAACTGAGCCCTTAGAGATCTTTCTAAGGTACAAGCCACATTGACCCGCTTACACACACACACATGCATTCATACATCTCTTTATTATATGTCCTTTATCATGCACACAATCACACTCCAATGGATGCATCACAGGCAATTTGGATTTCAATACCTTGCACAGGGACACTTTGACATGGAGGCTTTTCACAAGGAACAGATGTTGAAAGATTTGTTACATTCAAATTTGTGTGAATAAAAGTTTTGGGACAGGAGCAGCTAACATATTAGATGTCTAATTTGGCTTTTTCCTAATGGATGGTGATTCATTCAGCGATCTTGAGCCACGCTGGCAAAAAAAAAAAACCCTTGTAAAACCTGACAGGCAGATGGACAGACACATACCTCTGACTCCTTTGGATCGTGTTCGATGGCGTTTTTCAACTGCATTCACCTCCATCTGCAGAGGGAAAACAAGTTAGCTTTCTGAAACTGCAGTGGCAGAAGTAGTTGTGTTCATATTTCCGTGAGGCACTGTGCCACCTCTGCTTTAAGCTGTCCTTGGAGACATGAGGACTTTAATTCCCATTTGCAGCATTCACATCAGCATCAAAGTCATTAATTACAAGCGGGAAAGCCACGTTTCCAGAAGCTCTGACAGATACTGTTTAGACTAAATAGTGCAAACAAAAAGCTAATGTGGATATGTTAAAGTAATATTTAATTTATATAGACAGTTCTGCAGTAAAACAGCTGAATGCGTGATTTATAGTTCTGCATTAAACCTGCGATAAAGGCTACGGCGTCGCTCCATACCCCAGCCTAAACTGTAGCCTGGCCTGCACCCCAAGAATCCTAATAGGTCTGTCTGTGTAAACACATTAAGGTATATTAACTACCACAAAGACCAAACCTCCTGAAAGAAAATGTAATAGTGCAGCGGTGTGACCATCTGCTGAACATTTAGACTCAATCGGCCCTGATTTCTTCTCTCCTTCCTGTGTTTCAGCTGTTGTTCAGCTTAGTTTTTCTTATGATTGCAGAGGAACCCAAACACACCAGTGCACAAGTTTGCAAATAATGATATCACCGACTACAGCAAGGATTTAATGCATTACTCTATCTTAAGATTTCGGTTTAGGTTCTTTGTTCTCATGTGGCTGATATAAAACCACTTAAACCACCACTTGGAAACCACTCTGAACAACTCTTTATATGGACTACTGAAGCCATTACAACCATACACCCCCTGTAGACTTACTAATCAGTCAGTCTGTAACCCGTTAGCTCTGGAGCTCCCTGTTTCCTGCTGAATACTAGGTGAGGGAAAGCCCACCTGACCTGACTCTCTTGAAACTGTCCAGAGTTTGTGCACAAAAAAGGGTTTAATTGCAGAGATTATCATCAGGTTGCAGCTGGAATTAGAATTTTTGAGGTTTTAGTCCCAGGATCAGAACAAATCAACTATAAAAATGCAACCACCACCATACTTTGAGCCAAAAAGAATAGAAACACCAGTGAGTTGTGACGATACCTGGCTGTAGCTCAGTGTGGCACCTCTGTATCTGCTGTTGGTTCTGTAGCTTTAGACTTCAAATTCAAATCTCAGACACCATCTTCCAGAGTCATGATCTGCAAAAAAAAAAAACACTTTCTCAGTTCTGCTGCCAGTTTGTTGTCTGCAGCTGTTTGCTCTGAGGTAGTTTCCTTTAGCGAGACACTGTGTGCGGAAAGGTGGCGAACTTCATTGTCTCTGTGAAATGTATAATTATGAAGCCTAATGACATTTCAAGACTTGAGAGACTGGTGCCAAATACAGTCTAAACATTTCACTGATATTTACAAATGTGAGATTTAATTCATCCAGTCAATTAGGTGTTTCTCATGAGAGGTCCTTGAAAGTCACTGCTAAACACATTTCAGAAACCCGTAGCATGACCTGCAAATTATGGATAATAAGGCCATCTACACAGAAATCTTACCCCTGGAAGGATAACGCGCTTCAAAGACATACCTGACTGAATTATCAGCATAAAAGAAGAGCATCTCCCTTCACGTTTGATTAAAAAAGGTGCAAGTCTATGTAAAAGCATAACAAAACTATGACTCCTAAGGAGCATCTGAGCACAAGCAGCATTTTAGTCAGCAAGTAACAAAAACCCAAAACTCCCCCACGCCTCGACATCGATCACCTTTAAAAGAGGGTCAGAGCCTCCCCGTTTTTACCGCAGAAGAAAAGCACTTTGAAACTGCGCACGAAAGGTCTTCTCCTAATGACTTTGCACACGTCGGCATCGGCGTCTGCAGGCAGACATTTGTGTTCCTGAAACAGTCGTGGTATTTATGTGTTTTCGAGGCTTGAATTCCTTCCCATCAACACATTTCTCATCAGGCCGCGTCGACATCTGTTGAGTTTTGCACATGTAGACGAAGCTGAGAGTTTGCAGGGCTCAAAACTCCACGTTTCGGAGGCAAGAGGCAAGAATAATTAGATCGATCACACCAGAGATCACGTTTCAAGTCCTACACTAACCCACAGATTTATTTTTTATTTTTACACTTTCACAGTAAATATATTCTGTTAGGGTTTGACAGTAAAACCAAATTTGGTCACTGTTTTGATTTGTTATTCCTTCTCATGTTTCTGATGTTTATATACTTTGTCTCCCTCTGTTTTGAACATGTGGTACTTTTGCTTGCCCCCCTTGTTTCCACTTCCTGTTCCACACTGAATAAAAATATTCTTGAAGCAAAAACATTTTAAGTAAAATGCAACTGAAATATATATATTTTTTATAGTTTTATTGAAATAATGGGAATAATGGGATTCCCATGATGCACTGAGTATTTCTTCTTCAGTCACTATCTGTTAATAGACCTCTCTGCACTGAATCATACTTGTTAATAATCTCTGTCTCTTTTCCACAGCATGTCTTCTATCATGTCTTCCTTCTCTCTCCTCAAACGGTCGCAGCAGATGGCCGCACCTCCCTGAGCCTGGTTCTGCCGGAGGTTTCTTCCTGGTAAAAGGGAGTTTTTCCTTCTCACTGTCGCCAAAGTGCTTGCTCATAGAGGGTCATATGATTGTTGGGTTTTCCTCTGTATGTATTATTGTAGGGTCTACCTTAGATTATAAAGCACCTTGAGGTGACTGTTGCTGTGATTTCATGCTGAATAAATAAAATTGAATTGAAATTATTAATTATTAAGAAAAATATGCTTGTTATTACCAATCGAGTAGATTTCATCTGGTCTGAATCCATTAAATTGAACCCTTTAAACCTTTATGTAACAAAACTACTACCTCTCCTCATTAGTTTCATCTTCATGTGCATCATAGCAGGTCAATGATTGCACAGGTATATTGTTAAATATAGTTAAATATCAGAATAGATTCATTTTAGGTGATGTTCTTTGCCATAAACCTTTTAATGATCTTATTTTGTTGTGAGGAGCACCACAGAGAAGACCCATGGACGTAGTGAAGGAGGACATACAGAGGTTGGTGTGACAGGGTGAGATGAAGGCTGATGGTCTGCTCTGGAGATCCTCAAAGGGAGCAGCCGAAGGAAGAAATCTCTTATATGATGTACTGCATTTTTAAATAGGTAGTAGAAAGCTGAGTGCATGCCATCAACACTAACTTGTCCACTGTGGGAATTGTTGAGGGCCACTTAGATGCCAGAGAAAGTATAGTGTGACTATAGCACACACTATGATAAATGAAACTGGGAGTGATTTAGGGCACTGTTTAAGATTCTCATAATGTGCTTCTTCTGTGAAATATGATGCAATGTTAAAAAACCATTAATGCAGCGCTGAGATCAGTAAAATCCCAACCGAACCAACGCACTGCATCTTTTCGACATTTTAAGCAACGCAAAAACCACATCTTGGGCTGAAATGAGCCCCCCAAAAATCTCCACAGAATCTTGCTGCGAGGTTTTCAATGCAAAGAGCAACATAAGACGGAGCGAAACAAGAGTGAAACAACAGTTTGATCATGAAGACGTGAACACAGCAGCTCCGAGTGCGTGTCTCTCCTCGGCTGCAGTGCAGCTCGGGGGGGTTTGCAGCCTTAATATAAATGTAAATTCTGGACAGCCTCGCCTGAACTCTCAACCAGCTCCCATTATGTTTCCACAGCATACCGAGGCTGGGTGCATCTAAGGCCGCCACTTCACTGAGCGCGCTCCAACGCGCCCTACATCAAACACAGTCTTCCCTCCCTCTGCTGTGAAGAGCTGAGCCGAAAAAAAAAAATTCCTCCACCTCCCTGGAAACTATACGACTGAGTGGGCTGCACGCTTAATGTGCGCACACTAATGTGAGTTTGAGCGCGTGCAGAGGGTGCGCTAACCTCACTACTGTGTCTTTATGAATGTGCATTTCTATAGGCTGCGTCCTCTTTCTGGTTCTCTTTGTCTTTCTGAGGAACGCGCTCAGGTTTTGGACACGGGGACTTTCAGGATTGCGAGGACATTTCTGGAAAGTGAGGAGATTTGTGTAGAGGTATATTCTTAGACAGAATGAAGGGGGAAATAACAAGTAGTTTTGAAAAGTGAGGAAAACTGGGACAAAATAACAATACTTTTGTGAAATAGAATAATAAGAGGAAGGGGAAGTCAGTGATTTTTTTGGGGAAAAGGAAAACATTATTGAAAAAGGGAGGACATCTGGACTTGTTAAACAGCAAGTCTTTATAACGAGAAGAATGAAAGAAATACTGTAAAAAGAGGAATTAAAGACATTTTGGCATTGACATGAATGAAAGACATTAAGTGGAAAGTGTGAGCTTTTTTAGAAATTAAGGACATGCTAAACTATGACGAGACTTTAAAATATGTGAGGAAAGTTGTAATATTTTTGTATTTTTAATTGAGAACATGTTTTGGTAAATAAGAAAAGAATGAGACAAAATGTCAAATTTTGGGAAACTAAAATTTGTTTTGGTCTTTTTTTTTGTTTTAAGGGGAAGGGCATTGTTATAAGTCAAGGATAATGAAAATTTTGTTGGAAAGAGGACTTATTGAAATAAGAGAAGCCTTCTGTTGAGTGAGGACACTTATGAAGGACTTCTTTATAACAGGGAGAAGAAAAATATTTTTGAAAACAACGAATTGAGGAGATTTTGTAGAAACTGATTTTTAATTCTGAAAAAAATCAGAACATTTAAAAAACATTTTAGGAAAGGGGGAAAAGAAGAAAGTTAACTTATTATAAATTATTCTTATTTCTGAAAAGTGAGAGCATTTCTAAAAATTAGGGAGATTTTGAGTATACTGCAGTATATTCTGGAGTCAGAACAGACTGTGTTTGGAAAGAAAACAGATTTTGGTGAACAGCATTTTGAAAATTAATTTGAATTGTGATTTTTTTAGTTATATTTTATCATATTTTTGGAGAGAAGAGATAATATTAAAGACTTCCTGGGAAAATGGGGAAATTCTGATATGTTGTTGGATAATTTTCAAAAATTTCAGTCAGGATTTTTTCATATAGCATCATTTTTGGTGAAGAGAGTAAAATTATGGAGAAAGAAAGGCTGTTATAGACGTTTGTGAGTGAGGAAAAACATTTTCAAAAAGAAGGGCATTTTTGAAATCATTAGAAATGTATTTTTTGAGAGCTATGGTATAAATAGGAACATTTACAATGACACCAAGTTGGAAAATTACATTAGAAAATGAGGAACTTGCTGCATTTTCTTAGAAACTTCTGAAAGTCACACGGCATTTGAAAAGACTCAGCTGGAAGGAAGAGTGTGTTGTTTTCATGGGATACACTGTAGGTTTGCTAATGTATATTATTTTAAAACAGCAGCCTTTTTGGAACAAAAAGTTTCATCATTTCACTATTTTGTGGTTTTAATAAGGTTATTAGCTAGAAAATGCATAATGTTCATGAAACCCCTGCAAGAAGAGCATACAAACATATGTGTTTGGTTGTCTAATAATAAGCAATATTAAGCTATGGAGTAGTAATTACCGTGTAATAATACGGTGCTCCTCTTAGATGTTCATTAATTTTGCTATGAAAGACCAACCTGAATTAGTGAAGTGAAAAATGGAAAGAAATAGAAGCTCTCAGCCAGCGAGTGTATGTGTCACTGTGTCCTATATGGCTGGATTGGCGCTGTGTGAAGAGGAGCTTCCTGCTGCTTAGTATTCAGTCCAGCACTCTGCCTGTCTGGTACAATATGATGCAGAGCTCCCCTATACTGAGGAACACACTTCAATATAAAGCGTGTACCCTCACACACACACACAGTCTTGCAAATGCACACAAATTCATTCGAGTTTCACGCACTTTTGGGTTACAGCAGAAATGTACATTATGTACCGGTGTTCTCATTTTTGTTACACTATTTTTTTTGCCTGAAAACAATCTAAAGTTACCACATTAAAAAGAAATGGTGGCTGCAGATTGCCCTGTAGGTCAAAGCCATCGCAGCACTTAATAACTATATCTGTGACGGGCTTATTTTTTTAGCAAAACTGTGCCAAAGTTCAATACAATGTAAGAACATCATGAAGGAGGCGGAGCAAGCACCATCAAATCATTTACTTTCTATATCAAGACACCATGGGGTGCAATGTCATAGACATTAAAAAGGAGAGGCATGGCACTTACAGATGGCCTGTCCCCCAACGAGCCAATCAAAAACCGATCCTTGAAACACATGAACCAGTCACGTTGTGGCATTCATGCATGCACACAAAAGAGATTTATGAGGGTTGTATGCATGCTAACCTTGTACTGCAGGAAACATGTGGTTTACTGTATCCATAACATGAACTGCATTTGTTCAGCACCCTGGTGGGAGGAGCCAGAGACCCCTGATCAGGTGGAAACCCTGGATTGAGCTGGTAATGAGACTGTGACGTTACCTGAATCAGCTGATGTTTTTGTACAATAACTGTAGTATGTGTAATGAAGCCATAGAGGCCCTTCAAGTACACAGGAGTGGGCTGAAAACTGATGAGTTTTACATGCCTGGCGTATGACTGAAAATCAATCAGTACCACAAAAAAGTGCTTTAAAATTGAAGTTGGGACCACCTTTGAAGCCAAATGTTTGAAGTCCAGGGTTCTGCTCCAAGCTGACGGATTTTTGATACAAGTAATGGAAAAATCCTGCTGTAATGACACCCTTACTTCCACATAGAGTGTATAAAGTAATTCCCAGCAATTAAAGAAAACGACAGAACAACCCGAAGACAAGGAATTCAAGCTCAAAAATGTCAAAGGAGGGGCTTAACTTTTCGATCTATGTTTCAGTCCTCCGCTATGGTCATGAGCTCTGAGTAGTGACTGAAAGAAAGATCAGAAAGTACAAGCAGCTGAAATTATTTTCCTCCACAGGGTGGCTGGACTCACACAGCGAGGAGCTACAGAAAGGAGCCAATTTACGTGTTTCAGGATGCCTCCTAGGTGGCTTCCATTGGAGGATTTCCAGACCCAACCAACTGGTAGGAGACTCCAGAACCAACCCCGAACACGCTGGAGAGATGATTTATCT
Organism: Oreochromis niloticus; assembly: GCF_001858045.2. Lineage (NCBI taxonomy): Eukaryota > Metazoa > Chordata > Actinopteri > Cichliformes > Cichlidae > Oreochromis > Oreochromis niloticus. The sequence goes on from NC_031980.2 coordinate 22,929,804, forward strand.
CATCTGGCCTGGAAACGCCGCCCACATCACCCAGGAGGAGCTGGAAGATATTGCCAGGAAGATGGACGTGTGGACTAATTTGCTTAGTCTGCTGCCACTTTGACCCGACTGCAGATAAGCAGCTGAAAATGGATGGATGGACAGACGGACAGGAAATCACTCAACAACCCGAGGACCCACTTTCATACCTAAAAATGATTGTAAATCATTTGTCATCGCTCCCTAAAATTGCTCCAGTTTCAGGCTGGAGCAGAGAATCTGCTGCACACATCCAAACACTCACAGGCAAATGTTTGTGAGTCCAAACAAGCTCACACACACACACGCACAGATCAGGCAGCCAGGTGAGGTGTGTGTTTGTGCCAGAGCCAGACAGCAGCTCTGTGTTTTATTACAGCAGAGAACTTTTATCAAACCCAACAAACAGAAACACCTGGTGTGTGATGTGATGCTGCAGTGCACAAACCAAACAGCACAAATGAACAGAGAGAGAGCGGTGCAGTGCTGCCTCGTGTTTGTCTTCATATCAGGGCAGAATATTTTTATTATTCTAGATGTAAACTGCTTTTATTGGTGACCTATAAAATATTATTTATGTGAGCCGTGCGAGTCTAGAGCCGATGGCAGCTGCTTGACCACTTACGGTCTTGCCAAAATATCAGTGGACCTGTTTGATGGATTGGCATGAAAGTTCTGCAGAACATCTTAATGAACTGTTCTATTTTTTTCATATTTTAAAGCCTGATTGAGCAGCCATACAGTCGTAGTCCACAGCAAGACAGTCCTCAGCAATTAAAAGCATATTAATCCTGCATAGGCATAAAAAATAATGGCCAGTGTCTCTCGGAGTCAGAGTCAGTCCCAGAAGTTGTCTAACAACAATAATAATCAAGTACCATAAAGCCAGTGTTCACATTAGTTTCTTAACTCATTGTAACAATCTTTTTATTTCTGTGTCTAAACCTGTGATAATCAGGACATCCGCCAAAACGAGTTCACTTGCGAGACCAGCCCTTTTTTTATTTTTTTCAAATATCAGCGAGTGAAATCAAGAGAAAAAAACAAAGCGACTGAAAAATAAAACGACGAGACGGGAACCGAGGTGTCGAAGGTGAAGAACTTGCAACCTACTCCACCGCCACACTTCAAGCCTCCTAATGAGGATTTTGTAGCTTGTTAAAAGAGGCCGTCGTGTCCCTGCATTGAGTTTCCAGTTCATCGAGGCGCAGATGCCAAAACTTCTGCTTATCTAAAGGGCGTCCAGGCATTGGAATGGGCTATATTTGCAGTCCGTATTATTCCTGTGGCATCAGATAGTGCCATTTGTTCAAGCTGCTCTCTGTGGCTCATGGATGCATAAGCTTTCCTTTACCATCTGTACCCTGATGCAACGGTTAGCGAACAGGGTTACTCTGTAAGAAGTGAGAAAAGGCCAGCGAACACAAAAGTCCCAACGAGAAGATCTCAGAGTCTGACAAACCTGCAATAACAGGATCATTTCCTATCAGCAGGCAATGCGTTAGGACGCTAACGTCAAAGAACATCTTGTGCATAAGCAGATTACATTATGTGTAGGTATTTCACTCCATGCTATTTCTATTATTTTAAGGTTTATTTTGAGGAATTTTGTCTTGATTTTGACACAGACAGTGGAATAAAGGAAAGATAGCAAGAAGCCAAGTAGAGATCCACTGCTCTCATTTGCATCGTAACCACCTGCTCATTCGCCTGAACCATTGTATTTTCTGAATTTTGGCTAAGTTCATATTGAAGTGGTGTCTACAAAAGACGACCACATTTACTCAACCTCTGCACTCACAGCCTGCTGGAGATAAATATTTTCATGCTATTAGGACTGACAGCTGATACGAAGGACAGAGCAGACCCTCACTCTGTTACACTGGTGTACAAACAGTACTGCAGTACAGTTTGTGGTGTAAACAGACACTATTAAAAAAAAAAGCTGCAGCATTTAAGCCTGGTGTGAAGGCCTCGACTCCTCGTTCATCACCTCCCTCATTCCATTCTGGTTTCCATGGAGACTGGACTGATCGGGTGATTAGCCGCGTCAATTAACCTCTGACCAATCACAGAGTGAGGCTGAGCAGCAGCAGCTCATTGTGAAGCTGCGGGTTCAGTCACAGCTGAATCCAAAAGCTCGAACGGCGAAATACAACAAACAAAAAACGATCTTCTCGAGTCGATCGAGAAGCGTTCGGCGCCGCGTGAGAGGCAAATATCACAGCGTAAAATCACTCTGCTGCAAGGTGAGGTTGAGCTCTTGAGATATTTAAGTAAAAGTATGAGAGGCTAATCAGGAGAATTAAGTTTAAAAGAAGTAAAAATACTGTGAGAGTCATTTTCTGCTGCTGCTGTTCACAGTGGAGTCATTTTAATGACTTTTTACAGGACTGAAGCTCATTATTATTTTCATAATTTCCCAGCTACTTTTTTTCAGTAAAATCACTTTTATAACTCGCAAAATATGAACAAAAGCCTGTTACGCTTGCTCTTGGTAAGTGCAGCTCGGAAATAAATGCAGTTTTCTGCCTCGGCGTAATTTTTTCCATAAATGTACGGATACATGAGCCCACTTCACACATGGGCTTGCCAAAGACCTGACTCTCCTGCAGGGTGTGCTGGCCATAATTAACCCTGCTGCACTCCATGTGCCCTCCTGTAAATGTGGGAATCTGAAGTGCCATGTTTCATATCCTCAGGCCTGGACACAAACACCCCGCTGGCCTCCTCCTTCTTCCAGTTAGATGACCAGGTCTGAGGTGTCACGTCAGCACTTCAGAGGAGATAAAACTCCTCCTCAGCCCTCGGAACAGCTTCTGTCAAACATTATTCACTTCATAACTGTGAAGATCCACACACGGACACAGTTTTAAAAGCTGAATTTGGCCTCAAATGATCCCATACAGCAGCGGTTGTCAATCACTGATATGCAGGTATGTGTCTGTTTCTGTTAGACAACTGAAAAACTGATAAAAGAGATACAGCAGAAGGTCGTAAAATGCCAAAAGGCTAAAGGCCAACATTAATTCACGGGTGTCAGTGAGTCATCAGATCACTATATTATAATCCTGCTTTCATCTCACAAAGAAACTCGCAGCACTCTTATGTAAGTCAGCATCTTAACATGCTATGAATCCTTAACAGGATGACTGTGAGCAACAAGTCGTGCTTCTCGATATCTGGATTTTTTTCCAGTAACATGAGCTCGATTTCTTTCAGGTTCGTGTGGAGGAGGAGGCTTGAAGGATGCAGAAAAAACTCCACAGGGTAATGTACTGAACGGGAAGGATTTGGCTCGATGGACATTCAGGATCTTCATTTTCAAATAACTTGAGGTTTAGTCTTCTCTAAAGCTTACTTAGGGATATGGAAGAATTAAGGAAGGCTCTTACTTCCTGCTAAGGCTCAGCACAAAGTTTTGATCCCTGACATTAAACTTCCAACTTTACTGAAACAAAACTACTTCCAAACCCAGTCCAGCAGTGTCAGTCTGAATCATTACTCTATGCTGTGTTTTCCAGTAACAAAGTACACATTTGAACTGTGCTTTTTTTGGCTCTTAATAACAAGATAAGCGTGAGTGTAAAGAACATGTACAGTAACTTGTGCTTCTTACAATGAACACTCCAGAACATAAAAAAGGAAGCAAAGCTAAACATTTTAATGCCCAAAAAAGTTGATTCTGTTCATCTGAACTGTTTTCAGTGGGAGAAACAAGTCGTCACTCATCCAAGGGACTTCTTCACCTACATCCAGATGAACAGAATGAACTTTTTGGGACTTCCTTACCTGGATGATTGAGCATGCATCAAGTCAATTTTGATGAACACAAATTTGGATGTTAGAGCAGGAACTGCTCTCCAAAAGATGCAAGACGGGAGTTCTGTCTGCAGTAAGGTGGATTTGAAAGCCTGGCTCTATTTTGAAACTTCCAGTACTTACGTGTTCAGACAAGAAAAGATGAAAAAGTGAGGAAGGCATGACCAAGACCAACAAATAAGAGAGAGCAGTCATCAGTGACCATAGATAAGTCAAATGTAGCATGAAATGGAGGAGTTGATGTGGGCTGCAAAGAGGCTTGCAGCGACAGAAACAAATCTATGAAAGCTGAACCAGCTTAAATAATGGCCCCTATATGAGATATTACACTATATTACAGAGTGTAATTACAGACTGCACATTACAGAGTGTAATGTAGTTTAATGACTTTATCTAAAAAGTATCAAAGACTGGCACTGACCTGAGCCTAGAGAGCGATGATGCAAACTTGCTCGCATGTTAGTTGCCTGATTACGGTGACTGACTGACCAAACTTCTAAAAATAAACTTTGTTTATTGTAATTGTTTATATGTGAAAATGAATTTTATTGTGACATCTACTGTTATTGTAGTTCAATAAAACTACACTATAGGTTGCAATGCACCGATGAGCTGAGTATCTGTGGCAATGTCCCGATCTATCGAATTCAGTTTTCATGCTGTTCTGTGTTTTTACTGCAGCACCTCAGAAGCAATGCAGCGATTTCTACAGAGAGAAATCATCGAGAAGCCTAACAGCAAAGTGGCAGCAGTTTGGAGGCGTTTCAGCTGTGCTACACCAACAGCTTCTCTTTGTATGTCTGCAATTTTTTTGTGCTTAAACACAAACTGTGATTAAGTAAGTCAACACGACTGAAGAGCTCCAATGACTGCAACCATTTTAGTCTTTGTTTGGTAGGATAGCGGAGACAAGACGGGGAAAGCTGGAAGAAAGACATTCAGTAAATGGTATCCAAGCAGACTTGGACCCAGGTATGGGTCGCCCATTTAACCCAGTGAGCTGAACTGGTGCCCTGTTCTTGGAAAACGATTGTTGTACTTGTAGTAAAATAACCTTGCCCTAAACGTCAGAGAATGATTCCCAGTCTCTTCCACAGAGTGAGGAATTCGGCTTATTGATCAAACACTGGTATTGGATCGGGTATTTCCATAGAGTTAATTACAATGTGACTCAGTGTCAAATTATAGTGTTTGTTTGTTTGTTTGTTTGTTTGTTTTACTTAGGAGGAGCTGGACAAAGTTGGGATGGTGGACCCTTAAAAAAAAGTTTCTGTTAACTGACATAAAACTCAGATGTAAAAATATAGTATTCTTATAAATTTAAAAAAAATAAAGAAGAAAAAACTGTTTGGGCTGATGCCTTTCAACAAAACAAGCATGAGGAGGTTTTGGTGCTTCTGTTTATTGAGGCTGTGATGTCTACATGACTGGTATTTGACAACTGGCGTGTCTGACAAACACTATGCAAATTATATAAAAACTAAAACTATTACAAACTGAAGTGAAACTAAACATTTGTTAGAACAGCAAGCACTCAAATGAAACAAAGAAACCCATCCACAAAAACTAAATAGAGGACAAAAGGTTTAAAGTAAATAAAAATTACAAATGAATAAAAGTAAGGAAATCTTATCCAACCTTCAGCAGGTTTACTGGAGCAAAAACAACACTTTGCTTCTAAAAGCAACAAACCGATGTGTTAGACACCAGCTCACGTGGCCAAATCTCAATCGAATTGTCATTTTTCATCATGTAGACACAGATTTGGCCGCTAACGACTCCTCCACCTCCCATCATTCACCTCTGTGGCAAAGAGCAGCGGGGCGGGGCTGAGTGACTGACAGGATGATGAGTGGATGCGGTCAATGTGTGAAGCTTTAATGATCTGTAACAAGCAGACAAAGCAGGTCGTGAGTGGCTACAGAGATCCACAATCATTACTCCTGCTTGAATTAGTGTGTGTGTGTGTGTGTGTGTGTGTGTGTGTGTGTGTGTGTGTGTGTGTGTGTGTGTGAAGGTACAGAAAACATCCAACCGAATCTGAGGTGACTCTCTGAATCATTTTTACCTTTTTTATGAAAGGAAGCCTAACAATTAAGATATTTGAGTTTTTCAGCCAGACAGACTCCAGCTGTGAGATAGGATTACAGATGTTTCAGGGGTCAGAGGTCATAAAAGATGGAAAAATATTACTAAGTTTTCCAGTAATCAACGCTCTGAGTCGGACTCCACAGAAACCAGCTGTCGGTCTGCTAACATGAATGATTTTACACACACACACACTCTTCATGGAGAACAGAATCTACCCACACTGAATCACCGAAAATGTGTGTCCTTATCCAGAGAGTGTGTGTGTGCGTGTGTGATTTTTACACTATGAGTCATTCGAGGCTCCACAATAGACTGTGATGAAGCCTTCTGCATCGTGTCTGTGTGTTCGTGTGTGTTCGTGTGTGAGTGTGTGTGTGTGACCTCCATTGATCAGAGTGAGGTAATCAGATTGATGGGAGTCTTGGCAGCAGCTTAGATTTAATAAACCGCAGACAGACAGACGGACGGACAGACATGCAGGCGGGCAGTTCAGACGAGGTCGCGTCGGTCTGACTTGACAGTGTGACATCACAGAGAAAGACTGTCTGATGTTCAGATGTTACGTAAACGTGCAAATGTCGGTGTCACGCCAATGTCTCGTAAGGTGCTTTTCTTCCTGAGCTGGAATTTTCTGGAAACCGGGAACGATGTCAATTATAATTCCAGCACAGACCCAGTGCGTTCTAATCACAGAGCATCACATAATGTTTCCTCTGTCTTTGTTAAACACAAGGCGTCTTCTGGTGTTAGTGCACCAACTAGAAATATTGGCCATGGAGAGATACTACAACTGTTTTTGGAGAGCTGGAAGTGTTAGGTTCACCAGCCAGGAGGCTTTAGTTTGCATCACATGTTGGGTTTTACCACTAGCTGATTCTTATATTCCCACTTTCTCTTGCTGGTTGTGTTTAGGCCAGTTTTTCTCAAAGTTGATATGACTTAGAGATCCACCACATGAACGAAGGCTAAAAAGGTAAAATGGCGATAGCAGTGTCGTTATTTGAGCCACTGATAGAACAATAAAAGCAATCGGGTTGCTCCTTGTAACATATCTTTTGGGTTGATGGTGTTTTAGGCTGGCTAAAGTCATTTTTGTACTCGTTTACAGTTCATACACCATTACTGAAATGGCACTGCATGTCTATGTGTTAAGAATGCGTAGTCTTTCATGATGGCTATAAGAGAAGAAGTGAAATTTGAAGAAAAGAGCTCATTTTGTCATGTTTTGTGCCGCTATGTCCTACATTATGAAGGAAAAGCCATTTTGGCCCACTTAAAATGACATCAAGCGCTGCCCCTGGACCACCTCATGTGTTTCCTCATTTGTTGAGCTGTCTGCAGACATGACGACCGACATTCTGATATGTGATGTTCTTTATAACCAGGGAACAGTTTGCTATAACATTTGGCCTGTTGAGATTTAATTTCAGCTTCTCCTCCAGTCTTCATCAGCTCTGTGGGTGCAGAGTGTTTTGAACCCCAGAGATCGAAGTGGTACTGCCATCTATCACATTTTCACAAGGCAACGTGACTTCATGTCTGCTTTCGACAGCTGAATCCTGCACAGTCGCTACTAGAAAGCAACTGTCGGCTGCTCCTTTGCCACAAGGAGTTGCCACAGTTGGTAGCTCTGTGGATGCTTTTCCTGACCCCACCCCAATAGGAATTTAAGTCTCTGGGTGGAATTGTACCAGCGCCAAAGCAGAAAGATCATGGTTTGGGTTATAACACACCCTGTAATCCTTCACACTGAAAAACTGCAGGTTGACTGCACCATCTTACTGATACCATAACCAACGGCATACTAGCTGCTACACAACAGCATTATTTTACACTCCCAAAATGAGAGCAGTCTGACTGCTGACCTGCAGCGTCCACTGTAAGAATTCTGCAGTTTTAGTTTTAAATCAAATTTCAGCTCATTTAAGTTCTTTTTTGTTTTGTTTTTTTTAGTTCCGGTATTAGTTGTAGTTTTTATTATATAATGGGTTGATTTAAGAAGTTCCGAACTTCACAATGACATAGCGATACAACAATGCCTGCTAATTATTACTAAGTGACAGACTAATTAAATCCCAGGATTTCACTTGCAACAGCTACAATTACAATTACCTGCACGGCAGTTCACTTACTTAAATTAGTGGAAGTGAGGCCCATACACCAATAAGCTACAGCATCCATGCCCCTAAATTAAGCCTTAATAAACTAAACACACATGAATGAAGGAGGTGTTTCAGCTGTTAAGAACGGGGAACTAGGAGGAGCTCCGAACAGTTTTCGTCTATTTCTGCTTTAAAGTTGGACATTTAGATGTCAGGAAGACTGACGAGCTGCTGGAGGAAGCCTCAAGTGTCCATTAGAGGAATTGCAGTTTTTGGTACTTCCAACACAGGAAGTTTCCCTTTGGTTGTCATAACTACCAAAAATTAGTTTGTGACAGTATTATGCTTTGTTTCTTAAATAACTGAGCTCTTTCGTGTCTGGGTAACCAGTATAGCTTTGGTTTGTTTGGTGAAATGTTCCAAACTTTCTCATGTTGCAAACTATCGTTTAAAACTTCTTTTGGCTGCTCCCTTATTCACGAGGGGATCCCACAGCAGATGGACCCACATATTTGATTTGGCAGATTTTTACCGAAACAACCCTCCCAGGCATTTTTGTCTCCTCCAAGACTTGAACCCGAGATCTCTCATGTGTCAGATGAATGTGTAAACCACTACGTTGTAAACTGTAGTTTGCAAAAATCAAAATTCCTCCAACTTCCCCCACCTTACTGCTGTAAATCTGCATTCAACCACTGATTTGCAAGTCAGTTGTTGAGTAAAAGCTTAGCATAACAAATGTGAATGGCAGCCTGATCTTCAAAGTGACATCCTCATCCCGGCTGTAAAGAAACTGAGCTGAACTTTCCCAAATGCTGCAAATTGAAACACAACAGCTCGTTGAGCACGGAGAGCAGCAGCAGGAATGATTTTATCTGTGATGTGAAGAGACCCACAGGTGTGAATGGAGAATTTATCTGTGACCAGCAGTCTGCTATGACTGGTCAAGTGTAAGCTGAACCTGTGTTTAATATCCTCTGTCACACACAGGTGGTGCTGGGCTGCGGAGATGAGGCAGGTTTATTTTCCTCTGCAGTTATGAACGATCGCCGGGCTCTGGCCTGTCTCTGACTCAGACTCTGCAGAGAGCCGACAGGAAATAAAGGAGTTTTTCTTTCATTACTTCTCAACTGAGTTCACCTGGTGTCTTTGTTTACACAGCAAAACAGCCAGGAGAGAAATCTCCTACGGTTCATGCAGAGCCACAACACCCGGTCTGACAGGAAGATTATATTTCGTCAGGTCTTTTCTCATTCTTCATCGCAGCAGAGAAGAAGACCGTTTACGCAAAACCACATGCTGAGATCAACGAGAAGCGTGATCCTAAACCTTTTGACGGAAAATTTCCCGTCTGTCCGAGTTGGAGCACGAGTTTGACATCACTGAACTAAAGTCCACTTCATTCCCTCCGACAACAGCGATACGACAAACAACAGCGACGTGGTCAAAGATCAAAGCTCGCTCAGCCAAGAACACTGTGATCACCCAGTAATGATGACAAAAGGTGAAAATACAGACATCTATAGACATAAATGTCTGAATACAGACATAGGCATACTGTCTTAGGATGAAAAAGTGAATAAAGTTTTGGGCCTTTCACCCTACACAACCTCACGCTCTAAATTAGCAGGTAGGACAGCAGCAAGTTTTAGAAAACTATCAACTTTCAGCATCTGCAACAACACTTAAAGCACTCTTCAAACACAAAATCAAAAAATGCATTAAAAAAGGCCACAAAATCATCTAAAAACAAAGACATTTTTCACAAAAATCTAATGACGCATAATTCATAAGTAGGTGGAGTTTCCCTGATATTTGACATAAACAGTCGTATCGTCACAAACTGTCGTGAATAGTGTGCCGACTTGCTGTTGGAGGGCTTTATAACCTAAATCCACTTAAGGTCGGTTAGTGGAGAAAAAGCATGCGGTGGACCTTCCACAGGAACGGATGCTAACGCAGCGAATGATTCACTTAAAAGCACAATATAAACTTTAACAAACACCTGAGCTAGAATACTTCATTACTTTGCAGAGCGCATTCACATGAAATTTATAAAATCTTTCGTCATCTATAGAAGCATCTGAGAGTCTCTCTTTTTTAATACACATTTAGGGAATAAAGCCACTGGAAACTGGACAAAAATCCTCACGCCTGATCGAGACTACAGTCTCGACACTTTGCTATCCATGCAAAACTATGAGCTTCTGCTTTAAATGGGACCAGACAAACACAAGGAATAAAGTATATTTTATATATAAAGGATGTCTATGAAAACACTCATCCTACGCTAAGACGGCCTGCCTTTGACCTCAAAAGCTCTCTTTTATATTCACTGGTGGACACCTCAGACAGTTTAAAGAAATCCTGCATTAAATCGGAACTCATTCATGGAAAAGCTTGAATGTTGTCCCTGACTCTGACTACACTGTACGTCCAGACAGCAGGCCACCTGTCCAGTTTCAAGGGTCAAGTCCACCTGAAGCCAGGTCTAAATCCATTTCCAGTGAGACTGATTTAACCCCCAGAATGATTCCCCAGTAGTTACAACAACATTGAGCAGTACTTTTTAAGGTGCTGCTGCAGGGAAGATTTCTAGCTTCTTTAGCCCCAACTATAAGATCCATATAAGAACAACGAAAACTACAGAAGAAGAACAAACAAACATAATCTGTTAAATTACATTCCATTATGCTAGTGCATGTTTTTTTTGTAGAATATTATATTTATCTAATTGAGTAAAGGCTTTAATGTTTCTTTACTTTCTTCACCTCGCATCCTTTCCTCATCACTAACTCGCTCTCCTGTTCCTTTGTCACCTGCTCATTTCCTGATTGAATTCACCTGTCACACCTTATTTGAGGGCACTCACTTTTTTCACCTTCACACCATCAGCGGTTCCAATTTAGCAGTCAGTGTGCATCTTTCTCATATTTCTCGTCGTGGCTGCAATTAACTTTAAGTCAGATAATAAACCTTTGTTCACTGGATAATAATCTAATAGCTTATTAATTAAATGCATTCTGATCGGATGCTCATGACGGCAACAAAACCTTCTTATGAACTTCCTAATTAACAACCTGCCTTTGTACCCTGGAGTGGGGGTATTTATTTGCACCCTCAGGGTTGGTTCCCTACAGAGGCCGGTGTTGAACTTCTGGTAAGAACTCTGCACGTTAATGTGACGGCACAGAAACGGACCCTTTAAAAAAGGAAAAATTAGGCCCAGGGGCTTTTACAAGTTTAGTTTTTATTATTCATTCATACATGTGGAAATGACATTTGTGAGGCACTTTTCTAGCCTTGCTCACCTCACAACTCTTTATCTTTTTAACATCTTTGGCCAATTTAGAATCACAAAGACCTCCAGAAGATTCAAAGTCCAGGACCTTCTTGTGTGCAAACCTCTGCTGCTGATATGCAAGACGAAAAAGAAGGAAGCTTGTAAGGATATATATTGATTTTAATGAAACAATAAAGTTAATACTTTATATCATAATATTTCTTTTTTCTGTTTCACCAAACAGCTGCACAAATATTATTGCTTGAGAAGTTCTATGTGCATTTTGAGGACCTTAAGAAGAAACACATGGTTACTTCGGGGTCCAGTAATTGGTCCTAGGGGAAACATAAACGTGTACTGTACCTGTCGGGAATGGACTGATTGTGTTAGCGCCTTTAACAGCAATTTTATTCACCCAGTTTTTTGGGAAAACTTTCAACTGCATACCGGTTCTTTGTTATTTGTAGTTTGTAGCAGATGATAATCAGGAAGCACGGGAGGGTTCATACCAATGAAGAACTGGCTTTGCTGTCCAGATTTGCAAAGACCTTTGATGTGTCAGCAGGCTAATTTGCTTTATCTTCCTGTGGATTTGACCCTTGTGTGGAAATGCACTGAAGGAACCTTAATTCTGGGAAAGTTCCTGAAACTTTAGGTGAAGAACAAAAAGAGTTAATATCTGAGTAAAGACACGAGTCATAAATGTTAAAGATGCCCTGATTTTGCTTCGGAGCTTCCAATCCCCCCAAAAATTTCCCCCTGCAGGGAAATCAGGTGGTTCTTATTCAAGAGTTTCAGTGATGTAATTTCCCACGGCTGTACTAACACTTTTTTCAAAATTAAGCAACTTTAATTTGCACACTGGGTTCGACATGAATATGTACAATAACCTCAGCATAGGCTCCTGCACTGCTAGCAGACTGAAGATAAGCCAGGGCAGATTTTCCTATATAATCCACTGATGGTTGGGTTGGATGATGAAGTCTAAAAGTAATCCAGGTTTCATGTGATGCTGTCGCATAATCTAAATTAGTCAATTTTAGCATGTATTTTATGTTATTGTATGACTTTTTTGCATTCTTGCCTGCTGTTAAAAGTTAACAACGAAAATGCAGCATTAAGTTGCTTTAAGTGTTAAAAATGTAACTACTTTTTTATTTTTACCGTAGAAGTCAATAATCTCTTAAGGATTTGAGCAATTTACCTTAATTTTATGGAGAGGAAAAGCAGATTGTTCAAACATGTCAAATTGAAAAAAGAGATGTTAAAGGTTCCAAAAGGTCAACGCAGACTTCACTTCAGCTCTGCATGAATCATTACAGGAAAATTACAGGATCACTTGGTCACCCAGTAGGAATAAACAACATTACACACAGTGGTCTCAACCCACATTATCATATCCTACAGAGGTATCCTATACACTCACCATACAGAACAATACAGGCTTCATGGCACCCAGTAGGAACATTACATAAATATTACAGGGATGTTACGGAGCCCCGGGTCTGTTCACTCACATCTCTAAGCAATAAAAGTGAAATCATAAACGAGCACGACAACGAGCATAAACATAATCAAAGAGGTGGCATAAGGTCACCACAGGCTGAGCGGCTCAAACAGCACACTGTGGCGCTGCGATGGGAATATCACAGGAATATTAAAGTCAGTACAACGCGTGACAAAAGGCACAGTGAGGCAAAGCGCCACGGCACCATAGAAACAGCGCACAACATGACAAACATGTGCAAAATATCATGGGAACAACAGAAGCATGACTGACTCACTACAGGGAGATTACAGAGGTGCCACAGCGAGACAATGTCCCCGCGAAGGCGCACGGAGAGCGGCACAGACACACTCCACAGCCTCGCGCTCTAACGGGAATAATAAGAGGACTGTCAACACAACTGAGCTGTGAAACAACGCGAGCGTGACACTATAGGAAAATTACAGCAGTGTGCTCAACGTAACCGGAGCCGCAGAAAGAGCGAGAATGAGAGAAACCTCAGAGAAGGAAAACATACTGAAATGGCGAAGATGGAGACTCCTCTATCTCTTCTTCCTCCTCTCCTCTTCCTCTCAGGTCTGAAAGTCTGCAGCCTTCTTCCCTCACTCTCACTCTCTCTCTCTCTCTCAAAAGGTCTCTCTACCACTGTCTCTCTCTTTTGTCGCTGTGATATCTGGCCATGCCTTCACAGGAGGAGGAGGAGGGGGTGGAAGAGGAGGAGGGGAGGAGGAGAAGGGGGGGCCAGACAGACAGAGAGGAGGGAGAAGAGGATGATGATGTTGATGAAGATGGTGGAGGGAGAATCAGACACTGCAGCAGAGAGCGAAGAAGAAGAAGACGGCGCCTTTACCTCTCTCTCTCTCTCTCTCTCTCTCTCACCTTCTTCCTGATCCTTTCTTTATTTCTCGAGGACGCGCACGCAAGCCCAGCGACGCTCCCGATGATGTGTGCACGCGCGCGTGCAGGCTCCAAGGATAGCGATGCATTCACCACCACCGCTCCACCTCCTCATCCCTCCTTCTCACTCGCTTTTTTTCTGAATTAATTTCAAGCCTGTAGACTCTGAGAGCGTGTGTGTGTGTGTGTTGTTTTTGCACCCTGCAGACACACACACACACACACACACACACACACACACACAGACAAAAGTCTCTCCATAGGCGTTGAAATGTGTCAGTGTGTAATTCCCTTTGTTCAGCTCCGTGTGAACAAAGAGGTTAGACTCTCTTCATTAGTAGTAGCTGGAGTAGGCCACTACTCACACTGCAGTTTTATTTTGAGAGTAAAATGTTCATTAACACAACTTTTGGGGTGTCACATTGTGAAAGTGTCCTTTTCTCCTCCTCCAGCTTTTATTTGGTACAGATGTGTTGCAGCTTTTCCAGAGGATGAGCACTCAGACTGTCCAGTGGAACTGCTTCCCTGGTGCATCAAAGAGGCAAAAAGACAAGGCTCAACAAATGTCATTTTAGAGGATGGCTGCTAAAATAAATGACCTATAGCTCATCTAAAGTAGATGCTGTGGGATATCGGCTCTTTGTTTAGCCTCTACTTGCCTTGCAGTTGCAAGAATCTGTGGTTGTTGCATGGGCTTAATTCCTTAGTCACCAATTATCCACACCTGATATGGCATGCTGGGTTGGCTTGGGAGGAGCACCACTTTTTACAGCTGTTGCTCATCATGTTTCTGCTGTCTAGTGCTGTACATTTTTTTAAGGCTCTCTCTGTATATAAATTTATAATTGAGAAGAGTCTAAATGCATTTATGTAAGCACAAAGTTGAGCAGGCTTGCATTAAAACTTGTATATGTGGTTTCTGGATATTCTACAGTACAGGTATATTATGTTTGCTGGAAAATAAGTGGGAAATAACAAGAGACAAATCTGCTGACAGGAGGATTTAATATTTAACGTATTTTCTTCTGTATTTTGGCAACAGTTTGTAAAATATTCATGACTTTTATTTTATTAAAATGTGTTTCTGGACACTGCTTTCTTTCATCAGATTGGTTTCATATGTAAATGGCCTGTATTTATATAGTGCTTTAATAGTCCCTAAGGACCCCAAAGCGCTTTACATATCCAGTCATCCACCCATTCACACACTGGTGATGGCAAGCTACATTGTAGCCACAGCCACCCTGGGGTGCACTGACAGAGGCGAGGCTGCCGGACACTGGCACCACCGGGCCCTCTGACCACCACCAGTAGGCAACGGGTGAAGTGTCTTGCCCAAGGACACAACGACCGAGACTGTCCAAGCCGGGGCTTGAACCGGCAACCTTCCGATTACAAGGCGAACTCCTAACTCTTGAGCCACGATCACCCCATATGTAAAAAACAAAAAAAACAAAAACAAAGTGTCCATGTACACACTGATATGTACATTTTTCTTTTTTGAAAGGCAGTCAGGGCCACATTTGGAGGCTGAAGGGGGCATTTCATTGCCAGCACCAGAGTACCAGTTTGAGTCCTACATGCATCCTCTACTTACCTGCATGATTTCAAATGCATTAAACCTCTTATCTTATAAAAGCTACTGGACTCAAATAAAATGACTGACAACTCATTTTCAATCCAATCTGAGAAGAAAAAGTAGAAACAAAATTACTGCAAACACAAACTTTACATCCTATGGAAACAGATTTCATTCTAACTCATCCTTTGAATGCATCTGGGCTGATATGAAGGGTGGGGGTGGATTGCGACAGCTTCTCTAAACACTGGTTCTAAGGATATTTGGATGAATCATTCATTACACTAAAAGTTCAGAAAATACATTCATGTTTGGTATGAACATTTAGCTTAATTGTTAATTTCTCCTTTCCTTAGTTGTTTCATAGGTTTGAATTTATAGATTAAACATTTGGATTAGGAAAAGCACTATTTATTTATTATTTGTAAAATAATCAATGCTGTATTTGTGAAAACTAAACTCAGCTTCAGATGAACTACAGCCAGCTTTGGAGCAATAGGCTTCCTGGGCAGTGGAATAACAGGAATTAGGAATAATCAGGTTTGGCAATGCTCACTGTGGCCAGTGTGAGTCACATGATGAACGATGGAAACTGTAATGCTGTTTGGGCACTGGGCTATGCTGAAAGTGTTGCATAGCCCTGTGCTACCTTGTGGCAGAAGAGTGAAAACTTAAAAAATATCGAAAACAGTAGCAGAAATAGAGCTTATAAACCTTAAATGCATGCTGGCGTATTAGTATAAAGACCCAATTAGCTCAGAGCTGCATGGTAGAATTTGAACATGACCTTTTTTATGAAGTTTAAGACACCAAAAACATCTTGTTGATCTCCCCTTGAGCTGTCAGTCATTTCGGTTTGCTTTCCTCGCCTCCACAGACATCACGAGGAGGGAGAAGCTTGCTCAGTGCTAGACACTACTAGACACTCGGGCTATTTCCTGGAAGCAGTACCACACCAATCCACCTTTGTTCTTTAGTTTTAAATTCTCTCTTTATTTTAACCTCATCTTTTCATTCCCCCACACCTTTAAACTTCCCTCCTTCCCTCCCATTTTTTAAACTTTCACTTCCACTCTGTTCTTTTCCCACCTTTCCCCTGATCCACCGCTTTGTCTTTTAACTGAATCATTGTATTTCTCTCCATTGCTGCGTGTCCTCCTGCACATCTCTGTGATCCCTTCTTCTTCCCTCTCTCGTCTCTCTGCTCTGACAGCAGACAGAGTGAACTGAGGACAGAGATGGAGGGAGAGAGGCTGGAAGAGAGAGCTTGGTTTGAACAGGCTGACCTAGTTAGACTCTCCTTTCAATAAAACATTGAGCCTGAGAAAAGAAACACACAGGTCTCTCTCTCCCTCACTCTCTCTCTCTCTCAGTGTCTGTCTCTGCTTCCTCAGCTCTCTCTACCTTGACTTCTTTTGGAGAGTTCAGTTTTGGATTCAAGGTTTAGTTCTGGAAACTTGTGAAACAGTTCCTGCGATGCTTGTTAAAGATGTCAGTTTGACTAAATATTAAAACTTACAGTGGCCTTGAAATTTCCAAGAACTGCAACTTATAAGAGAACACAAAGTAAAAACAGTGGCAAACCAGAAAGAAAAACATCTTTTCACCTGCGTGGCATTTACTAAAAATCCTGCACAGAGGAGAAAATAAGACGGCTGTTTCCAGGGGAAACTAGGGAGTGCCTGGACACGACTGGGATACGGCTGTTGTTGCCATGGTTTGTGACTTATGAAGTTACTGGAGTCAACAGTTTATGTTGCTGCAGAGTTTCAGTGTTTGCTGGACTGGTTTTGTTGTATCGTTCAGTTATTACTGCAGAAATCTGCTGTTTGCCAAATTTTTACTTCTCGACCGGCTCGCCACATATGGGCACTAACACGGCAGCTGCCCTACATCATAACCTCCATGTACACCCAGTACTGCCTCCTCTTCTCTCCATTTGCTGCCAAATTCTAATTGGTAGAGAAGCAGTTTAAGTGTATATTTTATGATTTTTATTGGTACAATGATGGATGCTGATATTAAACATGTCAGAGATTAAGTGTGTACAAATACTTACTATGAGCCAGAAGCTTTCTTTTCTTTAATTAGATCTGTGTGATGTCAGTGAGAGCTAATATGTTATGATAATATGTGAGCATTGAATGCCCGACCCACCTCCTAATCAAACCTTCTGTTTATCAGAGGCAGCCAATCAGAAGCAAGATAGCTTAAAGCAAGCTTTTCAAGCTCCATTTCAAATGCCACACCCTACTCACCACAACTTTTAATCAGTGGGCATTTCAGTTTAGTTTTCCTTCATATGTTTTCCCTGAGCATCCACATCCCTATGGCCCACCCAGCAGTTGAGAGGTACTGGCTAAAAGAAGAGGAGATAAATCCCTTGAGTCGGACATAAGATCAACTGCCCAGACCCAGTATTATGAACATAATCGTTCATTTGGATTGGGAATGTTGTGAAACTACTATGTTATTAGAAATCAGCTTAATGAAGCTCATTTAGGAAAATGGATGGATGCTGTTAAAGCCAAAACCTGAAATCCACCTACTGAATATTGTGCTCTCTCTGGGCTGTACGAGAATGGGTACAGTACCTCTAAGGGTGTCATGTGCTGACTGGCATGAGGATGTTGCCAAAAGCTTCTATGAGTCATGGAGATGGATAGACATGTGCTGGTGTATTCCAAGTGGATGGAGGTTTGATTAAATTAGGATCAGGGGAGCTAGGACCCTGGGTCAAAGTCACTGGGTCTCTGTAATATTCCAACAGGGGAATATTCAGGCTGTGATTAGTAAGCACCTCTGCACATTGAAATTCACTGTAACATCAGATGATCAATTTCTGCAACTTCATCAAACCACGGCTTTAATGTTGGAGTCGATAATCTACTATTTCCATCTATCCATCCATCCACCCTCTTCCAAGTTAGGTTGTGCCGGCAGGTCGGCTATCTTCAGGGAATTCTGGGTCTATCTGGGGTGGTCTCTATCCAATTGGGCTTTTCCTGAAAGCTTTCCAAAGAAGGCACTGAAGAGGAACCCCAATCAGAAACTACAACCACCTCAGCTGGATGCAAAGGAGCAGCATCTTTACCCCAAGCTCCCTCCAAATATCAGAGTCTCTAAACTCAGCCACCCCACAGCGGAAACTCATTGACCTCATTCTTCCACCCTGAGCTCATGATGAGGGTTAAAACATAGCTCCTTTGGTAAATTTTAGGATTCACTTCCAGGACCATCACAACAGTCCAGTGTAACACACACATTACTGTGGTTCCAGCAAAGATCCTGGAACAAGATCCAGCGATATTCGAACTCTGCTTTGGGCAGTAATCTGGAAATTCATATAACCTCTAATAAAAGTTAGAAAATCAACAAAGAGCGGCTGCCAAAAATGTCTTTTTACACATGTGAGGTAAGGTACATAGAGGCACAGGAAGATAGCCCACTGTGAGTGAAAGCAGCAGCCAGTAGAAGAAAAGGTTTTTTTCTCCTGTTGTAGATTTATCCTAATCAGAGAGCAGGTGGAGTCCTTAATGTTGGCTTGTTGTAGATGATGAGGTTCACGTTTGTTAATCTGTGTGATCTATGAGACTTTATCCTTTAAATTAGACTAGAACATTTATAGTGCCTTAATTATTTAGTCATCTAATTTAAATCTA
Organism: Oreochromis niloticus; assembly: GCF_001858045.2. Classification (NCBI taxonomy): domain Eukaryota; kingdom Metazoa; phylum Chordata; class Actinopteri; order Cichliformes; family Cichlidae; genus Oreochromis; species Oreochromis niloticus. The sequence goes on from NC_031980.2 coordinate 22,948,765, forward strand.
AGCTGTTGTGTCACTGATTTGAACTAATACAGCTGCTTTTAAGAACGTCTGTTTAATGTTGCTACTACTACGATTCATAATCAGAACAATTCTGAAATTTGCATTAGGTTAGCTTTAACTTTTCTATTTGTATTGAGTTTTATTTTATAATCTTTAATGTTTCTTGAGATCTCTCATACATTATGGAGGCCAGGTTTCTATTTAGTTCAAAACTTTAGCTGCAAAAAGCATCAGGGCAGCGCGTCTGCTCAAGCAGCTCATCAAGAGAGCACAGCGTCTCTCTGCAGAGCAGCACATTCAGCTCCTTTAGTTTAAATCTTTACATAAAAAAGAAACACGGGGCCCCATGAAAAGACATATGAAAGGCTTTAAAAGACTGAAATTAAATTATTGTAAAAGTGGAGAAAAAATGAAAGTGCTGTAAGTGGTGTTTCAAAACCTTCTCCACATAGCCAGGAAAAATAGTTTGGGCTCTTTTATGACCCAGAGATGTATCATCTGCTCCTGTAAAATCCTCAAATCAGCTTAGATCCTCATAAGCGTGATTAACCTTCTTCTCTTTATGCAAAGTTTTCTTAAAAGAGAAAAGTTTCCTCTGTTTTTCTCTGTAGTCCTAATGCATCACCATCAGCATCAGTGGGAACTGAGTCGCGTCAGGTGCTCCACCTCAGCCTCACCCTCAAAACTGACAGCGCTGATAGCTGTGGTTTCTTAAATGATATTTCTGAATTATTCCCATCTTACCACTGATACACATTGTTAAGGTTATCATCAAATATTGTTTGGGAACAAAAATAAAACCTGCTGTTCCAAACTTTAATCAAACACAGATGGTAATGTTCTCAGAAAATGTTTAAACAAAAGTTTTCCAGCTCTGCTTCATGTATTCTGAGGTTATCCATCGATCTTACCTTCCTTAGCATCGTGTTTATCTCTGAAAATTTCTGCTGTTTCAATTGTTGCTGTGGGTACAAGTCTGTAAATGCATTTAAACTCTGGGCTCTGAGGGCAGGTTATGACAATTGGATGAAATATTCTACTGTTGATGACTTAGGCAATGACATCATTCCTCTAACAACTTGCTGGCCACTTTAGCCAGTTTGAGATGATCTGAGATTTGTGAAATCGAGCATTATCGTGTTCAAAGTAGTCATCAGAAAACTGGTAGACTGCAGCCACATAATGATGGACGTGGTCAGCAACAAAACTCAGGTAGGCTGTCTCATTTGAACAATACTGCCAAGAGAATACCACTATGTTGAAGCGATCTGGCCCTTCTCCTTTAACCTCTGACATCAATGGGACCAGAGGACTTTTGCCTAGAGGACTGCCGCTCATTTGATATTTTCCCTCTTTCAGAGGTGATTGTGTGAGAAAATCCCAGGAGATCTGGAATTTCTGAAATACTCAGACCTATCTCGGCCCATCTGGCGCAAACAACCACACCACGTTCACAGTTTTCTTCTCATTCTTCCTAATTCTTATGCAGGGTTTGAACTTCAGCAGGTCGTCTTGACCATGTCTACATGTCCAAGTGAGCTGAGTTGCTGTCATGTGACTGGGTGATTAAATAAGTGCATTAACAGCTAAACAGTTGAGTAATGTACCTAATAAAGTGACCAGTGACTGAATTTTGGAGAGAGGAAACATGCTCTGTCATTCTCACAAAGACATCCCAACAATATTTGTTAACAGTGCAGACAGTTGTCCTTAGTTATTTGCCCAACTGTGCTTAAAAATTTGGGCAAACAACTGACAATGAGAAAAGGGTCTTTGTTTTGTGCACAAGTAACAAACTGTGAAGGATTTCACACATTGTTTAGAGAGTTGAGACAAAGCAGCCGAGAGAAACTGTAAACTGAAAGTATTCATTAGGATGTCTGAAAAAATAAAGCACCAAAAATGAAGGAGAGGCTGCAAAAATCCAACAGGAAAACAAAAAAGCTGCTTGACCATCGACTCCTCCAGTGCATTTTCACAATGAAATATGCAAGAATGAAGCCATCCAAAAAAGTTACCTAACAGGGGTTTAATTCACTCAACCTGAGGAACTCCTCCACCAAAAAACTTTTCCATTTACAAATTCTGGATTTAATTCAATATATTGACTAAACCTTGGGATTTTCTTCATTTAAGTGCTGAAACCCCAAAAAGTTTCCCTCGGAGTCCTTTTTCCAAGTTCCTCTCTTCCTCTAATAGTCTCAAGAATGACCTCGATGCCAGCTGCTTTCACATAATCAGGGTTATGTAACATAATGTCTGGCTGTGAAATATTCCTCATTATGAACACTTACAGAATATTTATGTTCCCTCTAACCTTCATGCCCACAGACAAGCTTTTACTGGTCTGCACATTTTTAATTTAAAAAAAGAAGTTGTGTTTTGTTGACTTTAGGCAAAGAAAAAACAACTTGAAATAAGCAGAGGCTCGAAAATATTTCTGTTTAAAAAGAAACTCAGTGTAAATACAGCAGAGTGAGTGAGGGTCCCATTTTTTATATTGCTTTTTTATTGATTTTTGCATTTATTTGACTACCAACTGTTATTTTTATACCAGCTCTTAAAGCGAATTCTGGAAGATTTCAGCCCCCTTTCTCTTTTCACAAACTTTATTATGTTGTTGAAGGAGAAAAATAAATGCTATCTAGAATGAAACACTCTCCAAATTGTCAAGACCCTGGACTTTATCTAAAAGATGGACATATCGTCTGGTTCTATAAAGTGAACCAATGTAGAGGTAGCAGAAATAGGCGTGATGATTTCTAATGGTCAGCAGGGGGCGACTCCTCTGATTGTCCAGTTTTCTAAAAGTCCATGGGAAAATAATACTTCTGTTCCCTTGACTTATGACCCCAGTAAAAACTTTCCTGATGACTTTATGATCCCATTTGCTAGCTGCAAGCCTCACTGACAGCATCACAGCTTTAATTATGTAAATGACTAATAAAAAGACAATTTTCAGAGTTAAAATGATCCAACTTTTGTCTCATAAGTGCCTCAGCTGCAAATGGGAGACCAAACAGCAGGTTTTCAGGAGACGATTCCACAATTTCTGAACCCAAATGCAGCACACCGGGTGCTAGTGCACCTTGAATTCAAGTCTCCCAGGTCTACTGTCATGTACTAATGCACCAAAACATTTCTTGCTCACCATCCACCATGCAGTCAGAATAATTGTCTAAAGGCACTTTCACATCTATAATCCATTTACTCTGGTCCAAATCAGCTGACGACTTTGTGAACCTGTCGTTTTTATTCCTCTGGTTTGTTTTCTTTACACATAGAACAAAATCCAGGTGAATTCAAACCATGTGAGAATGTTAAGTCCACTAATTGGCCAGGTGTGTCTGAGCTGAGATCAACAAGTAAATGCAGGAAGAAGTGTCTGTGTTCTGGATTATTGGAGAACATGAAGAATATACGTTAATTTCACAGCTAGCTGTTAGCCCATTAGCTCACCTTTGCACATCAATGAATATGTGGCTACAGGAAGGTGTTTAGCTCAAACCTGAAACGTAAACCTGGTAGTTGGGTCGGTCTGATCACGTTCACACCATAAATCAGGCATGTAAAACTCATTTTAGGTCATGGCCCACATGCAGCCCACTTTGATCTTAAGTGGGCCGGACCAGTGAAACTGGTCTTTATCAGTAGGGAAAGCTTCAAAAGTTTAAATATCGTTAAAAGTCCAAAATCTATGTCGTCCTTTACATTTTCCAAAGCTCTGCAGTGAGATTGGAGTCTTTGCATAGCCAATTTTGGTCCCCAGGCCTTTTGTTTGACACCTCTTTCACAAACAAACCACAGTTGAGTTCATTTGGAACTGGACTTAGACCACCCCAACGTCTCTGAGTTTAGTTGTTTTGGTCCAATTGCGAAACAAACGAAGTGCACCAACCGAACACCGCAGGTGTAAAAACACCCTAAACATAGCAGTTGTGGTGGAAACAGTCCCCAGGTGCATGAGAAGGTGACATTATGATAGCCTCCTTGGCAGCGTTTACAGCTGCTGCCAAACAAGCTTCTATCACGTGCTCGAGCAAGGTACTGGTGTAAATATAAGACATTTCAGATTTTTATTTGTAATACTTTCACTTGATCTTTATGAATTGTAAATGAAGTCTCTAACACAAACACAAAGTGCAAAAAGTTAAGGCGCCTGAATACTGTCTGAATCAATAATATGAAAATTTACAGTAAAACAGAAGAAGGTGACCTTGTTCTCTGGTATCGGCTGCAGTGCACTTTTTCTTCATATAACTCTGACAATAAAAGCAGACAGGATTTTTACTCTGATAGATCACACAAACTTGAGCAAGTTTCAGACCTCTGCAGATGGGTTTGTCTGAAAGCACACACACACACACACCTTCGCACACACTCGCACACACACAGATCCATCATCCTCACACTGATCTAAGCTGGTTAATCAGATTTCTGTCGTTCCTACCTGTTTGGATCTGTACCAAGACACACGCTGTCGACTCCTCTGGATGAATTCAGGCACACACTCCCTCCCTCCTCTCCCTCTCTATAGGTCTGCAGTGTGTAGGTGTGCAGCAGTGTGTAATAGGTTTTTCAGTGCAGCTCTGCAGCCTGAAGCCTCCACTGGGCTCAGTGGGAGAAAGTCAATTACAGCAGGGCTGAGCCTGGCCTGCGGGGGGGCGTATGGGAGGAAGATAAGAACATAAAGATGGCTGCCGACGAGCGCTCCCCCAGCTGCACGTATGGGCGGCGAGCGCTGCACTTTGCCCTGCTGCATCTTTCCAGACGCAGAGCCAGAAAGCTGCAGCACAGCCTCTGAGGAAGGCAGGAGAGGAAGTGAGGTGACTCTTAAACTTTAAGATTTCACATCCATATGGTTACACGAGTCATTTATTGATTAGCTGTATCAATCCATACGCCCAATCATTAATTTTGTGCCTTGTAAAACTGCACTTTATTCACATAGTTTAATAATATATAGGGATTCACTGCATCTTGATGCCTGTTTCCTAAGTTTTGTTTATCATTTGCATCAGTAATGATAACTTCACTGTTGAAATCAAGGTGACATTGCTACAACAGAAACAGCCTGCTCAATATGCATCCTGCTCAAGTCAGGATCGTGGCGATCGTGGCTCAAGACTTGGGTGGTCGTCTTGTAATCGGAAGGTTCCCGGTTCGAGCCCCGGCTCGGACAGTCTCGGTCGTTGTGTCCTTGGGCAAGACACTTCACCTACTGGTGTTGGCCAGAGGGGCCGATGGCGCGATATGGCAGCCTCGCCTCTGTCAGTCTGCCCAGGGCAGCTGTGGCTACAACTGTAGCTTGCCTTCACTGGTGAATGAATAGTGGTATTGTAAAGCGCTTTGAGGGGTGAAGGTAAATGCAATCTATTATTATAAAGTACATAAGTATCATCTAAAAAAATACAGTATTAAAAGTATAAGCATTCATTCTGCAGCTGCGAAACTGTCACTGATTTGTGACATGCATCACTTTTTACTGCTTAAGTTTAGACTATCTGCAAATGCATTCCCCTGCAGCACGTCAGAATATAAATCGGAGGTGTTTTCAGGTCGTTAACTGGTAAGAAAAAAAGGAAACATTTTCATTTTTTGCAAGTCTCTCTTATCCTAGGCATATCTCTTTGTGAAATACTATTAATTATTCATCTTTTCAAACAGTTATAGAAATGAAACCATGTGAGAATTTTAGCAGGGAAATGTTTCTGTGATTAAACTGCTAACCACTCAAATAGAGCTGAAACATGACCAGAAGCCCCAAATACTCACTAAAATTAACAGAATCAGCTTTACTGGTCCAAACAGCATTGGGTGGATGTGCTTGAAATTAACAACAGGAGCATAAAGGACACAGGCAAGGAAAAGGAAAGAAAATATCAAAATAAAACTGGAAGTTTAAATATGGAAGACAACATAGAAAACAGAAAAACATGAATGTAGAAACACAACAAACTATTTTAATTGAATCAGAACAGAAACCAGAACTCAACAAATACCATAAAAGAACCTGGGACAGTGGCATTGTTCTCAACACAGTTCTCCTAATGTGGCCTTTGGCAGATTTTTGTTGTTGCTCACTTTTGAGATCAGTGACAATAAAGGGGGGTAACTCCTGCGTTACAATGTGAGCAGAATGGGCTTCTGACCAAACGTCACCATCTGACGAGCTGCGAGTGAGAATGTGTTGACTGTACCGCCTGCTGGAGAGGAGGAGTTGAAAAAGGCTGTGTGCAAGCAGGGTGTGAGGGATTTGTGAAAATATTCCCTACCTGCTTCCTGTTTCCTGAAGAGTGGAAGCCCTGGATGTTGGAAAGAGAAGCACCAGATTTTATTGATTCATTTATTTATTTTTTTACTGTTCGCCGCAGTGTGTTCCTGTTTTTATACATATTTTTGTGGCTTCTCCCCAGCAGACTAGGATAGATGTCCACAGAACCCATTCACTAACAAATCATATCTAGATTTGAAGAAAATACATTCTACGATGTGTCTTTTGAGGATGGATTTGTGCAGTTATGCACTAAGGTTTTTAGTATTGTAATATTATAATATTAATATATTGTAATGTAATATCTCACCGTGTATTTAAGATATAACTTACTTACTTACTGGTGTATAAATACTGTTGAAATAAAAGCTGTCCAGTCAACTATATCTAGAAATACACATAGCCTATCTTTTAACGTGCATATCTCCAATGCAGTGCATATCTTGTGTATAAAGAGTTCCACAGACACATTCAGGATTAAACAACTGTAAAGTCTTTGAAGGTTAATTTAAAAGAAGGTGGTCTGACAAAACCAGAAGCTGAACTCTGTGTGAAAATTAATAAATAAATCCTCATTCTGACTGCAGCCCACCTCCCGCAACTCGGAGGCTTTGTTGTTTGTTGCCATGTTTGTTTGGAGCAACCAAAGCTTCTGCTGCAGCCAGAAATGATGCTCTGAGAGCAGTGAACCAAAACAGTAAAGCTGAGGGCCCCGGCAGCCAAACAGCGCACTGAAAGTCACCGTAAAGCTGCAGATTCAGCTGATAATCCTCTGAAGGCTCTCACTATCGCTGATTTCATATCAGTTTCATGTTAGCATTTGATAAACTGTTATCAGGAAAATGCTGAGGTATAATTAGATATATTGGACACTGCCAATGTGTCTATATCAGGTGAAGGTCTCCACAGTGATATAAATACAACATGTGTGTCTGTGTGTGTGTGTGTGTCTGTGTCTGTGTGTGTACATCTGAAAGCCTAAAGCTCTCGCTGCACAGGATTAGTAGTCTTGTGAGAGAGCGCCGGGCTCATGAGCGCGCTCTCTCTCTGTCTCTGCAGAAGCTAATAAGCTCCACTGGTTTTCCTCCTGCAGTGAACTGATTACAGCATTATACCTCATATACCCCCCATTCACCTCCCATTACACCAATGTACCCTCAAATAAAGCCCAACACACTTTATACCTAAATATAACCCACCGCATACCCACTAGAGGGTTAATCATGTTTGTTCCTGCGATTTAAAGCACCACATTACACCCCTGTGTCTCACTATAGACACTCCCGCACCTTATAGCTAAACAAATTTTATTTTCTTAATACTCAAAGGGTAACTCTTGATACTGTGTAGGTTTTAAAATTAACATGTAGGCAAATTCTGAATTGTTTTTTTTTTTTAGTCTATCAGAGCTTCAAAAATACATCAGTGAAAACACAATAGATTTTATTCTTATTCAATTCATCAAAAACTCAATAGTGAATCAAGTGTGGATTAATCTACTCCTGAAAATGGTCCTTAAAATAACTTTATCTGTGTCAAATTTGAATAAAAGGGACCTATTCTTTCTTTATTTAAGGCCATACATGCATATATATGTTCACACTGTTACACTGGCGAATGCACATCTCAAGCAAGTTTCAAATAATGAGGTCAGTTTATTCACAAGTAATCTCTGTAAGCCAGAAGTTCAGACTTCAGGCTGCTTTAAATGCTCAGTTTGAGTCTTTTTTTTACTCTTGGCTTGTATGATGTCAGTAAGAGAGGATAAGCACGGCCATCCAAGCTGCGTAGTTCTGCCAATAAGCACAAAAGGCCCACCGCCCTGTTTATGAGGGGCAGCCAATCAGAAGAAAGCCCACTTAAAAGCATGAGGAAGCATACCAATAGAATAACATCATCTGCAGAAACACGGAATGATAATCTGAAGTTCCCAAAAAATGGAGAGCCTCCCCGCCCCCATTAAACCATGAGATCATGTTCATGAACATCAGAAACATGATCGGATTCAAGGGGTGATCATGACAAAGTCCAAGACCCACTCAAAACACGCTTGACTTTGTGCAAAGGACACAGACTCAGCTCTCACTGTAGTTATACAAAGACCTGGTGGCCTATAACAACAGACGTAGAACCTGTTACTCTCAGAGTGTACCCCACATATGCCCTACCAGATCTGTTTGTTACTAGAACTCGATGAACAACTCCTAAGAGCCCTCCAGAAGGTTTGGTCCAGCAGTCAGCTGGAGTCTGGAGTTTTCAGTCCTTCAGGAATTCCACCTGTTATCATCAACCTTATCAGCCACAGCACAAAAGAACCGGCTTCTGTATCCAGTATCCATCAGATATCGCCCAAAGTGTGGTAAACACTGCTCTCTTTTTTGTTGTCTTAATTCCCTTTCTCCTAGTTCCCAGTGCTTCCCTGCTGAAGTCCCCAGTGGATTCCCTCCAGTTCGTCCACAGTGTCCTTTTGTCTCTGTGGAAACTTTGGAAATCACGCACCAGGACTAACTACTCTCCTTTTCCCTCGGTGAACTCCCCTGAGACCTGGAAAGCTCACCTTTTGTCCCTTCCATTGTTAAATGATTCCTTAAATAAAGAGTGTGAGACTTAATCCGTCATCTTTATTGGATTTGCATTTGAGTTTATTTGTAACAATCGGCTTAATCAGCCTCAACAGTTTTCTGGCTGATCCTCATTCTTAGACGATCCTGAAGGAGTTGTTTAAGGGCTTTGAACCTGAAAACAGTCAGGTTTAGTTTGGGGTAAAGGGCATGAAGTGCATCACACATGAAGGCTCATCATACTTATATAGAAGTGCAATCATACTTGTGTTTGTTTGGGGCGAGTACCAGGCTTTGGTGTCCTCTCTGTAGGTCACTCAGCTGGCTCACACACAGTCATGTTTTTATCACTTCATAGGACATTACATTGATTGCCTTTATTTCCTCAATGTTAACTACAACATCTACTGGACCATAACCTAAAAAGAGCCATGGCTTTAATTTTATGATTACTTACATTATCTTTACATTCATTGTAGGGATTGTTTTTGTTCCCACATCCCCAAAATGTGAGAGCAAACAGGGGATAGACCCCACAATGTCTGCAAAACCAGTGCAAACACCCCAAACTTCTGTCTTTCAAACAACAAGCCATGAGTAAAGAAACATCTGAACTGCATGACTACCTCCTCTGCCACATCCAACTCTTTCCTCTCCTTCTTGCCCCTCGTCTCCTGTCATCTCTTCTTCCTCCTTTCTACTTTTCACCTCTCTTGCCGCCCCCTCTTTCTTCGTCTTCTGCTCCTACTCCAGACGGAAAGTTTCACCTGTGGTTCCTGAGCTCTCTCAGCCCCTCTCCTGCACGCACATCTCCTCCTAACACCTCCTCAAAGAGCTTACCACCTCCTCCATAACACATACACACACACACGGATCCATATTTGAATTCAGTTATCTAACGTTATTGAGGCCTGTCATGTTGCGGTGGGATGTACGTTCAATGTTCGGATGGGGAGGTCTGGGAATTGCGAGCGTGTGTGTGCATGTGTGTGTAAATTATTCATCACCCCTTGAAATGCAAACGACAGCCGAGGCGAGGGAGCCGCCACGCTATGTAGGTCATTTCCTATCTTGCGCGGCCTCTGTGCTGGAGGAGAGAGAGAAAGAGGGATGGAAGCGAAGCAGCCGGGTGATGAATCGCCAATCAGTGAAGCACGAAAATCACCACTGACAGAAGGTGGAGGTATCGATGGAGATGAAGTCCTCTTCACTGGTTTTTCTCAGAGATGCAAATATCAGTGTGAATAAGAAATTACAGATTTACTTACTTTAAAAAAGACTTGTCAAAGAATAATAATAAGCTCATGGGAGTGTGTTTTTGAGGCGTTTATAGAGAATTTAGCCGCAGAAACGTTTATTAGAAAGTGGATATTTTATCATGGAGACAGGTCATGTTGTCAGTTTTATATTTTTTAGTCATCTTTTCAGTTTTATATTCCTGTTTTGATTAATTCTTTGCTTTCTGTTTTAATTGTATTCCTTATTCTAACCTCCACAGTGTTTTCCAGTCAGCGTTCCACTGTCTCCGTGTTTCAGTATATGATGTTTGAGTTGTTTCCTGTTTTCCTTGTGTTCTGTGTATGAAATCCTATCTGTATGATTGCCTTTGTTACTTTCACCTGGTCTTACCCAGTTAATCGAACCCACCTTTTGCGTTTTTTTTATGGATTTTATGTCTTTTGTTTTCCTTCATCTGCATTTCTGTCCTTTAGGCATGGAGAGGACCCAGATAATGTTGGAGTTACTTGACTGTTTTATTTTAAATATTTCTCATGAACTTTTTCCTACACATTCAAGGATGTTTTGCAGGGACGAAGCCATCAAAAAAACAAAGAACAAGAAGTAAAACTAGAGGGATGTTGAAATGTTGGACATGTTTTATTTTAATCAATATAAAACTGAAGTTTAAACGATACAGCACCATTTTACATGATCCAAAACACAAGAAAATCTTTTAATGTCTTTATTGATTGAACAGAATCAATACACAATATGTTTTTCTTTTGTTTCCAGTTTACTTATTCTCAATTCTTTTGCTGAGATAAAAAATAAAAGGAGAGCTTGTCTGGACACAAACACACTGTTGCTAGTTGACTTATATCTAATGTTCATGCATTTAATTCCACAACAGCCTGATGTGCTATTATAGAAGCTATTATACTTTAGGTTAGGAAAAGTTTATGTCCCTGCAGTGTTCCTCCCCAGCCAAATTCCTGCTCTAATAACCACTTGGCTGTGAAGCTGGGTTTTTGTTTATATCACAAGACTTGGGCACTGCTTTAAGGGTCTCAAGCTGAATCTTTAAACATCGGCGTTTTCGTGTTTTTAAATGAAATGTGACTGATGAGGAGTGGATCTGAACCTGAAATCATACCCTGTGCATTATCTGGTTGTTGTTTTTTTGTTATTTTACATAATTTGTTAAATGATAACCATTTTGTATAAAGTGACTCTTCTTTTCCATTAACTTTGTACAACTGGATATCCTTTGCGGGTCAGAGGAAATGGACTAGAGATAAAACTGATCAAATGAAGCTCAAGCAAACCTGTACAAGATCTGTGCCCTGCTGGGTGTTTGAGCTCTTTACATCACTTAAGCATTTGCCACGCTGTTAGACTCAATTCTGTCATCATCACTGTGGTCCAACAATTTTCTTGCCACCTTCTGCAAGCCAATCAACCTCTGTTCCCAGTACTTTAAACCTCATTGTTCTTCTTTCATTCTGTATCTGACCTCCTCCCCATCTCCACCTCATTCCGATCACTCTGGTCAGGGAGCCTCATCCAAGTCTTCACCTCCTCATCTCCATCACCACCAGTCTAGACTCCAGGGGGCATCCAGTCTCATTTCCAATAGTTGCTGAGACCCTGCACTGCAAATCTGGAAAATTTACTAACAGCAAACATGGTGGTTACCCCATCCCTACCCTCACCCCCAAAAAGCTTATTAGCCAACTGTGCTGTTGCGCTCACACATGCACAGAGGAGGGCTACAACTTTTTCAGCTGTATGTTGGCAAGTTAACTTTTTCATGTTTTCCGGTTAGATTGTAGCATTTATTCAGGGGACTCCTTTGAGGAGCCAATCCTTTTTGACTCCATATTTTGGACCATTTTTATGTCATGCTAATGCTGAGGCTCTATCCGCATTCATTTAGATAAGGGATTGAAAATAAATGCTCAAAAAAACACCTGGTGTCAAAGGCCAGTTAGACCAATATTCAGAACCGAAAAAATAACTGGTAAAGTTCAAACACCAGAAGAAGATTGGTAACTGAGGGAGACACTAAGGGGACCCGGGGGAGGTGCGAGGGATGCAGATGAAGGTCTTTTGGGAGAGAGGAGATAGTCCAGACGAGTCTATTCAGTTAATCCACTAGAATTGTCCTTTGCCGCAAAAGAAACTGAAACAGAATGCTCACTTGGATCTCGGGGGGAATTATGCGGAGGGATGTCTGTCAATGGGGGGTGAGCAGGCAGACGGGGAAGCAGGATTTTGGTGGAAGCTGACCAGCTCAGAGGAAACAGGCTGGTTCACGAGGGGAGGAAAGCACTTCTTCAGCCAGCAGGGAGGCACTGGAAACAAAGGAACAGGACGGTACATTCACAAAGGAGTTACAAAAGAGCCTGATTACCACACTTAGGAGGCCGATGAACTGGCAGAGACTCGGAGCAGGAGCTGGTCCTTTCATACAGTTGCTGATGAGGTTGATGGAGCACAGGTAGCCCGGCTGAAGAACAGTTATATCAGCTAAGACATCTTTTACATTGGATGTAACAGAGTTTAGTACTCTATAAGTTACTGTGAGTGGCACAGTGTGCAGCATTTAGCACTGTTGCCTCCCAGCAGGAAGATTCCTGCTGTGAATCCAGTCTGGGGCCTTTCTGTGTGGAGTTTCCGTGTTCTCCCTGTGCCTGCTTCTGTTTCCACTGCGCTTTTTCCCACAGTCCAAAGACATGCATGTTAGGTTAACTGATGAGTCTGAACTGATTGTGGATGTGAGCTGGATAAAGAGCTTGAAGTGTACATAATAACATCCTGTATGGATCTGACTCGTAGTCTAAACGTCTTGAGTGGTCAGGACTGCATAAACGCCAGAACATCACACAGAAGCAGAGGAAGGACGTCACGAGCTCGGTGATGGATTTCGGAACAGCTGGACACCATCCAGGACTTCCCAACATATGCATCATCATTAACGACGGCTTCTTTCGCAATAAAACAGATCGACTAAAACCGTGACCTCCCTTTCTTTCGCTCCCTCCGTCTGCCTCTCCTGGAAGACGGAGAATTTTCATTCATCTCCTTAGCAGGGGGGCACGTCTGTTGTCTCCGTGGAAACAGGCAGCCATTTTGGATTCTCACAGGGAAGCTGATGGCGTAAATGCGGCTGCCATCAATCAAACTGTGGTTCCCCGTGGCGACAGGGCTTCTGATATGAGCTGTGACACACATACAGAGTACAGTGTGTGTGTGTGTGTGTGTGTGTGTGTGTGTGTGCATGGTTAAACCGTGGGATTGAATGCAAAGAAATACATTTTCTTCATGACTCTCATCTTAAGTGTACACAAAATAAATGTTTTTTTATTGTTGTTGTTGTTGTTTTTTTAAATATATCAAAAAATTTCTAAAAATAATTGAGAACATTAGCTGATGACAAACTTGCTTTTTACCATCAAACCACAATTTCAAAAATTTTTGACATGTATGACATTCCCACTAATTTCAGAGAATAACTGGTGGCTCATGGTTTGGGCTTTAAGGCACATTGATTGTTGAGTCCAGCAGCAGGAGGTGTTTACAGAAAACAAGCTCTGATTAACCTGCTGCACACTGTCTGCTCAGCACCAAGCAGCAGACACAGTCAGAGACTAGCTGGTGAAGCGGCCAGTTCTCGTGCCATTTCATTCAACTACGACAAAAATGTCATCTTTTTGTTTGTGTGCAATACCACGAGTTATTCTTGATTTTTCTTGTGGCATAACTGAAGTGCCTTTCAGCGAGTCAGTCTATTAGGGTATGCAGACACGGTCAGAATGACCTGCTGAAGCTCAAACCGAGCATCAGAATTGGGAAGACAGGTGATTTTTCAGACTTTGAACGTCATCTGGTGTTATTGGTCTGAGTATTTTAAAAACTGCAGGATTTTCCCAAACAACCGACTCTAGGATGCTGCGTGCCGCTCCTGTCAGCTAAGAACAGAAAGCTGAGGCTACTCAGACTCTGAATCTCGATTTCTGCTGCAACACTCAGATGGTAGACTCAGAAATTTGGCATTAATAGCGTAAAAGCATGGATCCATCCTGCCTTGCATCAACTGTTCAGGCTGGTGTAATGTGTGGGGGGATATTTTTTTGGCATACTTTGGGCCTTTTAGTACCAACTGAGCATCATTTCAGTGCCACAGCCTACCTGAGTATTGTTGCTGACCTTGTCCATCTATTTATGACCACAGTGAACCCATCTTCTGCTTCCAGCAGCATGTCACAGAACTCAGATCATCTCAAACTGGTTTCCTGAACATGACAATGAGTTCAGTGCAGCAACTGTGTGATACTATCATGTCAACATGGATCAAAATCTCTGAGAAATGTTTCCAGCACTTTGCTGAATCCATGTCAGGAAGAATTAAAGCAACTCTGAAACCAAAGGGGGTACTAGCAAGGTGTACCTAATAAAGTGGATGGCCAAGCGTATTTCCCTATGATCTTTTCTTCAGCCTAACAAAGCAGGTGCCCAAATCTATCAAAACAGCATGAAAACTAAATTAAACAGTGAGTTAAAACATAGTTTAAGTGTAAAGATGAAACATTAAGATAAACGTGTGCATGGCTCAAGATCTCTGGTTTGGATGAAATTAGCAGTTCATACATCCAAACTCGTGCTCTTGGTGGCCGATGGGTAAAAGATCAAGATTTGGTTTACAGTTTACCCCAACAGCGTTAACCCTGCATATTTAAAAATGTAGCTAGCTCAGTGTTTTTACATGCGATGCCATGTTATTTAGTTAGGAGTGAGTGCTGTCTCATTCCTGCCTTAACCCAGTGCGTCCGGATACTAAAGGACAGCTTGTGCAACTCTGCAACACATGAGAGAGCAGAGAGCTTTACAGCTCTTCTGCAGCCAAGTAGAAAAAACATTTATTGATACAGCTTTAATTTTCCTCTTATGGATTTTAATGCCAGTTAGCCTTTGCATTTTTATTGCGGTCGGTTTCAATCTCCCATCACCTATTAGCACTGAAATTAGCATGAAATGTGCATGTGGATAGTTTTCTACCCTAGGGGTTTGAATCTTAATGATTTGTGCAACCCTCTGACCTTTGCTCTTGCACCACTTCAGGGCACATATTGCACCTGTATTGAAGAAATGTCAAAAATCTACAGTAATTGTGGACAAAATTAGCATAAAATTTACTGACAGCATTTAACCTCCCCAGAGGATGACCCTTCAACCTTTCTGCTGGTAACTCCCCGGGGACACACTTCACATTTTTTCTAAGAATAGCTCTCTGTCAGTCTTTCTGTGTTGTAATTTGGGAGTGCGGTTTGTCTCTCTGCAGGGTTTTTTTTCTCTAAGACTTCTGCATAAAGAATGAGGAGAAGCTTTGGAGCTGAATTAAGAAACACAAATCCAGAGAGAGCAGCTGAGTCTGCAGGAGGCTGATTAACATTTAATACAAGTGAGAGACAGACAGAGTGAGACAGCGCTGTCCATGTTACTGAAGGAATTCATTCAAGCTGCCAGAAATGAAGGGAAACATCACAACACTGAGAAGCCTTGTGATTTCTGGATGAAACACGTAATGAATAAATGAATGCTGATCATTACATAAAAATTTTAACATCATTGTACGTAAATGTAAACAAGGCCAGGATGTGCAGCTTTGGTAGAACGGTTAATGTTCACTACACTGACCTTCGGTATATCTGTGACATTAGAATGACCTTCCACCAGCTTTCAACACGAAGTAGAGTTTGCTTCTTACGAGGACGACGGTGACTACATTTGTTCTGAATGAGCTTTATAAAGTCTGAAAGAATTACACACAATCCCATGGCAGTTTGTGAAATAGTTGTGAAAATACACCTACTTATATACACAAAAAACAATCACATGCTGAAGTATAATGAAGGCAGGAGGGTGAGCAGTGGAATAAGTTAAAGAACATTTGCCCAAAAGATTAGTCAGACGTTTGATTTCACTCGCTGTTTGATTACGACTCTGTCACACTGGATCAGACCGCGGTCTCGGACGCTCTCCGGACCACATCCGGCCCTTTCATTCTCCCCGAGGAG
This sequence comes from Oreochromis niloticus, assembly GCF_001858045.2. Lineage (NCBI taxonomy): Eukaryota > Metazoa > Chordata > Actinopteri > Cichliformes > Cichlidae > Oreochromis > Oreochromis niloticus. The sequence goes on from NC_031980.2 coordinate 22,964,898, forward strand.
CTCAGTGGGAAATCAGAATTCAAACATAAATCAGTATGGAGTCTGTCCCATTTCAGACACCAAACAGTCTTTAATAAATCAGAGAATGGCTTAGTGCTTTTTTGTAAACTTCTTCGAAACTACAATACAACTTTGTACACTGTTCCAAACAATATTAATGTCAAAGTATCTTACTGCATATTTTACAATTTTGTACTGTTCTTCTAGAATATCATTAAATGTACACAAGTAGACTGTGATTTTACATGTCAAATGTAAAATAACATGACATCACTGTAAATATAGTAAAACACAATTTACTTGTTTTTTAAATATATTTTTTTGTACATATGCATATTTAGATTGTAAAAATACATTCAGAAATGTATCATGATTTCACAGATATGTGTTCGTTATTTGAAAGATTGAACTGTTGAATTCAAATGTAATGCTATGGAAAAATATATAACATGATATGAGCTTGTGTTACATCACATAAGTATTATTATCATTGCTGTTTAGGGCGATCGTGGCTCAAGAGTTGGCAGTTCACCTTGTGATCAGAAGGTTGCTGGGTCGAGCCCCGGCTCGGACACGCTCGGTTGTTGTGTCCTTGGTCAAGACACTTCACCCACTGGTGAGGGGCTGATGGTGCGATATGGCAGCCTCTCCTCTGTCAGTCTGTCCCAGGGCATGCAATCCATTATTATTTAAACCAACTGTTAACTGTATATTTCTGTACATTTAAGTATTATTATTCATATTGCCACATTCATTGACCTTGTTTATAGGTAATTTCATTGTTTAATCACGTTAAAATGTTCCTAATTTAATGTCTAAAAGCACTTGGAAAAGGCAGAATCCCATGTAACATTAGCGCAACAAACTCTATTTTCATTACTGAAAATAACTGTATTTTTAAGAGAAAGTTATTTTCTGTTATTTTACGGTAGCATTTTGGGGCCCCAGCTGCCGGAATATTACCATTTTTTTAAGATGTTTTTTTTTTAACAGTGTACCTTTTATTTTTGAAGGTGACTGCATGTTTTTTCCCTCACATTCTGGTCTGGTCAGTAGCAGTAAGTAGCAGAGGGGGTTGTTAATCAGTTTTTCCCTCCTCATCTTTTCTGACTGTTTTTTTTCACTAGTTTTGCATTTGGTTAGCATCAGGGTCACTACTGGCAGCATGAGGTGATAGCTGGACCCTACAGATGTTACATAAGTAGCCCAACTCCTCCACAATGGCACATCGATACGTGTCATTGCAGAAGGTTTTGCTGTATAATTTTAATTTCCATCAAATGATGAAGCATCCTTTTGTTCCTAACATTGCTGAATCCATATCAGTATAGATTTGGAGGATGACTTTTTTCCCATTGAAATCTTATGTGTTTTCAATGTGTCCCTTTTTGAGCAGTTTATTTACTTACGTAAGTTAAAGGTAAAACTGTGTGCTTAGTTTGTTTGAATGCCATTGTGAGACTAAACATGCAAAGGAATACAAGAACTTGACTGATGCAGGCTGCGTGTAGACATCTGAACCTTTTCCAGGAGAGCTGCAGAAGCAACAAGGACTTTTTACTCAGCTTTACACACTCAGAAGCAGTCATGACCAGCTTGGCGATTTCCCACAAAATCACAAAAACCAGTAAATCATTCTCTGATGGGGAGTTATCAAAGAGTGTTTGGTGGACTGTGCCCCACTGATATGCCCTGAGAAAAAAAAAATATTTGAGAACTGTGTCCCTTTCCTGGCGAACTGTAACAAGACAGATCAAGGACATTGCAGGAAATCTGGAGCTTCAGCTGAAAAACCAACTCGTACTGGGCAAAGTGGTATAAAGAATGTGGAGAGCAGGAATTAGAGAGTTCTGTGAGAAGAAAGGCATTCCAGGGCTCTCAGATGTAGAATGGAAGGGAGCCTGGCTTTAATACACTTGTTCAAGCCCAAAACCAACCAGATTTTTCTCACTGAACGAGAAAATTAACTGAAAAACTAAAGATTAAGCAATTAAACCACAAGCCAAATAGCAATAGCATATTGTTTGTAAGTTAAAAGTCTTTAAGTTTAAACATTCATTCGTTTTGTTCACAATTGTTTTTGGGAACGTTGATTAAATAGTGATAAATTGTTGGTGTTACTATGCCCACATCACATTTTCATTGCCTAATTATAACATCTATTCTTTTTTTTTTCTTTCTTTCTTTTTGCCTGTCCCGTTTGGCTCTTTTGCCATCAGAATTATTGTCTAAAGGTGAAGAAAGATGCCCAACGGATTTACTTTACCAAATGGACCATCCCACACTGTTAAAAAAAAAAAATCCTAGAAAAACAGTAATATTCTGGCAGCTGGGGCGCCAAAATAATACCAGAAAATAACAGAAAATAACTTTCTCATAAAAATACAGTTATTTTCAGTAATGACAATAGAGTTTGTTGCCCTAATTTTACATGGGATTTTGCCTTTTTCAAGTGCTTTTAAACATTAAATTAGGAACATGTCAATGTGATTAAACAATGAAATTACCTATAAACAAGGTCAATGAATGTGGCAATATGAATAATAATACTTAAACGTACAGAAATATACAGTTAACAGTTGGTTTAAGTAATAATGGATTGCATGCCCTGGGACAGAGGTGAGGCTGCCATATCGCACCATCGGCCCCTCTGGCCATCACCAGTAAATGAAGTGTCTTGACCAAAGACACAACGACCGAGAGTGTCCGAGCCGGGACTCGAACCGACAACCTTCTGATTACCAGGCAAACTGCCAACTCTTGAGCCACGATCGCCCAGATAGCAAGAACAATAATTATTTGATGTTAAAAAAGTTTATGAGAATCATTTTATATATTTTTCCATAGCATTACATTTGAATTTAACAGTTCAATCTTTCAAATAACGGACACATATTTGTGAAATCATGATACATTTGCATATGTACAGACAAATACATTTAAAAAACAAGAAAATTATGTTTTATTACATTACAGTGATTTTACGTTAATTTACATTTGAAATGTGAAATCACAGACTATTTATGTAAATTTAATGATATTCTAGAAGAACAGAACAAAACTGTAAAATATGCAGTAAAGTACTTTTATATTAGGATTTTTTTACAGTGCAGCCTTGCCATAATGGTCTATTTGATTCACCTTTTATTGTTTATTTTATTTTATTTTCACTTGCTAAATACGGGACAGACTTGACTGGGGAAAGAAAGGGGAGAAAGAAAGAGGGAAAGACAAACAGCGGGGAAAAGGGACGGGGATAAAGGGCAAAAAACAAAAACCAACAGAATAAGCAGACAAAAAATACATATATCAATCACCTGGATCACCTGTTGAGAAAGAAAAAAGAGAAAACAAGGAGAAGAAAAAAAAGAGCAACATAATAAACAACATCACGATGATCTATGGGAATATAACAGTAAATACTAAATATTAAACATTATTGTGCAGCATGTAAGATCGACAGCGCACAGTGTGCTTTGAGGTAGGAGCCAAAGAGGGTGTAGTTTGTGTGTGTGAGCACCCGTGTGTACACCTGTGAGCATGAACGCGCTTGTTTTTAAAAGGTTCCTTCATGTAATGATCTGCTAGAGGGTGTGGGGGGCCACTGCCCCGTCCTCCAGGGCATGAAGCAGGTATGGAGGAGATCAAGACTCCAGACATCCAGAGACCCTCAGAACACAAGAGACCAAGGAAGACCAACAGAGGGGCAGCCGCGCCACTATCCCAGAAAGAGCTGAGGAGAGCCCCAGATGAGGGGTCACTCAGCAGCCACGGAGCAGAAGCCAGGGGGGTTGCAGTGACGTGCCCGTGAGCTCCGCCGGCAGCCAGCTGTTCCAGAGTGACCGAGCCCCAGGCCGAGAGGCTGAGGGCACCCCACCCCCTGAAGTGGCCCGAGAGAGCCCCAGGCTCCAGGCCCCGACAAGCAGCCACCAAGGAGTGAGCCGGTATGTACCTGGAAGCCCATCCCTGGACACAAAGAACCACCAACACACCGATGTCTGAGGGCGTCTGCCACTGGCAGGGGAAGTGGTGGGGGGAGATGGGCCTCCATACCTTGGAGGGCCTGAGATGTCCCCAGAGAGGTGGCGTCTGATACCCAACCTGACCTATAGACACAGACATACAGGCACACACAGATACAAACATCCATTCCCACCCTCATGCTCTCATATGCAATTACTCAGCACTCACCCAACGTGGAGACAGACATAAATAGACACTGTACACACAATCACACTCCCCAAGCGTACTCTAAGCCCCAGGTCTAGGTACCCTTGCCCCTGGAGGGGGAAACTGCACCCAGACCCAGGTGGTGTTACCCTTTTCCCTGGGGTGGAGAGAAGCAGACCGCCCCGACTCGGCAGCAGCAGGGAGGCCCCACAATCCAGACCCCAATCGGACGGCCAACTCCTCCTCCCAGCCCCCCCGCTCCAACAGATCGTAGAGAATGGGGGTGTGTGAAGACTCCAAACCTCCCTCCCTCCGCTCATATGTAGTGTTGATGCATGTGTGTTCTAAGGTACATTTAAAACCCAGGAGGGCATGGAGCTACCTGCCAGAGAGCAGCAGGTAAGCGCATAGCCCCTCCTGATAGCCCTCAATATCTACATGTATTTAAAATTGAGAGGTGGGCAACGGCGCCAGGGGTGAGGTTGTACACCCTGATGGTCTTTTGGATTCTGTGTAGCGTGCCCACCCCCAAGATCCTATATGTATGTGTTATGAGAGTGTGAGTAATGTGAATGTCTAAGTTGTGGGATATAACATCTATTCTGACTAGAGGCACTTTATCCAGAGGTACAATGAATATTGAGCAGAGCAGAGTTCATTTTATTGGTGCTGGGTCCCCGTTACTCATGCGACTAGAGGAGGTCCAACTCTTCCTATACAATGGCAACCTCAACCTCTGGATGACCCCTTTCAATCAGATGATTGGGTCACCTGGTTAGAGGCAACCTGCCTCCAAACAGTTATGGTCCAACTCTGACTGTCTGCAGTCACTCTCAGACAGTTTGGCAAAGTCTGCAGTCTAATTTATAAGCGTAGACTTTTGATTTCCACTGATGCACTGATGAACGCAACTAATCACAATGCATTCTTTTGGAAACATTAATATCAAAATGTGTCATTAGCTGGAGGTTGTGTTCTCACTACTGCTCCAAAAATCATCATTTTATCCTCAGTCACACAGACCTAGACGCCAGTTGGCGACTCTCTAGCATCCTCTGGCCACTAGTGAAAACGTGTATTCTCTAAGCAGTTGGAAAGTGGTTGCTGGAGGTTGCTAGCTTATATTAGGCCAAACTGGTACCACAGTGGTATACTGTGCTTCATAGAAAACCTCCTTGTGATTGCTGGTACCTAGAAGATTGGTGCGGTTGCCCATAGTTTTAATGGAAGACTTTTGTGCAAATACTTGTGAACTACTCGCTAAGCATGTGTGGAACAATGAAGAAGTTCATTTATGCTGTTTGAAACATGTAGGATTCAGCAGTAACACACAACTTTTACTTTGAAGGCAGACAGTGTCCAATTCCAATTTGCATCACTCTAAGTTTCACTACTGTTTGGCGGTTAGTTAGCAAGTGTTTGCAGAAAAGTTGGCATCTTTGATGCAAACTACAGGCAACCCCATCAATCTTCCAGTGACCAAAGCAATCACAAATTGGTTTTTGGTGCAGCGATTTGTTTTCAACCGATTTCACTCAGCAACAACCAAAAATCTCCGGCAGCCTCTCATCAGCTGTTTTGGGAATACTTTTTCCCTGGTTGAGAGTGGTTGCCAGGGTGCAATGACAATACAATAGTTGGGACAATCAAAGTAAATCAATAAAATGAACATAAATTCCATATTTCTGTGAAATATGATCTTTCCATAATTACTGGTTTGACAATCCTGCTTCAGTCTTTTGGCACAGACTGAAAGCCTCCTTAACTGTTAGAACAATAATGACGTTATAAGTAATCTAAATTAACCAACAGCAGTATTTACATGAATTATCACTTTCTTTTGAGGATTTTCTGAAACTTCTATCAGAATTTAATTTGCATGGAAACTTCAGTGTATAACTTTTCTTGTTGCCCTGAGTTCTGGCTCTCAGGCAATCTGCAGGCTGCCCTGCCTTATTTTATGGATGCTTACAGCCATATTCTCCCGAGCACCCTGGATTATTTAAAGAGGTTGTCTGGGCTGTGTGAAGCCTGAGAAACAGACTCCACTCAAGTTTTTGTTTTTAAGATAAAAAGAATTCTGACTAAAAGTGATTTATTTTCACTTACTCTTCTCCAAAGACATGAAGTGCAGGGGACATACCTTTTTATAGTCATGACTACACTAAATTACAATAATTTATTAGGCTGGGTTTCTGCAGTGATTTACACAGCAGTTGTAACTGGATCTGAAACCGAACTCACAGCCTTGCTTGATGTTTTCTTAATGCCTTTCATTTTAGTCCCTATAAAGGATTTCAACAAAGCACAAAATCAAAGCAACACAAAAAAAATCAAAACATATTAGAGACTCTGAAGCATCTATAAATGTCTGTTTTCTTTGTTAACACATAAAAATTGCTGCACAGTCTGCGGATGATTTCTACATACGCTGAGGTCTCCGTCAGTGGAAATATGCAAAGCAGAAAAAGAATAATTTAGAAATATTTGGCTCAATTCCTCACCCCCCAAAATATCAGCAAGGGCTGCGAGTCAAAATAAGATCAGCATTTCCATCTGCTGTAATTTATATTTGGTGGCATGGCTGTGCTCTGGGACCTCCTCGACGTTCCACATGTGTACATGGAAAGCCAGACATGAGGAGATTAACAGCAAGACTCCAGCACAGGGACAGATCAGCCATCAGGGACAACAGATATGGCACTGAGTGAGAAACGGCTTGATAAGGAGGAGCTTCAGTCACATCACACACACATTACAGTTACAGTTACAGACTACACTCCTGAGTCAAACACGTTTTACACTTATTTGCATAACAAGAGGATAAAAAAAATTAAACATGCTTTTCTGTTCCTGCACTCTTTTGTTACAATCAGCTGACTTGAGTTCTTGTGTTAAATTGAGAAGAAAAATAATAGAGTGGTCTAAAACTGCAGTGCAGGTTTGCATGATGATTTTACTATTATCATGCGGAGCCCCGGCTCCAGCAGTCTCGGTCGTTGTGTCCTTGGGCAAGACACTTCACCCGTTGCCTACTGGTGGTGGTCAGAGGGCCCGGTGGCGCCAGTGTCCGGCAGCCTCGCCTCTGTCAGTGCGCCCCAGGGCAGCTGTGGCTACAATGTAGCTTGCCATCACCAGTGTGTGAATGTGTGTGTGAATGGGTGAATGACTGAACGTAGTGTAAAGCGCTTTGGGGTCCACAGGGACTAAGTAAAAGCGCTATACAAATACAGGCAATTTACCATTTACCATTATTCCACAAAAGATCGAGAACATCATGAAAACGTGGAAAGAAAAGACAGCATGCTAACACAAAGCTGGTGAAGAACTCAGAATGATGTTAAAGCTGATTGCATGTTGACTTGAGTAATGACCATAACACAGTTCCCCAAAAAACAAAGAATGTTTATCTCTAATCAGGTGATGCTGTGCACAGGCTGAATGCTGAGCGGGAATGGCACACAGGAAACGGTCTGGGGATTCTAGCCTTCGGCGCCAGCTCAGCCAGGTGGGTGCCACCTTTTCATTGGTTTAAACAATTGATTTTCACTTCTTACACTGTTAGAACTTTAGTTTCTCTCAAGAGAAAACCCAAGAGTAGCCCACAGACCAGTTGCTGATGGTGGAAAACAGCTGCACTGGACAACACTCTGTAGGGTCTTTGTAGGACCAACGCACAACTATGATTTTTTCTGACAAAAACAACATGATAACTGTGAAAATATTCTAAAGAGATGATGCCCAATCAGAATGTATTAACTTGTGATCCGCCCCAGGAAATCTAACTGTAGCTCCCTGTTTTTCATGCAAACGCATCAAAATGTCAGCGCTTAGAGAAAAGAACACATATGGACACATTTTGCATTTGATGTCAACAAAAATGAGATGCTTTGTAAACCGTGTGACAAAAACTAAAAAATGTGGATGCCTAAAATATGATGTTTTAGTCAAAAGACTGTGACTATAAATGAAGGTTTGCTGTCAAAAGTAAGACTGCCATGCGCTGTATTCAAAGAGTCGACTTTGGGCAGGCTGAAGCAGCTTTAAGAGCACATCTTATTTGGGATTTGCCAACTGGATGAGTAAAAGAGCAACCTCAGGAAATTACTCTGTGATCGATTAGTCGAATTCAAACTCAAAAGAGAGTGCAACTTCAAAAGAAGACTGTTTATTTATTGTTATGTCTCACTGGTGGAGTCTGAAACCCCCATATTTCACCTTTTTCATTTTAACGGCACTTTCACATGGAGAAGAAGCTAAAATTCACACAGCGCCGGAGATATTTTCCCTCTTATTCAATTACAATACGCCTACGAAATAATAATTCTTCATATGACTGCATATGACTGGGAAGATCTGGTCCCCCTCAAGCAAGTTATGTGAAACACTTGATGCCGAGTGGAGAAATGAGCCAAAAATCAGTTAATTTATGCAGAAATATGCAGGCCTGTGGCAGACACCACGGGCCTTTACGGAAGAAGACGAAGAGCCGCTCTGCATTGTTGCTGGTTGTGTTTGGTTAAATTAAGACCACATTTCCCATCAGCCCTGTCTTTCCTCCAATAATCTTGCCTCCAACTAAAAAGTCTGATTGCAAAATTCCTGCTGCCAGCTGAGCTGTGTGGATGAAGATGTTTTCCGTTGAGGCAGGCAGGATGAGTGCTTGGGATTCAGGCTGTCTGCCTTTTTGCTGCCGGCTGTCTCACTGGATCTCAGCCTGCTGCAGACCTGAGCAGCATTTTAACAGCCACCAGGCAGCTTGCAGTACCCGCACAGTCCCACTTCTAACCCATGCAGAGCTGAGAGCAGAGCTGGAGAGTAATAACGTACATCCAAACAGGTGACTTGTCATTTGTCACTGCAGAGAGTTGTATATTTAAAGAAATACTTAACTCCCGTCTGATTCGCTGCCCTCCCCCTCACCCACTGTATGCACAAGATGGACAAAGCCACAGGCACCTCACCCATGAGTCTTTCTGTCATCCCCCTCTTTTTGTCTTAACTTAGGAATCAAAAGGGCAGAGCAGAGTTGACTGACAAGTCGAGGGACACTGTGCAGTGGCAGTTCATCGATTATAAGATAGGCCCGCCCTTAAAAATACTCTACATTATCCTGCTTTTTTACTCTAATTGAGATCATGTTTTACAAATAAGTGTCATGCTTTATTCAAAAAGACTTGAGACTATTGATTGAGACCATAAATCAATAGGTAAAGTGTTTCCTGAAGTCACAGACCAAGGATACAAAAGATTGATTTTCTGGTAGATTTCAATACAAATCACTTTTTTTTTTTTTTTTTTACAAACCATGGAGTCGCCCTCTGCTGGCCATTAAAAAAAATGACATTTCAGGCACTTCTGCTTTAGCATTAAAGCAATTTTGCAGGGGAGAGACAATGCAGAGTACACAAGAGGCTAATATAAAAATCTAAAAACAATCCAAATATTTAATCAAAGCTGGGCCAGTGGAAACAAACACAGACAGCAGACAGTGCTTCAAATCCGCTTCAAAGCTACAAATTCTAACACATTTTCAACCCAGCTGCACAGAAGAGCTGTGCAGTCACAAAAGTATAAAGATTAGTGTCACCGAGTCAGTATCTGACCAAATATGAACTATGGTCACAGTATCCCCTTTTGTCACTGAGTCATGGAAGAATTTCTGCCGAATGTCCAGAAAAGTCTTTTTGCTGAACATTTGGATGCCACGGTAAAAGCAACCTTTCACTTTTTTTTGGATATAAATGTCATCACCTCATTTTATCTGATATTATAGAAGAGAGACATGGTACTCGGATTATCGGGGAGGAAAAAAAGCTTTTTAAAACATCATGTGTGGAGGGGTCAAAGTCAGCTAATTCGTTCTAAGGAGGTTGTTTTAACAGATATGACTTGTTATTCCATGCATGCAGTTTTGTGCAGAGGAGGGACGGTGGGTATATCGGACAAAGGATGCACCTGGGCAGGAGGAGAAGAGGGAGACCACAGAGAAGATTCATGCAGAGGTTGGTGTGAAAGAAGAGGATGCTGGTGATTGGGTGAGATGGAGGCAGATGATCTGCTGTGGCGACCCCTGACAAGGGAGCACCTGAAAGAGGAAGAGACATGCAATTTTAATGTCCTGGTGACTATTGAGATGAAAGTTAACTTAGTTAATACTCCAAAGTAAGAACTTCCCAGACACATGATCACTGGAAAACCATGCAGGGCCATTTCTAAGTCACCATGTATTTACTCTTTTTTTTTTTATTTCCTCACCTGCCTGTACTTTTCTTTACTTTGTCTCCACTCTCTTCAACCACTTTATTTTTCCACCTGGTTTTCTTCTCAGTTTTATCCACCTCGTCCTCCCAAAGTTCCTCTCCCCCCTCCTTCTCCTCTCTTTGTTTCTGTCTATCTTTGCCGTATGTTTCCTCAAATCTCTCCCCATTCCCTCGCTGTCATCTCCTTCCTTTCCCACGTCTTTTTTTTCCTCGCTCCTCGCCCTCGCCAGCTTTTTTCCCCAATTCTAATCTCTTTTTTTTGTTCCATCTCGTCCGTCCTCTCTTTCGTCTCCCTCCTCCTGTTTCCCGCATTTTGAAACATCAGCGCTCACAGCGGGCTGTCAAACCACCCGCAGATTCTACCCACAATTCACCTCTTCTCATAATGAGGACGCTGGGCGCTCACGGTGCCGAGTTCAAACGCTGAAAGCAGCAATTAGAAGAAGTTTATGAGTCAGTTTTGGTGAGGAGGTGAAAGTGGGAGTTTGGTGTTTGATGCTGGAGACAGCTGAGTGTTTTCCACTGATGTAAAAACCTTTTCGAGTTTTTTTTATGATAATTCTGATCTTCTGTTTCTGTTTCAGCGTTTGGTCGCCTCAGAGCCTCCTGAGAGTCACAGTGGGGAATTTTCCACTGGACTATTTTTATGTTCCTCCACAATTACTGTTCCCTTCCCTCTAATAAGTCCTGTAACCAAACAGTGACATCGTTTGTTTGTTCCTGCCCTCTGAAACAACTGGTGCGAGCCAGAAACACAAATTTTGACCAGCACACTGGAGTTTGAGCCCCATCATGGATTTTTAAGTTTCACTTCCACTCACTGTTTGGTCTGAAGGCCACCAGATGGCAATAGTTGCGGTTTCAAAAAGGCTTCTGGTCCTATAGAAGTTTATAGGAAAACAGCTTTCTGATAGGACCTCTGTAGACATTTACCTGTTTATGGGCTTAGTCCCTCATTCTGGGTCCTATTATATATAAAAGTCATGTATTCAAAATTAAATCTGTTTTGTAAGTCTTGGTTATGCTGTGGTTTGAGATGGAGGTTCCGTCATATCCTCTTTAGCTAATGAGCATCTCATGACATCGTCGCATCCATTTTTGGAAACCAAGATGATGATGGTGAAAACACTCATCCTAAGGTTTCAAAGCTATTTCCATCTTCTCAGCCTCAAGTGGCCACTAGAGGAACTGGCACCTTGATTTTGGTGTACATAAAGGTCTTATCCCATCATATACATCTACATATACTGTACTGTCCATAAAAGTCTATAGCAGGCGCCGGGAACTCCAGGCCACAAGGGCCGGTGTCCTGCAGGGTTTAGATATCACCCTGGGTCAAATGATTAGTTCATTTCCAGACCTTACGAGAACTTCAAGACATGTTGAGGATGTAATTTAGCCATTTAAATCAGCTGTGTTGGATCTAAAACTGTAGGACACCGGCCCTTGTGGCCTGGAGTTCCTCCACCCCTGGTCTATAGAAACATTGATAGTTACATTATTTGAATAAGTAAATAAATAGTATGACCGTAATTACACTGCTTTGCAATTTGGCAGTTAAATTCTACTTTTTAAAAAGCGCCATGTTCAAAAAAACATGCATAATTATATATATATATATATATATATATATATATATATATATATACATGCATATATATATAGATATAGCTATAGATAGATAGATAGATATTACAGCTATACAAGTAAAATAATTAAGTAATACATAAATATACAGTTTAAAATGTTTAATATAGTGACACTATCAAAAGAGGAAAAGGAAAAACACATTACAAATATTAAAGTAACTGTATAATTTTACTTAGGTGAACTTACTTCACCTGGTCACTACAGATCACAGACAGACACTTCCTTTTAGCCACGAAGGTCGGGGAGCATTGTTTTTAATTTGACTTTACGCGTGTCAGAGTAATCCCTTAAAACGTCATTGTCAGCAAGCTAATTGTTGGCGTTGGTTTAACTTTGCTGTTGCTCACGCCTGACTCGGAAAGTCCACAGAGATTTACGTTTGCCAAACACCAAACTCTTGTCACTGTTTGAATGTTGACAACAGCTGCCCACACACTGTGCACACACAGCCTGGTGGAGCACCGTCTTTACTGCGCGGTAAGTAATGCAGAGGTAGATTCATCTATCATGTTAAGAATTCACAGGTGACATTAAAAAGCAACACAGATTATCATATGCCAGCCCACAGCTGGAAGCATCTGTTCACACATAAAGAATACTATAGACAAGACTGTTTCCAGCTATCCTCCCTCAGATAATGAATGTGTACACACACACACACACACACACAGATGAACACTGATGCAGCCTGACAGACAAACAGATGCAGACTCACTCTCTCTCCTCTAGAGCTCCATCTGTGTAATGACATCTCACGCTTGGTTAGGACTCTGCTGCATAATTGGAGCCCTGGCAGCTGATGGATGGCACTGCAGCACCTCCACCCTAATGACCTTGGCCTCACCTCAGCCATGCTGAGGCCTGCATGGGCCTGAAAACAACCAGTACTTTCCTCCTTTATACAGACCAAAACAAAGCAGCCACCTATTTTCTTATGCGACCAGCAGCGTCTCACGGCAGACGTTTAGACGTGTTACAGTAAGAAAGGCACAATGACTGCTCAGTTCATATACCGTGCTGAGAAATCCAGCACAAACATGTAACTCCTCCGTGCAAAGCTAACTTAACATGAATATATGCTTTTAAGAGGATGAAGAGCCACAGCCTTGAACAGAGAAAGCTGTTGTCGCCAGTTAAACTGCTTCTGTTGGAGTAAATAAAAGCAGGGTAAAAGATGGATGTAGCTTCCACATCTGAAAAGAGACGCCTCTGCCTTTTTTTCTGTCTGCTTTCAGGTCATATTGAGCATTAAGTCAGTTTCATAAAAGTTGGTCATTCTCAGAGTCAGACGATGATGGTGCGCTCTTTGGTTTCAAAACACCAAGGTGGACATCGCCAAGCTCGAGGCTTCATAGCTTCATACATCATGACATCACAGTCACTATGTTCATCTTTTATACCAGCTATGATTTGGACACAGAATTAAGCCGTTTTTAAATAAAGTGAGAATTTATTGTTTTGTTATGAGCCAAGCTAAGCCGATGAGGTTGTGTTATTTGGGCTGTAAAACATCCCCACCACCAGGGGGAGCAGTCGGGGTTCACATTACACAGGTGATGCTAACAGCTTTTTCATGCTAATGATTTTCGGTTTGTTGTTTCTGTCAAATTAATGCACTTATGACAGGAAAATAGAGAAATTTAGATTGTGACTGAAGACTGTAACATTACATTTTATTAGTAACACGGTAATGTGTCACTGCACAAAATTCAGCACTTATGTTACAGTTACAATAATGCAGCAGTTCTTTAGTTATCTGCACGCAGGGCAGCAGAATGGGGTTTTTTTTTCTTCCCTTGCACAGGTGGAGGAAAATGGTAAAAGAGAATCACTGTGGTGAACACTTTGAAGTCTCTTGTGGCTGATTTTGATCTTTGCTTTGTGTTGTCAGTTTATTGTTCATGCTTAAAAACTAAAAGAGAGATTGTTTCTGTCCTCAGAGATTTGTGTGTGGTTTTTATAGTTGACTGGCAATTATGTGACAATGAATTTCAACAATGACAATGAGTAACGCAGACGTCATACAGCGGATTGCGTAACAAATTACTTTTTCTAGCAAGTGATTAAGTAACGTATTGTAAAAAATGACTTTTCTTGATTAAGGACTCAAATTATTAATTTGTGTTCACATCTAAATGAGCTTCCTGCAGTAAATGCTTTAGCTTTTTTTTTTTTTTTTTTTTTTTAAGAAAACTGGATAACAAGGTGTCATATTTAAGCCAAAATCAGCAAGATTATAAACTTAGCTAAATTTTCATCATGTACAACAAAAGGTGAAAGTAAAGAGTGCAAAGAAAAAGATGTCTGAGGGTGTAATGGGACTGAACTAACAGACCACTAGCTTAAATTAGCTCTTAGAGGTGTTCAGCATGTGATTTTATGTTGCTGAATGAAACCATCACCAGCATCATTGAGCAAAGAGCCACAGAAACAGTCAAATATTGTAATTTTGGCTGTGTATGTGCACAGTTTTCCCATGGAAATTGGCTGCTTTGGTGAGCTGATGCAAGTTGAATCAATTTAGCATCTTATACAATATATCATGTATTTATACTCAAATTCTACCAAAGCAATTCCACATCAGCGCACACACTAACATGGCTAAGCACACACAATATGCTGAAATGCTCCCTCCCGAAAACAATTCTGGGTATTTGGCTGGTTTAGTCACACAGGCCTGGCAGCCCTGCAAGTGCACAGTGCGCTGAACATACACTGAGTGTTTGGAAATTAGGATTTAAGTTTTTGGAAAAATGTCACTGAATCTTTAAATTGACCAAAGTGATTGAATCACCTTTCACCTTCGTCCTGTAACAAAGCTGTTTCCTGGCTCTAAGGCGGACTTTGGCATGATGTCCGGTGTATAGTGTGCAATTTTTGTATGTCCAAGATAAAAGATGACCAGCGTGAAAGCATAGCGGTGATGTGTTTGGTCGCAGCTCTGAAACAGCAGTCTCATGCTGCACAGTGAGAAAGTTTCAAAGATGACTGTTGAAATGACCTCATGGCGTCTAAAAGTCTAAAAAGGTGAGAAGATCACAGTTTGATGGTTGCCAAAAGTAAAGTCATGCCACTGTGGGGGGAAACAAAAAGAAAAGAATTAAATCCAAAGATGAAAGTAAACTGTGCAAAACCAAATCTGGAGGATTCCAGCAAAGAAGAAAATCCAGTTGAGTCCTTCAGGAGTTATCCTGACTGTGCTCTGGAGGACATAGCATAAACATAAACAACAGAGGAACTGAATCAGTGGGCATTATTATCACTGCAGCCTACACAGTCCTGATTACCTGCCTAAGTTTATGTTGCATATGTTTTTGACGTTTTACAGTCTGGAGCCTGAAGTTTGACACTGGACCTGCAGTTCAGCACGTTAAATGCAAATCAGTCATCATTAATTTTATTATTTACACCAGTGAGTTTCCTACTTTGACCTGTTAAAATGTCCAATAGCAAGATCTCATAATCAGAAGAGTTAGGAAAGTTCTGGTAGAGATATTATCATGGCCAGGTCATGGCAACCTAATGATGTTAATGGTGTTGATTGATTGAGAGGCTCTGATTGTGTTCATGTGTCCAGGCAAGAATGATGAGTCTGTTAAGGGACCCACAAGTGAGTAGGGAACAAGTGTTGTTGTCTTTTGCTGGACCTCGGCCACAAGCACAGCCTGATCAGTATAAGAGCGTGGAGACGTTGTAGTACCCTCAGAGATGACTTGCAGTATTCACTGAATCATTTATAAACAGTTTTGTCGGTGCATGTAAAAATATTAAAAAGAGCATTTTGTCCTTATTCACTTCTTGAGGGATTTCTTTATATTAAAGCGGAGTTTCCTTCACAATAGTCCGTCTCTTCATACTGTCTGATTTCTTTATTCACACTGTGGTTCTCAGCTACATGCATATTATTTCATTTTGAGGATGTGAAACCTTAAAAAACACACAAATGTACAGCCGATCGATTGAAACCGCTGGGAGATGAAGCGATTAACACTGACGATCTCATTACAATACATGGTTTTGCTGGTCAGCTTCGGATCCTGGCTTTCATGTGAATGTAAGACCTTCATGGCAACAGCACATCCAGATGGCAGCAGCCTCCCTCAGTGGTGCAATACCTCCTCCAAAACTGCAGAAAAAACTAGGAAACATTGAGAGAAACACGATGATTTATCTGCATTACTGTGGGATCTTTACCACAGCTCCAATATAAAGCATGCAAAGCATCTTGATGCAACTGATTACATTAATTCAAATATAAAACAGCCATAAGAAATTAGTATTTTAGGTTTGGTTACTGTCTTTCACACAATTTTGTTTGTGTTCTCTGAAATGTTTTTTCCAAAATTTGTTCTTTTCTTTTTGTTCTTGCATTTTGAAACCTCGAGGCCATCATAATGCGCATGGCATCTTTATTTTTTTATCTACACAAAATAACCCAGTCATCCATTTTCTTAACAAATTTTTCAGGTCAGGGTACCAGTCTGACACACACACAGAGACGTTCACATTCGCACCTGCTGAACAGGCAAAAGAGAGTCAACCACCACTCACCTGTGCCACAGATCAATACAAAATAAAGATTTCCTTTAATTGTTATAATTGTGTTGCATTAGAAAAATGCAGAAGAAGACACTTACAGGTAAATTAGAGTCTGATATTTACTGTAACTTTACTCTCTATATTTTTTCCTGGAATAACACAGACTGTTATACACTCACCCAAACAAATAATTACTTATGACAAATTTACCTCTGTGGATCTCAAAAACCACAGACACCCTTCTGGAAACTTCCCGTCGTTTGCAGGCAAATCCCATGAATAGTCAATAAGTTCAATGTATTTCCATAATGAGTTTTACTTTCATGGCAGAATCTGGGTTCTTCTTTTTTTTTTTTAATCAGAGTGGGCGTCATAATTTTGAAATGCTTGAAATCTCATTTTGGAGTGAAACTTTACAAACGCCGAGATGGCTGCAGGGGCGCTGAGCCTGCCAAACTTTCCACGAGGGCACAGATTGATTCATACGTTTCTGTCCACGATGCAAATCAGCAGGGAGACGAGATAATGAAGCCCCGGATGACAGGAACCTGCCAAACTGCAAATAGCTGATCCACTGATTGGTGGGTATGAAGGAAAAATTGATCAGACAGAGAGTCCGACTGAGGCTGTCGGTGCGTTCAGTGACCTGGCTGACCAACAGATTCATCCATCCAAGCGTTAAAAGCAGAGAAATGTAGTCTTTGTATCCTTTGTTGCCAGGAAATACCATCACATGGTCATATGGCCACAACGACGAAAGGGTCAGACTACATACATTTGCATACTATGCTTCAAATTTGTGAGCCCAGAGTTGGAATTAAGCTGATGTCAGCATGACTGATTAACATCAGCTCAAGGGAACAAATTGAGATTTTATTTTTAAAGATAAATGTGTTAGCTTCTTAATGAGCTGAGAGCTGGCGGGGTTTTGACCTCGAGTATTTTCTGATTTCATTGATTAGCACAAATTTACCCAGAGAGGAAAATCTGAGCCGCTGCCTCTTTGCTTGATTTGTTAAAGCAAAAAAAGAAATAAAAAATCAGGTCCCAATGGGAGCAAATTATTTAACAAATCAGAGAGAGATTTTGGCCAATGCCTTCCTCTTAGGAAACCAGAGGAGTCAATAAAAACCACAAAAATCTTTAAGAAACGTTGACCACAAGATTTGAATTATAAGGATCAGGACGTGCGGTGGGTCCGACCCCCCACTGAGGTAGTGAAAACCTCCCTTATAAGGGGAAAATATATATGGTATGTATATATGGTATGTGGGGGTGGTATGTTATCACTGAGGGTAACAAAAACAGACACAAGGAGCTCAGTTAACCTCGAGAAATATTCCCCAGTCACCTCAAAATTACCCTGGATTGGATTTTCTTCCTGTGGAGGGAGCTGGACACAGACAACTGTCATGGAAACAGATGCCACTTCACATCTCACCATCTTTGGTTGTGACTCCTTCTGTGCCCCGATCGCCACTGATGCCGTGCTGAGCTACACTTCTGCCTCATGCCTGATGAAAAAGGAAGCGCCAGTGACTGGAGAGATGGGGAAGAAATCATTTCAGAGCAGGAGCCTGGCTCATGAGCTCAGCCGTGATCAGACCCGCAACCAGTGATACGACCCCAGATATTTCTGACAATACCTCAGAGGATGACAGCAGCTACACCTGACATGAGCTCAGACTTACCACGGCTTCACTAACTCAGATATGAGGCTCTGGCATGCTCTCATCCTGCGGTTTGCTTCCTGTTTGGACCTATGAACCAACTGCTCTTGGATGTTCCCGGGTCCATCCCTAATTTTTCATAGAAGAGCTGCCCAGACACTCAGTGATTTTCAAAACACTCGCAAAAACCTACTTAGTCTCGATGGCATTTGTTTCTGGATTAGCAGAATATAATAGAAAATGATCATTTAAATGTATGTTCTATTGTGTGTTTTACTGCATTTCTATTGTTGATTTAGTGATTTTATAGCATGAGTAAAATTTGGTCAGCTGAGGTTATTTTAAATGTGCTATAGAAATATAGAGTTGACTCAGTCTTTAAGTGCTCAGGCTGATGCACCAAGATCGACTTACCTTCCAGAACACAAACCATGCATGTTGAAAATGACGAGTTGGGAGTGCCAGGCCCCTCTCACTAATGTCATAAACCAGTGTGTAAATGAGCCACAGCATAATGTGCATATCTCCCATTCACTGTCTGTGAATCCAGGCAAGCGTCGGATTCTAGAAAAGAGCAGGAGGTACAGCAGCTCATGCATTCTGGGATATTTGGCTGCACCAAGTCCACATAAGTCTCCACTGATGCATGCTCAATAAAACAGGAGGAGCGAGAACACATCTGGGAATTTTGAGCGTACTTTAAATTTGAACAGTACTTGGTCTGCGACTGATGACGTATCACAAGTCCACCAGAACACAAGTACACACAAGTACGCATACTGAGACACGGCCAGTTGTTTGCACAGTGGAAGCAGAGGGAGAGCACATACTGTGACACGCCCATTAAGTGTCCAGTGCTAAGCAGCAGCACAGATGCTCACATATGAAAACACCCCGGTGTTTATGGACTCAAACACTTAGACATGACTTCAGTGACTTAAGGATAAACTTTGCAATTATTGGTCCTGCACTAGTGTCCATTTTTCGTAGCTCTGCAGCTACATGGAGGGAAGGATCATAGGAATTCAACTAGCACAGAGTCCTCCAAAAAGCCAACAGCATGTAGCTCTGCGTTGGTAGACTGCTGACTGGTTAAAAGGTTTACCAGAACAGGGAAGAAGAACCACATCGGAGCTCCACGAAGAGGAAGAGGTGCTAAATAAAAGATAAAAAAAACTTGCATGAGGAGCACAGACAGCTGCTGCAGTAGAGTTTCACTTGTTTCCAACACTGTGTTTCATTTCAGTGGAAAGAAGTCAGCTGTGGCTGAAGGACCAGCAACAGGACGAAGATGGACACGAGCAGCCCACATTGCCAGTTATTGAAAATCTTCTCAACACTGCCCCTGCTGACAGAGTAGAGCTATAACATCTAGATGCGGGTGTGCAAAGCTCTGTGTAGCACCATGTGAGACACTTTAGCTTTAACCTCTAAGGAACTTTGGTGCAGCCTCTTCAACCTGCACACGACTGAAAGCAGGACCTTAAGTCCGAAGCCTCAAACTTCGTGAGACTTTACTTGGACTGGAGCGACTTGGCTAACGCAGCGGCGTAGGCCAGGTTGATTTCCTGTCAAGCGGCTGAACGCCTGCGTGAAGTTTTCTTTTCTCCCCGTCAGCACTGCGAGCACTTCAGCGAACATCCCCCGCTCAGTGTCAGACGGTTTGCGGTGTCAGAGAGTTCTGCAACCCCGGCAGAACATTGTGGTTTATTTTAGAGCAGATGATCTAAAAATTGACAAAACCTCCAGCTGAAGTGTGAGCAGGATGTTTCTAATGTCTGGTTAGTTAAGTTTCTTTGCAGTTTGTTTGGTCTTCCTCCCCTCCAGCAGGGCAGCGGCGGAACGATGCCAGAGCTCATTCTGCTAAGGAGGCATGTATGTGTTGAGGAGGAGTGCTAACGAGTCTCAGCCAACGAGGAGGTGAAGCTGCTGCGGGGTGACCTTTGACCCTCAGAGGCACTCTCTTTCAGACTGGGCTGCCTCTGGCGGGGTCGCGGTGCCCCACGCTTGCCGGAAGGCAGCGGTCGAGGTCAGAGCGAGAGACCCAGAGCCTCCGTCCTGTTTCCAACATCGACACCGACCAATCGAAAGGCTGCAGGAGAATGGAGGAGGAGGAGGAGGAAGGACAAATGAGTCTAATTCCTCTTTCTCCGTGTTGGAGAAACAAAGCTTTTCTCAGTGTGTGCAGAAGTTTTGGGCCTACAAGATGTTTCCATTTATTATCCAGTAATATCAGGGAGGCATCTGATTGGCTCTGAATTCCTTCTGAAGCAGCTGCAGATGAGGAACTAACTTCAGCCATGAGAAGAAAAACAAGGCAGAAGGTTTAGGCCTCATGGAGAAAAAGAAGACATTCAGATGGGTTTTCCAAAATGTTCAAAACAACATGTCTGCCAACTGCAACTAAGTGTCATTTTGAACCCTGTGAGGTCACAAACCTAAGCCCAGGTCTTAAAGAAAATGAAACAGGACTCATTTGGAAAGAATTTCATTATTTTTTGAGGTGTGTCAGTTAAAATATCAATTTTTTGCCCACTGATTGCTAATATTTGGAAGCACAATTTAAATAAATAATAAATTCCATGTTCTGATTGCAAAGGGTTATCACGAGAACATCCCACATGCTGGATCACGTTCCAGCTCCAATGCTGTCACCTCCTCAAGACAATGTTTGTCATTCCACAAGGAATATTTTAAGCATCTGATTCACTGAGCTTCACTTAAAATATAGCCGTGTCTTTTTTTTAGGCTTGTCGGGCTGCACAGACCAGATGAGGAGGCCGGGAAGCCTGACACAGGACATGCTGGTCAATTTTCAAAATAAAAGACTGGGTGCATGGGTAAATCCTCCGATTCTGAGGTGCTTCTTGTGTGATTCGAAGCTCTGCGGAGCTCTGGGTTTACTTGCCGGCTTAGCGGTCATCATCGATGTTAAGAGTTTAAAGGGTGCTTACGCCAAATATCAAAAGGACTACATCAATTTAAGGGACACAAGTGCACAACCTTTCACTGTGGTAATGACATAGTAGTTTTAGGTACTTTAATCTCATTCTGTGAGCATGTATGAAGAGTTAACCTATCAGCAGTGATGCATACAACAACGCGGCATATTAAAGAGACTGCACGCTGGAATGGAAATATCGGAAACTGAAATCTAACCCAGTGCAGCCTCAGATTAGCACTTTATAATTGGTTAATATAACTATATGTAGCTCCTGCCAAGTTAAGTAATAAAAATATAAAAAGACATATGTACTAAATGCACAGTCAAACATTTAAAAAAAATTATCCAGTCAGTTACATTTTGTTTATAGCTTCAGTTCACAGAGACATTCATCTCAAGGCTCTCCTTGTTGTTTTTTGGTCCCTCTTTTCATTTTAATTGCTTTTTGCTTGTTTATCTCCAGCGGCTTGACTTCCTGTCTTCGCCGCTTTGATTTCCTGATTGTTTCTACCTGTGTCAGGTTTCTCTCCCTTGATTTTCTCCCCTGCCCTTGTTAGCTTCCATTGTGTCCAGTCGCCTTTCTCATTTTTCTAATTTGTGGCTCCTAGTCTGCACCGTTCTCCTGCTTATGACACGTAAATCAGTCACAGTGCGTCTCAATTGTTAAAAAGCATCTGGAGGATGGAGGAGATATAATCAAGAGGGCACAGGTGTATCCTCAGAGGGGGAGGTTACCTTTAAGTATAAAATTATGCCACAGCACGGCTGAACTCTTTAAGCAGCACACGTTTAGTTAAATCACTGTTTTATTTGGGAATATAAAATATCCTATAGGCACAGGTAACATTAATTACCTCCAAGCACTACCTGGACTTTCATAATATAAACATCAACTTGAAGAAAAAGGCATCTTAACCAAAAGGAAACTACTGAATGTCCCAACTTACAGTAAATGAGGACTAAGATTTTATATCTTTGTTAGAACATTTATGTTATCTGTGTGATGTTTTTCTCATCTGATTTGGATTGAATTTGATTCATTTTGGTTGATTCTAGGATATTGAAGACTCCTCCTATTGGTGGGGTTTTCCTTGTGGAATTTTCCACTCTCACCTAAGTGGAAGTTTCCTACTGGTAGAGCACCAACTGGAAAATAGTCGGTGTGTTCATGGAGTCTGTTTTCTCCCAGGTGTGTGCGTGTGTGTCTAAACGAGTCAGAGTTTTAGGTTGAATATAATGATGCCATGAGATTAAGGAAATATAATTTCATATAAAAATGCTCCATCTGAGACATAAAGATTTAGTTGGGCTACTTAGGTGGTTTAAAATGCGGCTCTGAAAGAAGGATGCCTCATTAAGTTAAATGCCTGTTGCTTTGACTCCTCTGCTCCTCTCTGGTGGACTACAGGAAGGCTAAGAAGTGAGGAGATTAACTGAGAACGTACATTTTAAGCACTGAAAGGGGGGGGCTGTCCTTCCTCCTTGTCAGCTGTTAGTTCTACAGATGTCTTCCTTTCATTATTTATGCTCCTGTTTAGGATTCCTGTTTCTTTTACAATAACGGCTCAGTTGTTTTGAAAGGTGATGCCCGTCTCTGCATGGAGGCAGTGTCCAAGTCTTTAAAGATAAACTCTGTCTTATACGTCCTTGTAATCGGGTTCATGTGTTTTTGTGCTTGTGAGCTTTATAAGTGGCCTTTAATGTTCTTTATTATGCTTCTATCAATGATGTTCTTTTGTCTTCATCTTTGCTTTTCTTTTACCCTTTATAAAAACTGAGCCTGCATGACTGAAGTGTTCAATTTAATTAACGTGTCCTTTTTAAAATAAACTAAACTTGTTAAGGCGCCATGTCTCTTTCAGTCTCTGGGAGGTTTCGTGTTTGCCCTCAGCAGTATGTCAGTTTCCTCTGAGGGGAATTTACCTGCTGCTAGTGTAGTGAAGGTGTTTTTCACAATAAAACTTTATTTTAGAAAACTGAAATAAATGTACATCTTCAGTCCAGGAAACAAGGATTACTCTGATAAGCTGCCCATAAGGAGAGTTAATATTGTATAATGTGATAATGATTACTGGTTTGTCAGACTGGGAGTAGACATCTCCCAGTTTAATTTTGTGACAGAGCAACAGGATTTTCTGGATTCACACGCTGATCTCAAACGCCTTCGTTCTCATTTCAGTTTCACTGTAATAAACTTTACTTACATGTGATTTGAAAACAATATTCCCCAAGCACCGGCGTGTTTGGGACGACGTTCATCAAAATGTGTCAATCAGCACGCGAGGAGATCCTTAAATAAACCCCAAATCCTCATGAGCCCTTTGTCTGTGTTCCAATGATGACCTGGAGCGCCTCCTGCTGGAGGGCTGCGGGCATTACAACGAGACAGAATAAACTAAACATGATTTCCTCAACTTCCCTCTGCTTCTTAGACACAAGAACTGTCTTCTCACTTCCTGCTACTTCACATGAAACAACAGGTGAAACTTAAAATCTTTATTCAGACCCAAAACAAATCAAAATTTACATTTAACACAAAAAAGAAAAAAAAAGATGAGCATGTAGACTCTCTCCAACCTTCAAGCTTCAGTACAGTCACAACTGACACAACAAGAAACACAAACCTCTCAAATTTATTTGAAAGGTTTGTTTCACAGCTAAAGAACCAAAAAAAGAGCATTAAACAGTCCTGCAGCAGATTTATTTAAAGGTGCTCGTCTTTTTCTACTGCAGAGGCTTCGCCGCTCCTTCTCTCGACAGCCTGTCGGCCTCCTCGTTGCCTCTGTAGCCGGCGTGACCTGGAATGTGCATCTGGAGGAGGACCAGAACAGAAGACAAGTAAGTATGAAAACATGAAGACAACAACTAATAAACAATCACTTGGAAGCTTACTGAGCATTAAACACATGATTGGATATGACTGTACTATGCAGTACTAAGACTGTTTAGTACTGTGGTCTGTAATGCAGTCACAGTAAATGATTACTTCAAATTATTGCTGCTAAATCATGGTGTCCTCATCACATGTTGTATTTAAATCATTAAGACCTGCAAATGATCAGAAGATTTTTAATTACATCCTGATACATACAAGCTTCAAACAGGCTGTTTTTACCATTACCGGTTGATCCATCAGATAAGGCATTAACAATACTGCTGCTGCTTTCCTCTGACTGTTACTTTTAACTTGAACTTGTTACACCGTTCCCACATCAGACTACCTGGAAATACTCATTTCTGTTTGGTACACCACATCAAAAAAATCTACCAGGAGTGAAGAGAAAGAATTTAATAATGAGCTCATCATTTTAAGTTACATTTTCCAATTTCCAAATTTCTCTGGCTTCACCTTCAAAAACCCTAAATATTCACATTTTTGGGGCCTAATTTGGACTGAGGGGGTTGAATTCTTCCCTCACGATAAATCTAAACACTTTCGTAATATCTTTCTGGCATTCCCGTATTTTAACGTATATCTTACATTTTTAAGCATTCGAATAATTGAATTAGAAAATAAGTGACAGTCAGCTTTGTGTTAGCCTGACTTTGTACAATTAGAATAAAAACCCCGATGATCCAGCAGCAAGAGGAGGAATAAAAATGCTTTGGTTTAAAAAAAAAAGAGAAAAAGCACAGAAAAAGGTGAGGCAGTGCAGGAACCTTTTACACATTTGTGAGACTAGTCTGAATAAAATGTTGTTTATTCAACATTTATGCAAATTAGCACATTTAATTAGTACTAATGAAAGAAACATTAGCATATTTTAGTATAAAATGTGTACTTGTTGAACACTTAGTCTTATTAACAAACTAGGGAGTTACTATCATTTAAAATTTTTATCATTCAGAGCTGATTTAAGGAATAAAAATTTAGACGATATTTTCTGAATTATGAATCTAACGTGCAAACAAAATGAAACAGGAACGCTGAACCTGTCTTCAGCCGAATGCTCAGATTTTTCTTTTTTGAAGATGTTTGAAACAGGAAAATTATTTGGGTATGTAACACTTCATCTCCTTATCAAAAGCATAACAGAAAACTTACAATATAAGAAAAACAAAATATAATCATCTTAATCCAAGTAATCCACTGAAACTGTCCCTTTCATATATACAGTTTTAGCCCCTGAGGAAACCTGTTCAGCTGCTTACTCTGACTGTATTGAGCCTTCGGTGCCCCCATGTGGCCATTTTTCAGGCCACGGACAGATTTATCACCTCCCCAGCAGGGGGCGGTTGACTGCAATAAAGACTCATCCTGCGGTAAATGTAAAAACATTGTTTACTTCTGACCTGCATGAATCCAAAGAAACGCTGATACTTACCCAGACCACCTCCACCTGTCCATTCAGCCTGTCCAGTTTCATAAAGTCATCTTTGTTGGTAATCTGACCTCCAGATTTCAACCTCCAGCCGTTCAGCTTCCAGTTCTTCACCCAGCTGGTCACACCTGCATGAAGAAAAAAAATAAATAAAAACCTTTAACCATTCAGCGGGAAATTCAAAAGCTGGAATCTGAGTGGTAATGCAACATGACCGCAGCGTGACTCGAGTTTGTGACTCACCGTTTATCGTAAACTTGCTGTCGGTGTATAAAACCAGCTTCTTGATGTTATTCTGTTTGGCCTGTTCCAGCGCTCTGCAGGCCGCCTGTTGCAGCGAGAGCAGAGATGTCAGTTAGTTATGCTTTATAGCTTATAGAGGAAAATCCGAGCATAAAATAACAAACAGACATTTACAGGCCTGCATCTTGCTATTCTTTCCAATAAATAGGTATATTTACGTATCTGCTCCTTCAGGAAACTTTTCAGAAGGTGAGTTTAAAAGCTTCATTCTCGTGGCACCATTTTTAGTTTTGTTCCAACTATGACCAGCAGGTGGCGCTTCTTTGTATTTGCTGTACCATTTAATAAGCCTCTTTACATGTTGGTCCTCAGTAATTTAAATTGGTTGAAAGTGCCGCAGCCTCTCCTCTCTTTAACCCTAGCACACTAACGTGCAGTTTTATAACACTATCAGTAATGTCAGGTAGATTTTACCTGACACACAAAAAACATACTTCCCATTAAAATATATTAAAGCACAACAATAGCTGGCAAAGTGAAGTGCTCTTCTTTTATTTCTCTCTACACATCTCACAAAAGGAAAAAAGGCTATCATGGTGGTCCCTTTAAAAAGGTTCTAAAGCGACAGAATGGAAATCACCCCGTGTTAGTGTTAAAAATAAAAAAGTACTGCTTAAGTGCAGACCTGCAGAGTTAACACTGAGCTTTAAACTGCACTTTTAAGACAAACTCTCATGCTGAGGTGTAAATCTTACTTGTATCTCTGCACGCTGGTTGGTCTGCCTTCCCTGCAGCCTCTCTGCAACATTTCTATAAAGCCAAGAGGCAACAAATGTGAGAAACCGATGGGTCCATTTATGCAATTAAGATTTTAGGAACTGTTTAAAACACGGTTGTTGTAACACGTGCACATATTCTCACAGTGGGTTGTTGCATCCCCAGTAGACCCCGATGCCGGCCCGTGCTCCGCTCTGTCCGTTTCCTGAGCAGCAGCCATCAGTGTAAACGACCACAGCGTCACCTGTACGGAGAACGCAGAACAGCTCAGACTGGAGTTCAAGTTTTATTGCTTCCATTTTCTACGTTTACATTTAAATATTTCTGTATGTAGTAAATAACATGATTTTATACACATAACATCATGTTGAATGGAGTTAAGCTCTAATATTAAATCTTGCACATCTCACCCATGTACGTGAATCCGTCCGAGCGCTCTGATGACGGGTTTTGTGATGTCGAGTTTTCTGATGGCTTGACTCGTTTGGGCTGGTGCCCCACCGCCTCCTCCGAGTGACATCTCTTTTTGCCAAGAGGGATGTACTCGAGCGGCTCCGGGCCTCGTTTAGGAAGCAGAGTGACATCAGACTCCACGCTCTGAGTTACTGAAAGCCACAAACACAAAAAGTTCATCAAGAACAGTGTGCAGCAAGTACCTGATTCTCCACTTAAAATCACCTGTGAGCTTTGTGTGAATCCAGACCTGCATGCTGTATTACCATCCCCATCAGACACAGTAGCTGGGTTAACATATTCTTGGAATCCAAACTAACGAGCATTTCAGTGCCAAGATGCTCCAAGTTCAGCCTCAATCCCAGCTCCAATTAATTATAGATTCTCGAGTATGTATTTGAAGAGTATAAAATTAGAAAATATTCACCTTTCTTCACGTCTGGAACTGCAGAAGGCTCGATCCCTCTGACGAACGCCCAGGCATCTCGCTCTGAGGCAAACTTCTTAAAGGAGGCAGATGGAAATTTGTCCACTTGGCTCTTACACTCGTCCCTAAATGACAAAAAAATAAAAATAAAAAGTAAAAAATCAGAAGAATTAAAATTTTGAGATGTCTTCTTTCTCTCCTCCGGACACTTTAATGATACACCTTTTCAACTGCAACTCAATCTATTCAGGCACATAGACATGGTCAAGATGACCCACTGAAGTTCAAACTGAGCCACTGGAATGAGGAAGAAAGAGAATTTAAGTGAAATTGAACATGGCAGAGATTGTTGGTGACAGACACACCGGCCTGAATATTTCAGAAACTACTGATTTATGAATTTCCAGCATTCAAAATGGTCTGAAAAGAGAGAAAATATATAGGGCAGACTCCAATCCGGCCCACTGGACAGCTTTGGAGGATGACTTTAACTGTGTTTTAACTTTTGACTGTTTCCTACCATTTACGGTACATGAAACTAATTAAGTAACAGAAAAACAATAACAGAAATGTTCCATTCTTGTAACAATGGGTCCAAAGTTTCTTTTCTCAAATTTTAAATGTGTAGTTAAACTTCTGTACACTAACAGAAGGTGGAGTTTCACTGGTCTCGTCCTGGTGTGTTGTTTATTTTATTTGTATTTATTTGTAATAATGACAAACCAAAGACACACTACATTTCTAGTTTTGTTAGAATAAATCCATTTTAGCCCCATCCTACTCACAAATTAGCCACATTAATGGCGGAAATACATTTAACTGTCTGAAGGTTAACCACCTGAAAAACGTGAAAACGAAGTAGTGTATGTTCTGCTTCCATGCCGAATTAAAGGGTGGGATGTACTGACAGGGAAACATTGATATGATCTTAAACCCGGTGGGTTGTTTTACTGTAGCTCAAGGAGAAAAATAGATCTTCGTGTATCTGAACGGAAGCTGGCATCCACTCACTCTCACTGAAAGAACATGCACTTTGAATAGCCAATAACGCTGATTTTTATTAAAAACAAATGTGCAGGCATTGAGGTGTGTCCAGTCTCACCATGAAGTGTAGACTCCCGTTTTGTGTCCTTTCCTAACTGCGTAGAAAAACTTCCCTTTCGCCATGTCGTCAGCAGCGCTACAAAAGGTCCTGCATGCAACTCTGAAAAGACCAGTCAGCCTAAACATCACTGTCTGCCAACACACCGCAGGGTAACGAAGGTGGCTAGCATCGTGATATTAACTCAGACACATACAAATGTCAATAAATTTGAGTAGTCAAGGCGTGATTTGACATAAAACCTTGAAATATGGGACCAAATCAGCAGCCAGGTGTACAGATGTCCGGGAAAGCTAAACCCCCGAAAAAAGCCCAAAAAAGTATTCCTTAAATATATAACATCAGTCTGATAAGTCTTGCAGTCATCTTAGTTTCTTCATTAGCTGTATATCCCTATCTGAAAATGCTGCAGTAAACAAAATTAAAAGCAGTGCAATCAACTGTCTGTAGCTTCCCCGACTGTTTTCTACTAAACTCACGCGATAGTTCTTCTTCTTCTTCTACATTTTTATTGGCGGTTGGCAAACAACTGAAAGGTGCATTACCGCCACCAACTGGTATGAAGTGTGGTCTGGAACGTCGCTCAAAAAAACAAAACACACACACACACACACACACACAAAAAACCCTCAAATCCTTCCAAACAGTTTCCTCTCTCTTAGAAACTGAAATAAGGCCTGATAACTTTTACTTCCCGATTCCTTTTGCAATAAATCAATAAGATCCGGTTTAATTTTTATGTTACTGAGGTTTTGGATCATTGTCTCCTCTCGACCTGATACTTCTGACAATGCAATATGACATGTTCTATAGTTTCCTCTACCCCACAGTAATCACATTTCCCGGTATTATGTTTCCCTATCATAAATAATGTAGTGTTCAAGCCAGTATGTCCAAATCTCATTCTTGATATGATCACCTCCTCTCTCCTAGTCTGTCTTGTGGTTCTCATTCCTCCCACTCTCCTTTGAATTTTATACAGCCATTGTCCCTTCCTTTCTTCCTCCCACTGTTTTTGCCATCTTTTCCTCATTTCTTGCCTTACAATACTGTTTATCTCTGCTTGGCCAAAGCTAACAGCCATGTCAACCACCCCATGTTTTGTGGCCTCCTTTGCAACTCTATCTGTCCTTTCATTTGCCCTTACTCCATAGCGCGCCGGAATCCATAAAAAAACAACTGTAAGTCCCATCATGTATATTCGGAAAAGTGTTTGCTGAACTTCTGCTAAAACATCTGCTCTACCTTCTGAAGAGCAGAAGGTCAGTCATTGGTCAGTCTACAGCATCATTGGTCATGCTGTAGACTGACCAATGATGAACTAGAATCTGAACAAATGACTGCATGTAATGGCCTCATGTCTTCTACCCACTGAACAGCTAATAGCATTGCGAGCATTTCTCCAGTGTATACGGAAAGTCCATCATTAATCCCCATTAATTTTCCCTATTTCCACCATAAACTCTGGGACCACAACTGCTACACCAGTTTGACCGCCTGTGTTCTTTGAGGCATCTGTATATATTTGAACATGATTATAATATTCGTCAATGTAAGCCTGTACTGTATGAGGGTTTAAAATAAATGCCTTTTCCTTATTCTTCTTGTCCAACAATGTTAAGTCTACTGTGGCCACGCGATGGTTCTTATCTCTCTGAGCGTTTCTACAATTCTCGCGATAGAACAAAACGGTCGCTCCCGATTGGATTAATCCAACTCTCGCGATGTTCCGGCCTCTTCCTTGGCCGTCGTTGACAGAGGTTAGTCGTGCCATTTTACCCTGGACTGGCTTTTCTGTTTTAAAATGTACTTTAAATGTGTTTAATGGCAAGGTTTACCCACAGTAAGGCAAGTGAAACCTGTGATAGCTTAGATTGTGTGATTTGCAGTATCGGATGGCCCATTTTAATGTCTAAATAAGACATAGTAGAGGGGCTCTGCTCAATGAGTTCGGCAAGCGAGTAGCAGCTAGCAACAGGCCGTGCATGTGTTCAGTTAGCCGCCACAAAACCAAGGGGAGGAGAGCTTAATTTTCAGGTTCGGCGGTTCAGCTCTTTTAATTTTGGCTAAAGTAGTTAATATGTATGTGCCGTTTTATGCCCATTGGGCTGTTATATCTATCTCCTTTGCTATTGTGGGCTAGCCCGGTTAGCTCAGAGGTGTTACGCCTGGAGGTTAGCGGTGCTCTGGGCTTTCAATAAAGGGTGGATATTAAATATGTTCGGATGCCGGTGGGTCTAACCTAAATGTTTTTATTTCTCCGTGCAGACACAAAGGCCATGTTCAGTACCAGCGCCAAAATAGTGAAGCCTAATGGCGAGAAGCCAGACGAGTTTGAGTCTGGGATCTCTCAGGTAAGAAACTCTAACGGCATCACAGATCCATGTATTATTGAAGCTTCAGTCCAGCTGAATGAGTAACTGTGGGAGCTTTTGGGGAGAAAACGGTAAAGGGCAGCATGGATTTATTGATCATGTTACATAACTGCACTATCTGTTAATGTGAGGCCAATTTTACATCAGATAACATTTAATTAAAACGGCACTGATTTTTTTTTTTTCTAAGTTTTCAAAGTGTGAAGGGGTTCATGTACAGTAACAGAACTCTTGTCTGTAAGTGACTATTAAACAGGAATTGTACTGTTGGTGGAATGTAAGGCTGTGTGTGATTGAGTCTTTAGTGTGATTTAATTATGACTCACATTAAACTCTCAACTGCGGGTTCTTCTCAGTCCTGTAAGGCTGAGTGTTTCATTGGGACAGCCTTGTTTGATGGTCTTGTCCACATACTGGTTGGTGGACTGATGGGGTGATGCAGCCTTAAAATTATATCATATTTCTGCCGCTCCTTTTCCAAAGACCGGCTGTCGTTGAAGTGTCTAATTTGAAGTGTGAACCTATTGAAACAAAGTACCAGCAGCACCAGCATTGTAGTGCAATAGTGGTGATACAGTATAAGTTCAGTAAGCAAAAAAAGTAACCAAGGTCATGTTTTGTCTTTCAAAAAAAGAAAAGGCAAGTAAAATAATGCACCTGTGAGCGTAGATCTAGTCCTGTTCCACATCGTCGGACAGAAAGCTGTATCCCTGGCTTAACTGATTAGTTTAACAATAACTGAAGTGATGTTTTAACCCTGCTCACTAGGCGGCTGTGGTATTCCTCGTCTAGCGTTCCCTAAAGCTTACCTGGTTGCTCTCATGGCGATCACTCAGCTGTCTCAGATTCTAACTCTGCTGTCTTGGACAGCAGCTGGTGATGGAAGTCTTTCTCCTTGCTGTGGAGAGATGTTGGAAGGTGATGTAATTCTGAACCTTCAGCAGCTGAAGCTCACTGAGGCTCAAGAGCATGACCATCACCAGTTGGAGTCCAAGATGGTGGAGTTGTTAGTCTGTCTTCAGGATGAAGAACCTACTGGTGCAGCAGCTGATAATTAAGTCTCACAAAATAACTTTCATTTTAAAAAAAACATTTTTTTAAATGGGGTTCTTTCGTCTCCTTTAGCGACCACATGGAACAGCTGCCATCGGTGGGATTGGGCTCGCCTTTTTTAATGTTAGAAGCAGAAATATGAAACTAATAGAAAATGTTTGAGCCAGTCAGAGGTAGGATGAGTGATGTGGTTCTGCTTCCTTTACTCATTTGACTGGTCTTTCCATAGGCTCTGCTCGAGCTGGAGATGAACTCTGACCTGAAGGCTCAGCTGAGAGAGCTGAACATCACTGCAGCAAAGGTGAGAGTTCACACGAGCCTGTGTGCATGAGCTTCATGTCATTTAATTATTTACATAACTGATACACAGATTTTGTTTTAACAAGCATGTTGCTGTGTTTGCTGCTTTTCACTGATTTAAAATCAAGGTTTAATTTATCTTTATGATAAGTTTTAAATCTAATCCGACGTGGACATCCAGAGAGTTGCTCTCCTGGCTCTGTCCTGGTGGCGTATGGGAGCGTAGCTCTGAGCCGAGACGTACAGTCCCGTTCCACAACGTCGGAGAGAAAACTCTGTCCCCGGCTGCTGGCTGGTGAGGACGAGCGTCCTGCATATTCCTACATCTTCCCAGAGTCCTTTGGGGCCATTACTGGGGAGCTAAACCATGCAGTGCACACTTTTTGATACGTACTGGTGTTATAAGTTGTTGTGTTTTACTAAAATTCTTTCGTACTAACCTAGAGCTAAATGCATGTTCATCCGAGTTTTAACAGCCACAGATTTAGGAAACATTAGGGCGTTTTCCTTCAAGGATCCAAAGCCGGGACTTGGGCACCTCGTGGAGAGCTCCTGCCCTGCCCAGATGGCATCACACCACACTTCAGAGCCCCTGTGCTCTTAAATGACTGCTGCTTTATTCTTTTCAGGAAATTGAGGTTGGTGGAAACAGGAAAGCCATCATCATCTTCGTTCCTGTCCCTCAGCTGAAGTCCTTCCAGAAGATTCAGGTGCGCCTGGTGAGGGAGCTGGAGAAGAAGTTCAGCGGAAAGCACGTGGTCTTCATTGCACAGGTGAGGATACCATCGCTGTGACTGTCAGGTTGATGACTGACTTGATATCCAGAAATATTACGTTTTGCTTTCAACCTGGATGCCTGGAAAAATTATTTAAAATGCATAACCCTGTTAAGAACAGGGGTGAGCTCAGGTATGTGTCCATGTGTTGCGGTGATTCTTTTATCCGACATGGATATCCAGAGAGTTGCTCTCCTGGCTCTGTCCTGGTGGCGTATGGGAGCGTAGCTCTGAGCCGAGACGTACAGTCCCGTTCCACAATGTCGGACAGAAAGCTCTGTCCCTGGCTGCCGGCCAGTGAGGACGAGCGTCCTGCATATTCCTACATCTTTCCAGAGTCCTTTGGGGCCATTACTGGGGAGCTAAACCATGCAGTGCACATCTTTTCAAATCAGGGTTCAACTTGTAGGTTGATAATGAAATAAAACCATTTTATCTAAGCAAGAATATCAGCCTGAACCTGATTGTTATCTTCATGCTGCTCTGTAGTTGCTTTTGTTTGCCCAAATCCTCGTTGGATATTAATTGAACAATTTCTGACTTTCAGAGGAGAATTCTGCCCAAACCCACCAGGAAAAGCCGCACAAAAAATAAGCAGAAGCGTCCCAGGAGGTGAGTGCAGAGAGTTGGCTTTAAATTTGATCTCACAGATTTCTGCCGCAAACTCACAAGAGTGCTATAATGGATCTGGAGTCTTTAAAGTTAGAGACTTTCCAGCTCTGACACTGATTCAAGTGAAAGAATGGAGGGAAGATGGTGCAATGATGAGCATTTCCACTAATACTTTTTTTTTCTCTCTCTCTCTCTTTTCGAGCTCATACTAAAACACTATAATGAACTTTAGCTGGCAGCGTTTACACTGTGCATAGTTTACTTTCATTTTTCTGAAAGTCAGTGTTCTCTGGGTTTCTTTCTATGGTTTGCAAAGTGATCAATCTTCTGTCACCTTCTCAGACCCCTTTTATCAGTCCACCTTTGGGTAGCCTGGTGGTGGTTACATGCGATTTACCACCACCTTGTGGAGGTACTGATGCAATGCATGCTACCAGATGCATGTGATGAAAATTAAGTTCTTCTGATATTCATTTTCATCACATGACTTTCATGCATCTGCAGTGCTCTCTTTAAGCTTTAGAAAGTGCTTTGTGTATAAATGATTTAAAAAAAAATTAATGTTAATACTGTGTTGAACCATCTTTTTTGAGGTAACACCCTTAAGATTTATTTCTCTCTGTCCTTCAAAATAAAATGTGAGGATAACTGTAAACTTAAATCTACAAATGTGATTCTAAAAAAAAAAAGGGGGAGAAAGGTTTATTAACTGGACAGAATGATGCTATAAACCCGGTGTTAAATCTAATCCGACGTGGACATCCAGAGAGTTGCTCTCCTGGCTCTGTCCTGGTGGCGTATGGGAGCGTAGCTCTGAGCCGAGACGTACAGTCCCGTTCCACAACGTTGGAGACAAAGCTCCGTCCCCGGCTGCTGGCTGGTGAGGACGAGCGTCCTGCATATTCCTACATCTTCCCAGAGTCCTTTGGGGCCATTACTGGGGAGCTAAACCATGCAGTGCACAGACTGATCATTAATAGAAACCAAAGATGGTATGACTGAATGTTTTTATGTTCTTTGAAGAGCTCATTTGTGCTGAAAGTTGGATCTTTGAAACGGCGCTGCAGGTGCTTTAGAAGGAAAACTTTACTGCTGTGATTATTGGTCCCCGGTTTATCCGAGCTACATCTTGGTAAAACAGAATAATCCGAAGTTCAGCTCGGACCAGGCTGACTAAAACTCGCAGTAAGATTTATTTAGAGGAAGTGAAACTCATTAAGGTACAATAGGGGTGCCCGATGCTTCTGTAAGTCATGGTCTGCCACCCCTCCAGTCTGCTTGAGGTGGCGGCTGTCTAGATTGGCATCCTGTTGATTGGCCTGTGGTTGTCGTGCAGGTCTGCAGCCGCACACATCGTGCAGTGGAGGCAGGCCTGCAGGGACCCATGGCTGCCCTTGGGAGACAAGCTTTGTGATCAACACCATGCCTCAGGTGTTGACCCTCAGGGCCTCACTCCCAAGATTAATGCTGTAACATAAAACTATTATCGGGAAAAATGTTTTACTTTACTGAAATAAAATAAAAACCAGACTTGAGGAGGAAGAAATGTCTTGTGTTAGTATTGCTCAAAGTTATTAACACGAGCAGGATGTCAGCATGGTTAAGTGTTTCTGCCCACGATAAATACCCCACCAGTGTAGAGAAGTAATAAAAGCTCAAGTAGAACCTAAAGCTTTCAACCAATAAGAACTGAACTGAAGCGCGCAAACTCGCTGTGGACACACACTGAAACTAAACTGAGTTGGAAATGAAGCATTAATGATTTTTTTTTTTTTCTTTCCCCCCATTCTTCCCTCAGCCGCACTCTGACCGCGGTCCACGACGCCATCTTGGAGGACCTGGTGTTCCCCAGTGAGATCGTGGGTAAGAGGATCAGAGTGAAACTGGACAGCAGCAGGCTCATCAAGGTCCACCTGGACAAGGCTCAGCAGAACAACGTCGAACACAAAGTGAGTTTTAAAGCAGCGGAGGCGTCTGCATGTTCAGGAAACATGAATAACGATGATTTCAAATGTCAGTCTTTAACTTATTAATCAATGGATGGATTGTTTAGTGTGGAAAATGTCAGGTTGTCACACCAAACGCCTCCCAAAAACGTGATTTATTACAAGGATAAGACATGGAGCACGTGTCCATCGGTTAAATTTCTGGAGATGTTTTAAGTCAGAAACCTTGTTCCGACATGGACATCCAGAGAGTTGCTCTCCTGGCTCTGTCCTGGTGGCGTATGGGAGCGTAGCTCTGAGCCGAGACGTACAGTCCCGTTCCACAATGTCGGACAGAAAGCTCTGTCCCTGGCTGCCGGCCAGTGAGGACGAGCGTCCTGCATATTCCTACATCTTTCCAGAGTCCTTTGGGGCCATTACTGGGGAGCTAAACCATGCAGTGCACAGACTGATCATAAACAGACACTGAATTTATCGCTTAACTTGTTCTTTACTTTGAGTTTTATGCAGAGATCAAAGTCCAACTTCAGTTTCTGTTTGTGTCTGTTCAAGAAACCAAAATCCAAGGGTTGTATTAAATACAACATACTGGCATAAAAAAATCGACCTGTTTAAATCCTTCAGCTGCAGACGGGAGTATGTCCTGCAGCCTTACTTGTTGTTGTAGTTGTTTTTATATTATGTAAAGAAAAAGTGATGATGGTAAATAAGAGGCAGGTTAAGTTAAACTAACGCTGATTTTAATGTTTCCTGATTCAGGTGGAGACCTTCTCTGGTGTCTACAAGAAGCTCACAGGCAAAGACGTCGTGTTTGAATTCCCAGAATTCCAGCTGTAAATGCAGATGACAAAATAAAATTTGTTTACTGTCAATACTGCTGCAGGTGGTGGTCTTTGATTTCCTTTTCAGAGGACATGTTGGAGACCAAAGGAGCACTATTAAGCTTTTCAAACAATATATGTCAGTTATTAATAACCTGTTGGTATGCGGGAGCAAAATCTTCAGCCCTGTTGAGAATCCATGCAGGCAGGCAGGGATGGGACTTTATTTTGATTGGCACGCCATTCGCAAAAGCTCAGATCATACCATTACGGGAAAGAAATTTTGTACAATTATAGTCCAAAGATTTCATGCTGAAAGATTTCTTTGTCACAGTAGCTTTTTTTTTCCTATCAAGAAATGCCACCTTACTGTTTAAAAGGAAAACCTTTTTTTTTTAAATGACAAGAACTGATATAAATCATACATTTACAGACATCATACACACACTTCATAAATACTGATGTTGCCCCTGTGTGCATTTTACCTGTGGCCCTCAATCATAAACAGGATCCCAACATTGGTTGTCTTTAATCTGATGACACCTAGAGGCCAAATCCAGGAGTTTTAATAAAGCGTTTTGTTGGAGCCTCAACCTCCTGAAGCTGGTTTGTTGAAATCGCTTTTTCAAACTTGAATGAATGTGGAGAAATGTCAGTACTGGGTTCCTACAGTGTGCTGTAAAACAATGACTCAACAAAATGAGAAACTTCAAACGTTTTACTGCAAATATACAATAAATACAGCAAAACGCAAAATATTTACAGACTTTAAAACCTGTCTTTCACCAATGCAGCACCAGTTTAGACCCAGTTCTACTTTCAGTGCTTTTTGGGAACCTGTTCCCACATTTCCACCAGTTTTGAGAGCAGAATATTTTCACAGCATTTCTAGAGTTTATAGATGTATTGCATTCAGAAGACTGAATAGAACATGTTCTTACAGTGTTATTTCATTCCGCTCATGGAAACAAAGCACGCGTATGATGAAGTATCCTATACCTGAATGTAAAAACAAACGCATGAATTATTGTAAATGTTAAATCAAGGCATCGGCTTGATGATGAGCAGATTCAAACCCAGCGTTCGACCGCAGCCCCAGCTTTAATGGGATTTTTGTGTTGTGATAAAAATGTTAGACATCCCCAAGACGACACTGCAGTGAACAAGTTCAGAGGTAGAAAACAAGCTGCCGTAAAATCATTGCTTCAGACTTGTTCACACAACAAAGTATCAACAAATATAAACAGATCCCGCCTCTCCTTTCACTGAAAATGCATTTAAATCTTTGCAAACGTCAACATTTGCTTTTACTTTGAGTAAACTTTAACACTGCTGATAACTGGAAGGGACACCTGACATGAACTCAGCTCCTGAATCCAGATTAGTTGTAATATTTTATTTACAACAACAAGTTAAGGCGTAGAAGGTTCGACTCCTGGCTGCTCTGGTGCATGTCAAGTCGTCCTTGGGCAAGATCCTGAACGCTGAGTTGCTCCCGCATCCATCAGAGTGTGAATGTTAGATAGAAAGCACTTAGACATAGAAAAGGGTGGATGTGGATTTGTGTGAACGTGTTCAATAAAACGCTTTGAGTGCTCAGGAAGAGTAGATAGAAAAGCACTGAATAAGAACCAGTCCATATACTGAGTTAATGTCTACCAGATTTTTAAAATTTAAACAAAAGTATTTGTGAAGCTGTGACTCAACACGTCAATTTTTTCCAATTTCAAAGAATCCTTCCAAAAGTTCCTGAATCCAACACTTTAGTCACTTCTAAGCTGGAATGAGCCCCACTTCACATAAAACCATCATGCAGATCCATCATTACCTTTGGAGTATTCCTGCTAAAGAAACAAACTGAAAAAAGTCACACAAGCTACTTGGTGGAGGTCATCTCTTTTTAAATAAAATAAACAGAAATCATATATAAAAAATACATCCACAAAAATAAAGCAAACCTACTAAAAAATACAAATTAATCAAATACAAATTAAAGTTTTGGCTTGAAATTAAAAACAGTGTTTCCTAAGCCTTGAAGACCCGCAAACATTCCAATCTGCTGCGTGAATAGAAGTGAGGTGAAAAGCGTTGTTTAAAGGTTAACCTCAAGTAAACTTGTGGCATTGTTATTCGATCCAGAGTAGAAACCAACTTCCTCTCATCACAGGATGATGGTGGGGTTTAGACATTTCTGTCTTTCAGTGTCTTTCAGACTTCATAAGTGTGAAAACGTTACTGTACAGCAGTGTTGAGCAGGTCTAAAATCTCAGACACTATCTCTGTGAAGGTTCTCACTCATCCAGGTCATCGTAGTCAAAGGAGTTTGCAAAGAAAAGCGTCTGGACTTCTTTAAGTTGCTTGAAGATGTTTCACCTCTCATCCGAGAAGCTTCTTCAGTTCTAAGGTCAAATGGCCGAGAGTCCCAGATTTAAACCCAGTGGGAGTATCCCCCCAAGGAGGGACAAAGGACCCTCTGGTGATCCTCTAATCACATGTGCCAAGGTGTGAAAGCGGGTGTGGGACCTAATCAGCCAAGGTTTCGGGTGAGCTCATTGTGAAACCTGGCCCCACCTTGTCATGTGAATTCCTGAGGTCAGATGGCCCAGGATGTGAGTGGGCGTTAAGTCGACTCTCGGCCATTTGACCTTAGAACTGAAGAAGCTTCTCGGATGAGAGGTGAAACGTCTTCAAGCAACTTAAAGAAGTCCAGACGCTTTTCTTTGCAAACTCCTTTGACTCAGACACTATCCCGTCTGGGCTTTGTGGCACCCTCTGCTTCCTGGTTGCGCTGAAGGATATCTTGCAGCAGGATGGTGTTGGAGAGTCTCCACTCCCTGTACATGAGCGCTGTGAGATTTGGTTCATTCAGGATCTGCTCCAAAGCCAGCAGCTCGGACTCTTTAGCCTGAAAAACACGAGTGTTAGAAACATGCAGTGATCCTCCATCAGGCATCAGCTGATGGAGGAAACCAAACAGGGTGTAGATTACTCTAATGTTTATAGTTGTGGGTGTCCCCAAAAGCAGGTCAGTTCCCATTAACTCCCTTGTTAAAATGTCCAGCAATAGTTTGGAGATATTATTATTAATAAAGATAGAGGCAGTCACAGAAGTAGTCTCCTTGAATAAAAATCTAGGGATTTATTAGAGAGTCAATCTGCGTGTCAACATAGATTGACCCTGTATTATGCCAGATAGCTAGCATTAGCTGATAGCTTAGCAATTCAACATTGCAGTTGGCCATTGATCAAAGACCATCAATGGCCATGAGTACCATTAATTATTGATCACCAACCAAACTAAATTAACACGGCAGTCGCCAAAAACACTGTCATCGAGGCCTGAAAATGTGGTGTCTAGAAATGCATGGGTATCTTGCAGGCTTTTATGTTTTAAATTTACATCTTTTAAAGTTTTATTTTAATGACTTTATTACCTGATAAAGTTGACTTCTTGTTCTGAGTGAGTTATTTGAAGGTATAAGTACAAGTACATAGGGCTTGTAAAGTCAAATTTTAAAAGTCGATTAGTGTTTTTTTTAAATTGCTGTTACAGCAATCACCATGAGGAATGTGACAATAATATGAACAAGCTTGGTGAGCAAATTAAGACCAGTGGGAGCAGCTGACGGAGAGGTCTTCCAAACAACTCTGGCCGTGGTGAAAGTATGTGGATAATAAAGGATCTTGAACACCCTCTGCACCAGTTACCAGACATGCAGCCGAACACTAACATCTGTTACAGCTCTGCTGCTTCAAGGACAGGTGCAGAAAATCCTTACCACCATGATACCTGCATTCATTTTCAAGAATAGCTCCTTATTGTATCATATTCGTATGTGTATTTCTATGTAATTGACTGTTGTTACACAGTAATTTCCCAAATTTTGGGATAAATAAAGAATTTCTTATTTGATATTATCTAAGTATGTGGTTTAGCTTCATATATTAAACTGGCTGTAAACATGTTTATTTCGACTGTAAAGTTGGACACTTTACCACGTCTTTTGTGATTGACTCACTTTTGGAGCCAGGCTCAAGCAGCCATTAGAGGAATCAACACGCTGTTTGGATTCCTCCATCAGCTGATGAATGACGGCCCTTTGACATTTCAGCCCCAGGGTCTGCTGCTTGATAACAGTACGTGTAACTGAGTACCCTAACCCTTTCATTTTTTGGCATTTAGTTAAAGACAAAAGTTCAGACTCACCTTTAATGTGCTTTTGAGTATCCGGACCAGGTGAACCTTTTCATTGACTTTTTCATTCTTACATCGCCGGATAAACGAGGCTCTGAAGTCCCTCTGAAATTTCTGTCCAGTTGGAGAGAGGCTGGCTGCTTTCAGATGGTTGTAGAGGCTCTCCATCTCATCTGGCATTTTTTCTGGAAACAGGAAGAAATCAGTAAGTTTAAGTAGCAGCAGACGACATGATAACCACGTGTAGCTGCAGGTGTTTACCCTTGACTGTGCCCTCCTCTTTTTCCTCTCTAACATCAATTAGAGGAGGAGTCTGTGCTCCGCTGGTTTCATCCTGCTTGGGGAGGTCCAGCCAGGACAGACGACCGCCGCCCTCGGAAACTGGCCTTTGTCTTCGGTTTTTGCTCAAAGAGCTTGCAGCCGAGCTGGTTCTACTTCTGCTTTCAGTGATTATTGAGGAGACAGTGGGGAGTGAGGTGCAGGATAAAGACTCCCAGGGAGGCTGAAGACGGTTTCCCTGTGAAAAGGACAGAATGTGTTTCAGAATATGTTTTCAGTAACTTTAAATTTAGGATTAACCCTTGATTAACCCCTATCCCAGTGAGAGATACACCCTGCACAAGTTGTCAGTCTGTCACAGGACTAACACAGAGAGACAAACAGTTCACACTCACGGGCATGCTAGAATCATCAATCAACCTGACCCCATACACATCTTTGGAATATGGGAAGAAACTGGAGAAAACCCACTCAGAAATCAGGAGAACACACCTATCAAATGTTTAAACTGAGCAAGTGTACCATTTTAAATAAAATTATGATATCTCTTTATCTCTTTTTGAATCTTCTTTTCAAATTTTATGGCAGGAACACATGTCAGAATAGTCTGATAGAGGACTCTAGCTGCTCAGCAACTCTGGATCTTCCTTGTTGTATTTTTGGTTTCATGATGCTCCAGAGTTTCGTTGACCTACTAATGATCATGTGCCAAGGTATGAAAAAGGATGTGGGTCATTATCAGGACATGTGCGCGCCATGACCTCCCCTGTGTTACCCATTCTAGCCAACCTTTGTATGGAGGAAGTGGAAGTGGCTAGGTGGAACAGTAAAGGAACAGCACCTAGACACTGGTACAGATACGTGGATGACACCAATTGTTCACGTGAATCATTGTTCACGTCAACTCAGTGATATAACAAAGGATAATAGTTTGCTGTTTCTGGACTGTGCTGTGAACACTGAGGAGAATGGAAACCTCAACATTGAAGTTTACCGGAAGCCCACGCACACAGACCATTAACTAATCCTATACTACCACTACCATCTGGAAGAAACTTAGAATAATCAGGACCCTGCAACAGCAGGCAGAGACTGTTCCCTCTAAGCCATCAGGGAAAGAAAAGGAACAC
Source organism: Oreochromis niloticus (assembly GCF_001858045.2). Taxonomy (NCBI): domain Eukaryota; kingdom Metazoa; phylum Chordata; class Actinopteri; order Cichliformes; family Cichlidae; genus Oreochromis; species Oreochromis niloticus. The sequence goes on from NC_031980.2 coordinate 23,006,945, forward strand.
ACACATGTAAAGGTTATCCCAGCTTTCATCAAATCAGCAAAGATGTATAGTTAAGACTTAAAGAAACTCAAAGAAGTCCAGTCGCTTTTCCTGCCAAGATCCTTAGATTATCTGAAATCAGTGTGCTGGAATAATTAAGTGAAGTTCGAGCTGGGATTCTGTGAGGGTTGGAGTAATTATTAAAGGAAGAGAATTACAATGAATGCAATGCTTTTGTTGTTTTCATTAAGTGCATAATACGTGGTCTCTCCTTTAAAGATGGACAAAGCTTCTGTGTCTACAAGTGAACCCTCTGAGATAGTCCAGCATAATTTCAGACCTTGGTTCTCACCATGCCAAGGTGTGAATTGTTTGTAATGGTTTTTCACACCATGTCATCATGGGTCAAGGTGTGATTGGGGGTTAAAACACAATGTAATTGTTCTGAAGTCTACATTAAATGTGGCTGCTAGTTGGTTTAGGATGTCACCACCTCTGGTCTGTGATGTGACCATCACAGACCAGGTGGTCTCACCTGTCTCATGTAATCAATCACATGATGAGAGGGCGGTCAAGCAACTTTGAAAACCACTTATAAGGTGACAAAACCACGAAAAGTTAAACACCTGGGACTAATACCACCTTCCAATTACCTTGGAAGTCGAATGGAAACTTGACAGTAATGTCACTCCTGAGTTTAGTGCGGTCCAGTAGTAGGTTGGAAAAGAAGAACTTGTTTTGGTTCTTAGAAAGGTAGATCCAATCATGTATCGTTCCCTGCTGCCATTGTTAACTTTGGGTTAGTTGGGCTGCTCCAACTTTATGAATAGGAAATCCAAATTGAGGGGGAATTCCAGATGAAGATCTGAATCTGGAACAAGGCCTAGGAGCTGGGTACTCAGCTTTTAGTGCCCCAGTACACCCACCAGCACAGGTTGCCACAGCTACGTACCATTTAAACCAGCATTTACAGTGTGCGCACCCACCACAGTATCTTTCTGAACAATAGGTTTTCCCATTCAGTCAAAAGTTCCACATCAGCACTGTTACAGAAGGTCAAAACTGAACACAAAGTAATCACAGAGTTTGAGGATTTTTTGTTTTCAGAAAGGGTTGGGGTTAAAAAACCAACACAGTCTTATACAAAATTGAGAGATGCACCACTGGCTGAAACAACACCAAAGCAACGACTTGTTCCAGTGGATGTACATCACTTTTGTCGTATGGCGTCAACCATGGGGGAAAACAGCGAGCATAATGTCCCCATCACAACTGAAGAAGACAAAATGTCATCAAAAAGTCCACTTGACTTCAAATCAAGTACTTAACACTACCACGACCTGAATGACTGAAAACCTACTCAGGAAGAAAAAACCCAACCTCCAAACCCCCCAATTCCCACTCAGAACGAGCCCAGTCAAGATCTGGTACCGGACCCCCTCAAAACATTCCCTAAAGTCTCATGTTCATCCCAGACAGGTCAGAACTTCTTTGGCCTCATCATGCACAAAGTCAGCTTGTATTAATGTTATTGATCAGTGTACATAAAGATGGGCATCATGATGACACCCCAAACTGATGCCAAGGTATTTCAGAAACTGGTGTTACCAACTTTGGTTTCAAATCAAATCAATCAAAATCAATACAACAGCCTGAACAAACTTTGCCAGAGTTTTCCTCAGTGGTCATCTGTGGTACTGCAACTAAAAATGCTGCAGCCCAAAGACCATTTGTTCCCAAATGTATAACCCCTCTACGGTATGGTTAGTACCTATTTTACTTTCACATTAAGCTCTTTTTTATGGACTTCATGCATTTACTTACATTTTGGGTGGCTACTGAATCCAGCTGAGAGTCAAGAGAAGAAAACGACATGTCTTCTTCATCCTGATCACTGCCCTCACTGTAGCGCTCTGCACACACATAAGAGAAATGCATAAATAGAGAAAATGTAAAGGAACCAAAGCAGAAAATAAATAGATGATGTGTGAAGGAAACTAGAGGATCAACAGATCGGCGAAAGAGATAACATGAGACAAGAAATGGGAAGACACGTGAAGATGTGATGAAAGAAAAAATGAAAAAGAAAGAAAAACTGAGAAAGGGTAAGGGAAAGGGTAAATGCGAAAAAAGGAATGAAACTGGAAAGGAAGATTTAGCAAAGGGAAAGGGAGAGGAAGTTTTTCAAGGAAAAACGATATGAAAAGGGAAAAATAGGAAGACTGCTTCAAAGGAAGGAAGATAGGCGAAAGGGACAGGAATGGGGAAAGAAATTTTAGAAAACCAAATGTGTAAAGATGGAAAGGAAAGCTGGGATGATCAAAGAAAAGAAGAGGGTCCAGTGTGTAAAAAGTTAGTAGTAAGACAGATACATTAGTGAGAAGTAACTGTGGTCAGAAGTTTACAGACACTCATCATGAGTATGTCATGGTATTTTTTGGCATTAATGATTCCTCTGCACAGTTCTTTTTCCACAGTGGAATGATTGCACAGCACACAACTCTAATGACTCTGAAAAAACAGGACTTTTCGAGCTTTTGAGTGTATCCACATATTTTCATTCGGGCTGAGGTCAGGGCTTTGGCCATTCTAAGAGCTTAATGTTAGTTTGCTTTAACCAGTTTTAATGTATTTGGGATCACTGTCCCACAGGAACACCCAAATGTGTTAGTTTCAAATGTAGAGTTGAGGCAATGTAGAAGAATTGGCAGATAGTCCTTCTTCTTTACTTTTTGTGGTGGACAGGGGTCAGTATGGGCACCCTGACTGGCCTGTAACTATGCACACCATGTGTATTCTGACACCTTTCTATCAGAACCAGCATAAACTTTTTCAGGAATTTAAGCTACAACGTCTCGTCTGCTGGATTGGCCACACAGGCCAGCCTTTGCTCCCTACGTGCATCAGTTAGCCTTGGCCCCCCGTGACCCTGTCACTGGTCCACCACCGTTCCCTCCTTGGACACCTTTTGACAGATACTGACCCCTGCAGACTAGAAGCACCACACAAGAGCTGCACGTTTGTAGGTGCTCTGTCCCGGATGTCTAGCTGTCACAGTCTGGCCCGTGTTGTTCAAATCTTTATGCCAGTTTCTGAGAACAAAATGTTCACCCTTATGTGCCTCACACACTAACAGTTGCCACCATGAAGATCAGTGTTATTCATGTCGCCCTTCAGTGGTCATAATTTTACGCCTGATTCAAAGAGTTCAAAGAAATTATTAAAAGCCCAGAGTTACCCTGACAGTCATGCTCGTGAGTGTGTGGAAACTTCAGCTGCAGCTGTGTCACCATCATCACTTTCTTGCTGTGGTAGATTCTTATTTTTAATCCTCTCACCTTCACTGTTGATTGCCTCATCTAGTTCAGCTGCTTCTGTTAGTTTACTGATCCATCTGGACACACACATGCGCACACACACACACACACACACACACACTGCATTAAATTCTATAAATGACACACAACATTGAACATACTACACAGTGTACTGCAGTGACTCAATAAAAAGAAAGATGACATTAAAACTCGGGGAAGAGGAAATGAATGTACTTTGTGACAAAGAATAGTGATAGTTATTAGTTCAGAGTAAAGTTTCTCAGCCACCACTGGCTGAACTGCAAATGTCACTAATTCGAGGCTTCACTCTTTTCTATAAAACTAATAAGCCACTAAAGTCAGGAGAGGACATTCTGAGACAAGCATGTCTGCAAAATCTCAACAGTTCCTGCTTTATGTGGATCAGTTTGAAAAGTTATAATGACATTTTCTGCTGGTATAAATCCTGGAAGTGGGCCTAAGATGCTGATTTCCAGCATCGCATGCATTACCAGAGTCAACGACCCCATTTAAGCCAACCTCTGATTGGCTGCTCTATGTGTAAGGTTTAAACAACAGATGTTAGGGGCAGCTCTATCCAAATCTCTATAACATCATTCAGCACCAAGTGTATAAAAACTGTCAAAAGCAATATTTTATAGAAGAATTCATTCCTGTAAGTGTACACAGTCAATGGCAGGAAATAAAGAGAAGCAGAATTGGTCAACTTTTTCAAAAATACATATGATAAAATAATAAAAATGGGTTAAAAGTACTCACTTATTCATTTCTATGTAGCTCTCAGCACCAATAATAATAGTCACAACAGTCGGATGACTGGCTGTTATGACACTGAAACACAACACAGAGCAAAGTAATGATAAATTCAATGCGCTATATAAAGCAAACAGTTGGTGAAGATGTGGAAAACAAATGCCTTGCAGCGGATCTCTCACCACTGAGATATTTTTTTAAGATGCTTTAGCAACAGAGGGTGCACAAACAGCTGAGTAAGTCTTGTGGTTTAAGAGGGGGGGAAAAAAAAACATGTCATACTATTTCTTCCTGGAGGTTTTGGCCTGTTCGATGGTAAAGCCTGACAGGTTGATGAATCCATCAGCTTTCTCAGCCTGCAGAGAGGAGCAAAAAAAGCTCAGAAAAACTGACTAGAAACCCTTTAATGCAGTGAAGTCTGCAGAAAACAACGTGTCTGTATCTCAGGTTCCTGTGTGATCTCAGCAAAGTGTCAGTGGTCAGAGTCAGAGGATGCACATCGCTGCGGACTGTGCTCTGTCTGTCTGTTTGGTTGCAGTTTGACCTACTTTGTGTCTTAGTGTGGTTTGACTATATGCTATTTAAATTTACAGCTTCACAGAAACAAAGGGATTTACATATAATTCTTAACTTATAAGAAATGTTTCTATTTAAACCCATTTATATGGAATATTAATTTGTATCAAAGCAGAAACTTAAAAAGTTTCAAAACCACGTAATTTAGTTATTAATTTTTCAAAAAATTGTCATGTGTGTCACACACAGGCAGCACTTCCTCTAAGGCTCACTTCAACAGTGAGTCAGGCCCCACAGACTCCCATGTTAAAACCTCAGCCTGCTTCAACAACAGTTTGGACTTCAACTGCAAAGGTTATTTTTGTGCATAACTCACCCCCTTAAAATCTATTTAGAGCTCCCCTCCACTTTTTAAAGCCACTAAACTAGATATCTTGGGCATGTTCATGGCTTTTGGAGCAACTTTGATGCAATTGTCTGACACATCATATCCAAAAGTTTCACAAGGTCACTGCGTGTACAGGTAAACATCGTGAGATATTTAGTTCTACTTTTGCTCTGCGTGATGTCACAGAGTTAGGTACCCATAATATGGTCAACTCAGACACCAAAAGCCCCACCCAACCTCTATTTAAACCTTTTTAGGAGGGGCAACCAATCAGAATTAAGCTGGCTTCAAGGTAGGGTGGGCAGCTCAAATAAGGATAGAGGATGAAATGAGGGGTATAAGATAAAGAAGGTTTATTTTGAACTGTGAATCATGCAAAGCTACTCTAATAGAGTCCAAGACTAAGAATACAGCGCTCATTCATGTTTTGCAAAGGCTGCACAAACCGGGAACAGATCTTCTGAAGCTAATCGCACCTGTCACACCTGAAATCTACTGCACGTTGTCTGAGCTGTAGGGTTTAACTGTGAGATAACTGTGGCTCACCATCTTGTCACTGTACCAGTACAGAGAGCTCCTCTGCAGGACAAACCAGTATCTCTTCCACCTGCTTCCCAGGAAGCTACGGCTCTCCTTCTTGCGGTGCAGCCAGCCCTGACAGTCCACCGCTCCCAGGTCTTTGACTGAAACCCGACGCCGACTCATGGCTGCAGATGACTCTGCAGGAGAAGGAGGAAGGCAGGTTAGAGGTTCAGATATTCAGATCAGAGGGAGGAGCCAACCAACAATGATGCTCCTTAGGGGCCTCACATGTACTCAGACAACTGGACAACTATTTTTACTCATTTCAGAGCTAGTTATTTTATATTATTTTTGATTTTATATCCATTTTTATTTATTCAGCTCCTTATTAAATTACATATTTATCTTTTTTAGACAGATTTTTATTGTCTGTTCTTCTTGCAGCTAATACCTTCCTGTATTTCCATTTTTAATTTACTTTTAACATTATTTTATTGATTGAAACTTATTTTTTAAATTTTAATGCATTCAACTGTATCAGCATTTTTATTTTTACTTTTATTTTATTTCACTTTGGTTTTTCTTATCAGTTTAATTTAAGCAGCAGTTAAGTAAATTTGTATATTTTTGTTACACTTTTGTCAAATGCCCCACGCTGTCTGGCTGCCTGCACCTGTGAGCAGCAGGCTGAAACCCACAGAGCCTCGGTGCAGTGGTCATCCTAAGTTGAGCCACTTTTGGTTTCCTGATTTGGTATTTATGAATTTTTAAACAGGCCCCTGATCTTCTCTGTAGACCCCAGTGTGTCCTAGAAATACAAAAGCCTGGGTAGTGCAAATGTTTTTAAATCATGCTGTCCTAATTCCACTGTTTACCTGTTTATCTGCACACTCTGACGTTCGGTTTTGACACTAATTTTAGAATAAACAACATCATTGTGCTGCTTTTCTGTCTCTTTTGATTAACTCATACAGATGAGACCGTTTCATTCTTTCTTTGTTGAGTCTGCCTTTTCATTTTCTATAAAAACAACTTTCAGGAAGTATTGAGAGATAATTTGTGGTATTATAATAACCATAGAGAACAAGCAAGGCGCTCTGTCATAAGATAAAACTTTTTTTTTTTTTTTACCTTTATTAGGATCAGTGATGACTTAGAATTGATGCATGTTGATAGATTTTCTGCCAGTCTGCTTGAAGAATCATCTCAAAACGTAATTTTACCTGTAGACACAATGCTTGCGCTGTTATGCTTGCAAGGGTTTGGGTTTTGTTGTTGGACTTCTACCCACCCCACTGAAGAGCATCTGTCACAAGAGCCATCAGAGCAACAAAACGTTTCCTTCCTTTTTTGTTTTTGTAAACTTTCATTTTTATATTTGTTGGCTTCAAAACAAACTAGAAAAAAAAAAGCCAACCTGTGCAGTGCGATCAGAGGTGCCGCCATGATAACCTTCAGCATATCTGAAATTAGGACCATCTCAAAGGTGCCGAGTGCCATTGTGGACCCTTACCATCCTTGGGGTTTGCTTGTTTAACCCCCTCAAAGGTGCCACTAATAGAGTAATTTTCTGTGTTTTTTCTGACCCTTTTTAGTATATTTATACTGAAAAAGTGGGGTATTTAGTGTCTTTTGTATGCTGCATTATCTGCATAGCAAGTTTCCCAACTGGGACATTTTACTTATTAACATCTGTCATATAATCTTAACTCTCACATTACTAATATTAATGCTCTGCAATTCTATCAGCAGAGAAAGTTAACACCTGAAGTCAACCTACCAAAGAAATGCATGACTCATACGCTTATGTGGTTACAATAGAGAACAAAAAAACATATGAACCAAACAAAAATAGGAACTAATGCTGTTCTCTTCTCACGTGAGCCAAACTTCACTCAAAGTGAAGTTTGCCCCCTGTTGCCCCGATGAATTTTGTCTATGTTTCGAATAAATTCTGTCTCTTTTCTCTCCAAAATGTATGTCACTACCAGGTGTAAGTCTTCTATATTATTGCTAACCCTGGGATAAGCTTTTGCAATAAGAATATTCGTTTAGGGTTTATTTGTTTACTTCTTCATTTCTATTTGTGTTATTTAAAGTCATTTCCCCCTGAAGGAGAGAGCCAAGAAACAACTGGCTCAGTAGGCATCCCCATTTCCCACACCCCACCACAGGGGGTGTAGGGTCAGCCCTTGGGTCCCCTCTTGGGGCTCATCTGCACACTGCGTCACAAGACCAGCCGTCCACTCAATTACGACAAACACACACAGCCAGGCTACAGAGGAAGTGACAGGTAGGTGAGACAGGTAAGTGGGGAGAGCTATGCTGGAGTAATGAAGTCATGAAGACCATGAACATGAGCATTAAATCGTTTTGTTTTTTTTCTTGAAAAGGGTAACCATATATTCAATGTAAAATGAAAAACTAACAAACAAACAAAAACAACAAGTCCCAGGTAATCCACCCACACTAATCCCAACCCTTGATTCCGGACAGATATGCATGACGGGTAATTACACACCAGTTTTACCAGCATTAAAAGTTCACTTCAAGTAAACCTACTAAAGGAATACATGACTCATGAACTTATGTGGTTATAAAAGAGAACAGATGAGTATATGTACCAAACAAAAATAGGAACAAAAATAGGAACTTAAGCTGCTCTTTTACCACAACAACTAAACTTAACTCAACAGTTGCTTCAAATAACACATCTAAACAAAATGTTAAGCTTGACCCATGAAAGCCATTCTATCTAATTTAGCATTTAGCAAAGACAAGGAAATGGGGTTTTCAACAATGATCCAAACACTAACCTGGTGTGAGTATCCTGAATGAGCCCCCATTCATTTCAAATGTGCGCACAGTATGTGACAAGAAGCTTTGCTCAAGTAGAAAATGATGTATTTACCCAAAACTAGCGACACACAAACAGCAAAGAAGACTGCTGCCAGACAGGATGGAAGAGAGACCTGCAGCAGCTGACAGCATTCTCATGTCAGCTGTCTGATGTTAGGTTCACTCACACAAACAGAAAGGAAGAGGAAATGAACTTATGTATTCATTTATATCACAGTGTGGAAGTTTGTTTCATGAATATTAACACGTTCACACAAATAGGATAGGGCAGGGAGGGGCATCACAGCTCTGCACTGTTCTGCATAAGTTATTGGGGAAACTTCAGGTTTAACCTTTCACTTCTAACGGGGGTGGTAATTCATACGTCATAGTAGTATGCAGAAGTCTCCATGTACTGTCCAGTCACTTATGTGTACATTATGTAAATTCCGTTGTTAAGTGTGCAGGTAGTAGGAGGGTCTGTAGGTTTTAGAGATAGTCTGACGTCTTTGAAGTCTTTGTCTTTCCTTAAGCATAATTTACAGGAAACACTGATTTTCTCTGTGTGTGTGTGTTTCCTGTAAGATTACAAACATTTTTTGTGTTAAGCATGCCTTGAATCATGGTTGCTATAGCAGGACACTTTATAATTGCTGACCTTGCAAGTAGGCTAAGCGGACTTCCTGGTCCGAGTTCTGTTTTGATATTTAAACTTCACTTGTCCTCAGCCTGTATACTGAGTTTCATCTCTGTGAAGCCAGATAAGGCAAAGATATCCTGGATATGCTGATCATGAATATGTTGAGACCAAAGTTTAGTATACAACATCTCTGTGGGCGTCATGTTCCACTGTTTAGTAGGTGGTATACATGTGTGCTATACGCTCAGGCTGCTGGGGGACTTCCCATGATGCACTGTGCACTTCTTTTCCACTCCCCATGCATTTATAGCTAAACATGTACTAATATTTACATTGAATTATTTATCCTCTTTTTTGGTCGTTTTCCCCATCACTTTGCAACCAGTCACAGCATGGCTACCCATTCCTGAGCCTGATTCTGTTGGAGGTCTCTTCTTCCCCACCATCACCAAGTGCTTACCTTACTTTACCTTACAATATAAAGCACCTCGAGGCAACGGTTTCATTGGGTGCTGTATAAATGCAACTGAACTGAATCACAAGTTTCTGGTAGGAAAATGTATGAACACATACCTGAAAAGATCATGTGGTGTAATTGAGAGGTCCAAAACAGGTAAAAATAATATATGATATCATGAAATTTGGTTTCTTTGTCTGTTTTTTAACACTTTATCTTGCACTTTACAGGTTCACAGTGTTGGAGATATTGCATGATGCTGCATATTTCATCTGTTAACGGTTGCCTTTTTTGTTTTTCCTGTGTACTGTAAAACCAGTTTACCTCGGTCAAAAAAAAAACAAAACCTCTAGAGACTGGGCAGATGTTTGTGGTCTCATTAGTCATAACTTTACATGTCTCTCTCTATCTAAGGTTTCTGTACACACGCCAAATGAAAAAGAGGGGGGACTGAAGCAAGAAACTTTGCCAAAAGAAGCGCCCTTACCTGCAGTCTGGGTGTCCGGCAGTGTAATGCGTTTCCTGCAGACAGACGCGCAGCACAGGAGGAACTGAAGTGTGCTCTGCTTGTGAGAAGTTATATGTTAACACAGCAGCAGACCACAAAGTCACAAAATCACACTCACGCTCTACATAAACGCACCACTCAGACTCCGCAGCGTCCTTCCTGTTTCGGTGCTCTTCGTGATCTTTATGCCCTCGTCTGTTTCTCAGAAACTTCCCGTTTGCTCTGTAGAAAATAAAACTTATTTTCAGCAGATTAAGCAAATTTATGCAGTGCTGTTTAGTTACAGGGGAGACATCTGGCTTCAGTATCTCACACCATTTTTCCTCTTACACTCAAATCAAAGAGACACATGTCATTGACATTCAGCCTTCTTGTAGGAAAAAATAAAACTTCAAGGCCGCCTTATTGCCAACTATAGTGGAGTGAAATGTGTTCATGCACCAGTCTGCATATTTTAGCTCTGAACATTTGCTTTCCTGAGCATCCACTCAAACATTACAGAAGAAAATATGGACTATTCTAAAGATACACCTGAGTCTGTCTATTACAGAGCTGGAGAGCTGAATAAGAGTTCAATAATAGGCACAAGTTCAAACTGCAGTTCACCACAGGGTCCACGTGATGGAGCTGTTAGCCTTTGAAAGCTTCATATGTGACCTTTAAGATTATTACCTGAGGGATTAGTTCAAACAGCAGAATTCACTAATTATTTACAAAAAAATACCAGAAATTCAAAAGTTTGATTTAGCATTTAATCAGATTAAAGTGGACCGGTTATCGCCTTTTCTTGTTTTCTGTCATATATCTACTCTTAAAATGGTGGATGTTCATATTAAAAATGGCCAAAATAAATAAATCAGTGAATGTGCAAGTATTTTCTGTGAGTTCAGATGGGTGTCAGACAGTTTTTTTCCTTGAGTCAGTGGGAGGAGATATTCCTAACATGGTCATCTCAGTTTTTCTTATGAAGGTTTATTTGCAGCTATAATACAACTCCAAAAATAAAATAATAAATAAATAAAAAACAAAATGCCAATATTTTATTCCCAGTGAAACATAAAAATCTATCAAATATTTAGATAATACCCTGTTAGCCCTGTGAGAGACTGGCAACTGTCCAGAGTATGCCCCTCCTCTCGCTCACTGGTAGCTGGAATAGGCTCCAGCCTCCCCCCGGCAACGCTGATAAGGATAACCAGAAGAGAATGGAAGGATGTAAACAAATACATTATCATATTCCATGAAAACTATGAGCTGCAAAAAAGATGCATCTTTAATTTCAGAATAAGGTTCCTCAATGAAAATCTGTGACCATCTCATGATCTACACTGCATAATATCATGAAAAGATTCAGAGAATCTGGGGAAATTTCAGTGTGCAAGGATGAAAGTAATTATCGGATGCCAGTGACCTTCATGCCCTCAGGCATCACTGCATTAAAAACAGATACAATTCCATCATGGAAATTGGTGCATGGGCTCAGGTACACTTGCAGAAATGCAGGTTAACCCTGTAACACCAGGGGTATCATAACTGATACATGAGGTTTTGGGAGTTTATGAAACTTCTATATCATCAGTGTGACACAGAATCTAGGACAGGGCGTGAACAGCACGAGTTGAATGGTTTTGTCATTTGTTAGTATTTAAATTAGCTGCAGTCACCAGATTAAAATGCTTCTTCTAAAATATATATTCAAATGTTTTATCCCATTTGACTATCAGGTATAAATAGAATATCAGTGTTCCTCACATTTATGAGAACCAAGGACCCTACTGAACCTCTGTACTCAAATTAATTTTTTTATGCCTACCAACATTTGTTTGGCATTTGAAGTTTTTGTAGCTTAAAACCTTTCATTATAATCCAGCTGCTAATTTAACTTAAACAAATATAAATCATAAGCTTTGCTATAACTTCCAAAAAATAAAAATATTGAACGCAAAGTTTCAAAATAAATTGCACTTTATTTTTCCAAAGCATTACAGAGGCAACAAAACGCAGAGCTCTGAAGAGAGACCATTTGTGCTTACATAATCAGACAGAGCAAAATCAGATTATGATGCATGAAGTTTGGCAAAAGGACAACTTTACAAACCACCTTCACTTTAGATCAACAAGAAACAAGGGAACTTCAACACTTCAACTATGTTATTGTCGCTAAACAGCTGTTGCCAAAAGTGGTCATTACAGGAAAATAAATAAACGTATACCCCTTATTCACTTCAGCTGATTTAAAAGGGATCAGCTCCACCCATTTCCACTTCCAGGTTTTCATTTTTCTCCACTGGGCCTTCCTGCACCTCCTCATCCTCCCTCTGAAATGAGGCATTTTAACTCCTCCGCCTTTATGGCTACTATACATTTAGATCAATTCTGCAACACCCCACTTCAAACACAGCATTACAGTTGGCACCTCACATGCTCTACAATTTATTTATGTATTTATAGAACTAAGCATGAAAAAAAAAAATCCTATTCATTTTTCTGCAAAAATAAAGGATGGTGTCAAACTTCTATTTTTCTCTACAAAACTCATTTACTTCACTCAACTACGCCCTACATTTTTAACCTATGTCATGGACTCTGGGTTTTGTGCCTGAGCTTGTACTCTTTGTATTAATATTTGGACTCTTCGTTTTTATTGTTCTTAGTTTTGGTTCATTTCTAGTCAAGTTTGGATGGTGTTGGTTGAGTTTTGTAATCTTTGTAATCTTTATGTATCAGATTTTTTCTGGTCGGTTGATTTTGATCTTCTGGGTTTGTAGTTTTTGTTATGCGTTTGTGATTCAATTTGGAGTTTATATTTAATTCACTGAGTTTCAGTTTATGGTGGCGGGTGTGGTTCTGTGCCTAACGTGACCATGTTCGTGTTATCACCTCTCAGTATACATAATATAAACATCCACAATCGGAACAGGAGACTTGGAAGAAAAGAAAAAGAGAAGCGGGTCCTCTTTAAAGGCTACTAATACTTTCGTAAGTTGCTAACAGACGTTCCTTATGATGTCACGCCAAGTAAAGCTGTAGCAGAAACTCAATCCACAAGCATTCACAATGAAGCAACTGTGTTTTCTATTGTGTGTTCATTTAAACTTTATTTTTTTTTTTTAAAAAGTAAAGAGATTCATGTTCACTTTTAAAAATTACACATTAAAGATTTTCTCAGAAACAACACACGGTTGCCATTTAAAAATTTCCTATACATGCTGAGAATCTTTTATAATGCTTGCATAAGGTTTCGTTTGTATAAAACCAAATAATGTGAATTAGAAAAACCCTTTAGAAAAGTTAAGACTTAAAAACAAACAAACAACAACAACAACAACAACATTTAAGTCCACAGTTCTTTAATATCAGTGGATCCAGAAAGGTTCCCTGAGGGACGCCCTCAGGAAATTTTTCATTATAGAAACCTTAAACCTGCAAAGAATTTCTTCAGAGAATATACATTTTCTTGAGTCCATTAATAAAAAGAAAAACAAATACTTGAGATGAGAAAGTGATCATTTTCTTCTTTTTTTAAAGTATACCTGAAATATCTAGCAGCTTCCTGCAGACAAATCCGCCAAATGACAAAGATAATTAAATCTTCTTATATCAGATACTTCAAATCTATTTAAATCCATTAAATCTGTTATCAAAGTTAATTCTAAATCTATTTTAGGGGTGTAACAAATAACTTAAACCACAATTAGCTACAGTGGCCTGATCACTCGATCATGACTGGATCATGAGATAAAATGAATTCCACTAATGTGCTATGCTTCCAGTTCATTTATTACCTCAATGTTTAAAAATCACAGCTTCCACAGTATGACAAGTTGGAACCACAATGCAATACTGGGGATGTTTCTATCCTGATTTCAGTTTCGGATTCAGAATTGTTCCACCACATAATATATTTACCAAGTCTACTCTGTGTCATGGTTCAAGTTTTTCTCTTTACTTTGTGTTTTTAGCACAAAGAATAAATCACAAAGTGTTTACATTCTGAGTTTTTACAAAAGGATGCAGCATATTTTCAGGTAGAGTAGCTTTAGAACTGCTTTCTGAAATCATAATCCTTGTACTAAAACACTGGTTAATCATTTCACTGTTTTTATTTGCTGTGTTCCCTCTGTTAAAAAGAAATGTGCATTTTTTAATCTTCTTTTTCACTTTCATATCCCTGATAAAGTTAGAAATGTATACAAATCTTAAGTTCTTTGAGAAAAGAACAAAAGATAAAACATTTTTAGAAACCATTTTATGCATACAAACCAAAATATCTAAAGAGGCACTAATAGTTCCTTAACTACAAATGGTGTTTTTACTAGAAAAACACTTCAACAATCTTAAACCTGAAGGCTCTGATAATCCACTGATAAGTTTTGAAAATTAAAAAAATAAAATAAAAATAAAACAAAAAGTCTACTGAAAACAAAGACCAGCTTCATCTTTAGCAGATTCAGAATGCTATAATCTGTCATTTCAGATTTCTTTAATGAGATCAAAGCCCCAAAATAGAAGTTTTGCCTTTAATTTGGATGGTCAACACGTGAAACCTTTATTATTTTCAATGTTAAAAAAAAAGAACCAATGCTGAGAAATGTTTTAATTCAACACTAAACAGATCAAAAACCGGATCTATTCATTTCCATCATAATTTCATTCTTGGACTCTAGTAGTGTCCATTTCCATGACTGGCAGTTCAAAAGAATCCTTATTTATGTGATCATGGGCCTTACTGCTGAATTACTTCATCCTCCTAAAACAAGCCGTTTAAGCTCCTCCCCCTTTAAAGCCTGTCTCTTTTCAAATCCAGTGGGTAGACCATGTAGAAGAACCATAAGTCAAAGCATCCAAATCAACCCACAAATTGGCCATTTTTAATTATGAGCAACCACTGTTTAAACAGTAAATATGACAGGAAATTAATAAAAGGTCCTCTTAAAATATAACAGTTAAGCTGTATTTAACATCAGTATATGATATATGATATGAGCGGCTAAATTTTCTTCTCCTAAAAGCTTGAAGAGGTTATTATTGTACACTGTGACAGAAAATAAAATCTTCCACATTAGAATCACAGCTTCGACTTTGACATAAACTAATTGGAACATGGAAACTCACTTCTGTTGGTCAACTCAGAGTAACATTTGAGCTATTTTCATTGTTAGCTGTTGCCACCCAAAGTATTACAATTAAAAAAACATGTCCAAAGACAAAGAAGAAAAAGAAGATTAAAATGAAAACAAAAAACCACTTTAGTTTGTAACCATATTGCCCAGTTTCTGTGGTAAGAGTCACTCTAGCAGCTTAGTAGCTTTTGCATAATGTTTCATTAGTAAAAAAGGCACCAAATATTCATGACCTAGAAACTGGGTAAAAATCTAAAAACTTGAAGAGTTCTGAGATGGTTCCCTGAGGAACGCCTTCAAAATGCTTTTTATATTTGAAGTTTCTGTCATGAAACATTTTTTTAAATAATCTTTAGAAAAGCCTTTCCTGAGGAAGATCAGGTTATAAAATTAAAACTTTAAAGGGACAATTCACCACAAATTCAAATCTCTATATTTGACCTCTTGCATGTAGTCCTCTGTATCTGTCTACAGACTGCTTTGGTTTGACTTGTCCAAGTGAGATTTTTTTGTGCTGTTAAAAGCGCAATAAACAGGCTCCATCTACCTGTGATGAAGCTGAGCAACAGAATCAAACATTAATTGAATCACCTTGGCTGAGGTGCATTTAGCTTGCTGCGCTCTTTGTTTAGGTGTCAGGTGTAGACAGTGGAAGGAAAACAGTTCCATAACGAGGTTTGCAGAGGTCTTTTTAGAGTAACTGGGCCACAACAGAGGTGACATTTAGTTCTGTAACATAGACTAGAAGGCAAAAATATATATATAGGTATCTAGATGAATTTACAGCACTACAGGCCAAAGGGAAAACATGGAAGCTGGAATTTTGCAGCAAACCAATCCTTCAAGCATCCATACATCTGCAGATAATTCTGCTAAATGACAGCAGCAATTTTAAAAGTAACTCTGAGATGTAACTTTCCTTTATGATTAAAAAATATATATATAAAAACTATAACAGTTGCAGTGTTTTCTTCCCCCAGGTGGCAGTTTTTCTCTTGAGTCTGTTGTTTTCAGCTTGGTGTTGTCAAAGGTTCCTTGACGACTTTGAAATCTTCCAATTTTCCATGACTGATTAATCAAACAGAAAATGAGCCTTCAGTAGATTCCAGTATGAGGTTCATTAAGGGGAAAGCACTATGCATTTTCCGGATTAGTTTTTTCCTTGCTGTGGTGCTAGATTTTGAGATGAATTCCTCACCATCTTAACATGTTCAGTTAATTCCAACAGTCCACGATCTGCTGTTTTTAATCCAGAACTATAAAATGATGTACTGCATTGCCTTTTATCAGGACCGTGACTTTTAAACGGATATTTAAAAGCAGAATATTAAAAACTCTTCCAGAAACCAGGTGAGAATAATTGTCTCATCTAATAAAATTCAAACGCAGCTTTTCCTCCTCAGTGGCTGAGCAGTTTGAGTCGAGCCAGCCAACCACTGAGCAGCGACGTGGACTGTTTGTTTACACCCTTAGCGGGAGAGACAGCGGCAGAAGTGGAGGCAGAAGCCTTTTTGGACCCCACTTCCTGGTAAGGTATGGTGGCCGTGTTGTGCAGGTTGGCGCTAATGTAGCACTGGCTGCCCCTGATATGGTCGACGCCGCGTACAGATGGGTGACCTCGGTACGGCAGAGGGAAACATGGCTCCTCCTCCGTGATGGTGCTGATGCCATCATTACTCCGATACATGTGCAGGATGTCCTTACCTGTTAGAAGACAACAGGTTATTTATTTAATTATTTGGCTTGTTCCATTTTAGCTGTGAGACCTTCAAATGACAGCTGTCATGTTGCTAATTACGACAACCTTGTACAGAAGAAATGAGGTAGTCCTACTACTGGATTTACATATGAGTGAAAAGACATAATAAGCAAGTCCTCCTCCCTAAACGAGCTTCTATCCTTCCATCCTCCCTGTTGAATCGTACAAAACAGCTAAAAGTAACAGTTGACTTGTTAAGTTGCAGGTCAAAGTGAGGCTTGTTAAAGAAACAGATGAGATAAATCTGGACATAACTGACGTTCCTGTTCCAATTGTTCATTTAAAAGAAAAATAATAATGCAAACAAAGCAAAAAAAAAAAAAAGAAAGATAATATTTTTAGAAATAAATAAGACGCTGAACTTCTTAGGATGACTCAACATTAAACCTCACAGGTTCATGCAGCAGTGTGTAAACTTCGCTCTATTGTCGGCCTCATGTTTGCCATCAGTGGAAAACAGCCCACCTCTTCACGTGTCTTTATTTAACCGTTCATTAACTGCATGTTATCTTGGACAAACTGCCAACGCGCACCGTGCTCGTCAAGGTGAAGTGCTCTAACGCTCAGACTGACCCGAGTATGAAATGAGTCGCGTAGATGCAGTGGCAGCTTTCGGGGTTAATGATTAACCAGGTAAAAATTCAAAGCACGCAGCCCATCCCTGCTACAGTCTGTCCTTGCCTTTTAATGAGTCGGACAGATGGCTATTACTGATAACTGTCAGATTACTGGCGCTCGCTGCGTCTGGTCCAGCTGGACAGGTGGGCCTTACCTTTCCTTCCCTGAGAACTGGGCCTGGAGAGCCGGTCAGACACGCCTGAAAATGCCTCCACAGGCATGGAGATGGGTCTGGGTTTACCTGCGAAGAGTCCAGAAAGAGCAAAACGTCAGCTCCATCTCAGAGACACTACTCCTCTACTTCCACCTCAGGCTGACACTGAGCCAGATATTAGAGCACAAACCAATACGGCCCATAAACAGCTAGCTGCAGTCAGTCGAACAGAGATGATTTTGGTTTTTTTCTTTTTGGGAGAATCAGGCTGGGAAAAATTTTCATTAAAATTAAAAATCTGCTGTTTTCTAAATCAGCGATTCATCTTTAAATCCTCAAGAACCACTCCTGGTGTAAGGTGTCCTTGATTACTATGAACCAATAAAGCTTCAAAATATAATACAATGCATTCAGGTTGCTTTGTGGTGACTCGAGAGACAAAGGTGGCACTATATCCCAGTGTCTCCAACCAAAACCAGAACAAAACTGCTCCAAACTCAGCAGGGAGGAATTACTGTTCATGAAATCAAGCCTTCAAGTCAACAGAAGCTCTTTGAAGATACCCAGTCTTATTAGTAGAAACGCTTTGTTTGGTTTGATGGGGCTAGATTGGGCCAGACACATGACATCATCCGACCTGCTATTCTCTCACATGAAATCACAGGGACTGAAATACAGAGCTGGCAGGATTGTAAGGTTAAAGTGAGCCTCTGACAAAAGTTCAGGGCTGCTGTGCATGTGTGAGAACAGTCTATGCATCAAGCAAAAAAAACAACAACAAAAAACACTTGATTGTGGTTTTATGTGCTCTCACTTCCTGTGGTAATGTAAGTGTTGTATAACTCATCATAACCCACATGTTTTTCCCCTCATTGTGATGCTTTTTTTGTCTTTGTGCTGTAATGAGCGGCTGCTGGCTGTCGCTTCATATTTTGACCTTTGTGCGTGGAATCACTTGACTTAGTCTGGATATTTACTTGAGTCAGAAAAAAATAAAAACACTGGGACAAGACTAAACTTTTTCCTTCTTATTCAAAGTATAGCTTGAGCTTTGTTTTCATTGTTAGACTAAGCTCTAGAGCAGTGGTGGGCAACTCCAGGCCTCGAGGGCCAGTGTCCTGCAGGTTTTAGATGTATCCTTAATCCAACACAGCTTATTCAAATGGCTAAATTACCTCTACAACATGTCTTGCGGTTCTCCAGAGGCCTGGTAATGAACTAATCATTTGATTCAGGTGTGTTGACCTAGGGTGATATCTAAAACCTGCAGGACACCGGCCCTCGAGGCCTGAAGTTGCCCACCCCTGGTCTAGAGTAAGGTTAAGATTAACAAGAGCCTTTGTGTCCTTACAGCGTGAGGAGGAGCGCTGCCTGAGGCGAACTGGGATAGGATGGCTGGATTCAGGTGGAGGGGCGACAGACGTCCGGTTTTCCTCTGCTACAGTGAAGCGTCGCTGCCGCACGTCTGCATCCAGATGCGAGTTTGGAGACTTGGGACGCATTTTCACACCTGGAAACACGTTTGTGTTCCCATCTCTGCCACAAGGAGCGGGAAACTCAGCAATACAGGCATTAAATTTAAAGAAAAAAAAAAAGATGATTCTGAAATCCTGAAGCATTTGTGAGGTACTTACAGCGGGACATATGGCGCTTCTGGGGGAGGAGGGATATACAAATCCAAGATGGTCGTCTTCCCTCTCTTTCCAGGAGCGTCTGAGGTTTCTGACTCTCGTGATTTATAGAGACTTGGCGCTCCCTGAGAGGTCTAATAAAGGAAAAGAGAAATTTAAGCCATTTTTATAAAGGAAACAAAAGAATCACATGTAACTAACACGTTTGGTTTGTTTCTTCTAATCTGTGTTTTTGGTTGCTTCTGTGTCTCAGCACACAGTGGACAATGACTTTGTGAACTGCGTTTATCTTCAAACAAAAGCGAAAGTCGTTCCAGCTCAGAGGAGAAAGAGCAGAGGAGGCTTTTCTGTTTCCTTCCTCACTTTCAAGTTCTCACAAACACAGGAACTTCATTCCGCTTGCTTTCTGTTTCACCTGCACTTTGAAAAACACGTCTGAAAGACGTTTCGATGCAGCCACTTTTAACCATGCCACAGTTAATCTAGTCTGGCGATACTGTGAATGTTCCTAATTGTGAAAAACAAAAAACAGCATCATAAACAAAAAGTGTTTCAGATGTTTAAGTTTAACCCTAGAACTCATGTACAGTTAAAACTAGCAAAAGTTTACTTTTTTTCCTTATTTAAACAGTGAATTTATTAACTCAGTGTTTAAATTCATTACGAAACAAAGAAAAAAAGGAAACAAATAAAGTTACTTCACAAATAAGCAAACAGCTGACGTCCTGCTGCAGTTTCTTATTTTCTTGCTCTTCCATTAACCCACATAAAACACGATGTTTAAAACACAGCACTGTAGTTTTTGGGACAACTTGTTTGTCATGTCAACTCAATTTATGCCATTTTTTCCCCCGTTTTCTGAGATTACCTTAATTCCCCAACACTGACAGATGAGTTCACCTGGGTGGGTGTGGCTCCAGTGGCGGAGCACTTGTCTCACAAAATAAGAATAAGAGGTTCCATTAGTGACCCTGGTCTTTGCTACTTGATTCAGTCATCTGTTCTTAACACCAAACTGACTGAGCTAACTTATTCTTAACTTATTATTACTCATTCTAATAGTTTCAGGGCTTGTCATTGTTCCCACTTCACAAAACAAAAGATAAACGAATGTAAGTGCAGGTGGCGTAACCTTTGAAGTGAATGGTGGGAGTGACGATGAGGTAAAGAGATCTCAGATCTGTTTTGAAAGACTGAGATTAGACCCTGAGCTCATCAGCTGAGCTACCCAGCGCCTTTCCGGATGCCTATCTCCCCTAAACACACACATCCTGGACCCCTGTCAGCACAAAACCCCTGAAGGTGGTTTGGTGAATGCAGGATTGTCACATTGTGAACTAAAAGTGTGAGTCAGCCACCGCAGATCTGACATCAACGCAGAGTTTTTCCTATCTTCCCTTTTTTCAGGAAAATGGAAGAAGGGCTCCATTGTTTCACCCGCTCACCTCAGAGTAGCTGCAGACTGAGCGGCTGCTGCGTTTTCTGCTCGAATCGAAACCTCAAAGCTACGACAACGGACTGAAAACCACCACGAGCAGCTTGATTTAGTTACCGACACAGTCTGCTTCACTTTCATACAGTGACGTCTGTCACAACACTACAGCTGCTGCAGGTTCAGGACCTGCGTCAACTACGCCTCACCTGGAAATTCTGCAGAAAGAATCCATTAACCTTCCACATTTACTGTTATAAACCGGAACTTTGTGCACTCGTGCTTTTTCTTCTTTTTTTCTTTTTTCCCCCCCACAGGAAAAAACTTCGACTTCTCTAAAATCAAAAACACAATCACTCCCAAATGTCCAGTTTGAAGCAGGAAAAAGAACCTCTCCTCACTTCTTCAGGGCCAATAGATGAATCTGAAGGCCAAAGTGTCAATAAAGTTATGTAGAGCTAATTCGAACTATGTTTCTTAATGCCATTATTTGTACTGACAACATATAAACATGTAGGAAATGATAAATGGTGATTCTAAATATCATGTTAAGTTGAGCTCTTCTTCAAGGTCAAACTTTCAGAAAATGTTGTATCTTTAAAATTTGCCCTTTACAAGCTCATTGTTTAATTTTAGAGGTTTACAAGAACATGCTTGCATGTTTTAATACTAGACGAACAAAAATAAATAAATAAATCTTAACAAGGACTTTATCAGACGACTTCTTTGTTATACAGTGAAGAGAAGCGTGTTAACAAGTAAAGGCTGGATTGTAATCAGTCAGTTTTATTGGGTGAATTTGTGTCACGGTTTCAATCCTGACGACAAAAACAGGAAAGTGAATCATAAAAGCTTTATTGTGAATTTTGACGTTTTAAAATTCTGTTGATGCGCATCAGGAAAGCAAGAGAGAAGCAAACAGGTTTTAGTACGTGTTATGCCAAGCACTCATTTATCTGTCGACGGGGAAATAAAACCTTCAGTTTCTCAGCACAAAAATGTTTTTGTGTAGGAAAAAACCAGGTAATGCAGCGTATTTGAGATTTCAGGATATACAGACTACCTGCTCAATTCTGCTGTGAAGTTTTTTGCTGATGGAAATTCTCTTTTCGTCCATACAAGCACACAAATAAACGCTCCTGAGCCGGGGGCTGTTAGGACTGTTAGGGAAGTCTGAATACTGAGCTCATGTTACAGCGAAAAAGAGAAGCGAGAATACATTAGAAAACAAAAGACTCCAGATCATGTTCAAGCGTTGCGTTTTACACAGAACTTTAGGCCTGAATTCCTCATTTTTATTGTGCAATCATTATATTTTTGGTTTCATCAAACTTGGCCCTCGAACTTGTAAATAAAAAAGGTAGAAAAACTGCAACACAAGTACTTGTTCATTTCTACTCCAGCTTGGGATTTCCCACATCATTTGACCTCTCCACGACAGCAGAACAATCTGCCACCACAGAGGGCCTCCGTCAGGAAGAATCAAAAGGAGGAGACAGTCCGTGGAGTTAGTCATTTATTTTGCTGAGAAGCACTTCAGCACAATACAAGCGGCGGCTCACCTGCACGAGCGGCGGCCTCCAGCGCAGGTTTTTAAGTGGAGCCGGTGCGAAGCTGGCAGAAGGTCCAGAGGGCCTCTTCTTCAGCATCAAGACAACACCTCCAGACTCTGCCCTCAACTTCTCCACCAGGTGCTTTAGCTGCCAGCCCACCTGAACCAGTCAGAGCAAATGTCAGAGAATTGCAGCCTCTAGAGAGCGCTAGCATGAGTAAAGACCTTAAACTTCACGACCCTGAACTTCAGCGTTTAATGAAGCATTTCATGTTCGGTAAGCTGTGAACTGTCATGAAACCTGCGGAAACGGATCCTCCTCTTATACTTGGCCTTGGTTTAGTACTGTCTGAAACAAGCTGTTTATTGGCTTACAGTCAGTTTCATGTCATTCACATCACATTTACACTTACATGATAATAAATATTTTATTAACATCAATGCATTTGCATTTTCATGATTGTAAAATCTGTAAATTTCACTAACAATTATTTGGAGAATGTACATTTAATAAATATATGATATCTACATTAGTGAAAACGTTAAAAAAAAAGTTTTTAGCTCCACCCCATAAAGCCAACTTCCTTCTGATTGGCTGCTCCTGCTAAAAATAGGCATATCTGAACTGCAGGTGGGTGGAGCTTGTGTTTTCATGAGTGTTCACTGTTGTGCAACTAAATATATGACAGAAAGGAAAAAGTCCTGTATGCTGAAAAGTCACAACACTTCAGTTTATACGTAAGACAAAATAAAGAAGATACAACTTGTTGCTTGAAAAAAAAGAGACAGCTGGACTTTGTGAAGTTTGTGAATATGTTTCATCTGTCATCCAAGAAGATTGTTCTACAGCTAATACCTGGGAATCCTATAGTCAAGTGTTGAAGCTACATCCTGCCTCACAGACGTGTGGGATCTTTCCATCTAAGAAAATGACTAAGGCCATTTCCCAAAATGATGAAAAACTTGTGGCTATTCGACTCACCACTGTCTGTTTGTTGACCTGAATGACTTCATCACCAGCGTGAATCCTCTGGGTTTTATCTGCCGGAGACTGAACAGCACACAAAGAGAAGCACAGAGTTTAACAGACTAACATTTCATTGACTGCATGTTTCCATGATCTCTGGTAGTGATGAAGACTTTTAGGAGAGATTTTTTTAAGTCTACAAATGGCACATGAGTGGTGAAGTAGACCCAGAAGCTCACTCACATTCTCTGTTGTTCCCGTGATGACATGAAGCCCATCGTAAGTGGATTTGATGTAAATCCCCTGAAAGATAAAACAGAACCTAAACATGGATCTTCTGCATAAATACACCTCCCACAGTTCCTCTGTAATTCCTCGCTGCAGCGGTGGCGGTGGGGTTTTCCTTTCTGGACCTACATCTGTTTCTGTTTTTGATTCAACGCTGGCTGTGGTTCATGGCGTAGCACTAAAATACCTGTTAGTGATTCTGAGGGGAAGTGGGGTCAGATTGTGGGTTTTTCTTTTTACAGCAGTCAGTACTTATTGGACAGCGGCGTCCCGCTGATAAAGCCCAACGGGGAAATGATCATTTGTGTATTTTCTTTTTTTATTCTATGCCCTTTAAAAAAAGAAAAAAAAAGGAAAAAAAAAATCCTCACCAGTCCCTCCCCAGGCTTGACATTGGTGATGTGGACCTCCTCCAAACAGGACATTTCCCTTTTTGCAGGGTCAGAAGTCGCTTGGACAGTCTTCTCACAGATGCTGTTGAGCGCTTGGGACTGAAAAACAAGACAAAATATACAAATAGGTTCAGCTTGTCCAATGGATGGATACATGCAAGTGTTCACCAAGTGATCAGGCGCCAAGTGTATTACAGTGTGTTATTACACTGCTCACTCTTCTGTCCCATACTGCAACCCCAAAAATTATTTCAAAAGATATCCGATTCAGATTTTATACACTTTTATAAAACTGGAAGCCTTTTTGAAACCACAGGTGTCACCCACCTGGTAGTTATTAAAAGAAATTCCAGGGAAAACATTGTTATTTTGTATAATCAGTGGTTTATAATTATGCATGTACGTGGGTTACATTGATTTTGTGTAGCGGTCATTCATTATATACGTGCGTATTTGTGTAGGTTTGCGATATATACACCTGGGCTTTTCCATCCTCAAAATGGGCCCGAGGTGGTGACTATGCACCTGACTGGTTTGTGTAAATATGAGTTAAAGTCTGTGTTGCCTTATTTAACACCAGTTTTTCATATTGCTGTTGTTGGTTAAACCCCACCCTGCTGCAGAAAAAACATGCGCACATGTAAAAATAGATGTGTTGGTTTGGATTTCATAATTGTAAGACTTACAATTACCATATGAAACAATGTCTAATTACATAAATAATAAAATAATAATAAAAAAATAATGCATTTCATCTGACTGATAACCTTCTGGAATCAAACTCTATACACCAGCTTGTACACTGCATGAGTTTCACGGTTACATTTTAAACGACATCAACTGAATATTTGATTTTATGACTTGTCTTGTGGTTACATTTTAGTGTTTTATAGCTTGTGTAATATCGTGGGACTGAAAACGAAACAAGGTACTTTTTGTCATGCGTTTTCTCTCGAATAAAGAATAAAACATGATTCAAGACAGAAAGCCATTGGCAGCATGGTGGTCTTAGCTTACATCTCCCATGATGACTCTAAAGTGCTCTAAATTTAGTCTGAAATGCTGAATCACCTCCTGCACCAAATCTGCCTGATCCAAAACTCTGACCTTTCAGTGGAAAAGGGAAAGAAAACCACAGATGCAACAGGAGTTGGAAAAGCATCCAAAAAAAGCTCCAAAAACGGACGTGGGGAAGGTGCTTGGTTTTGTTGTACGAGAGAAGAGCTTGAGGCCTCTGCAGAGCGAGAACAGCCTCATATTATCATCACAAATGACCAGACACCCAGGCCTGGAGCGCAGCACCGAGCCCGAGCTCATGGGAAGCAGAGAGCTGACCAGGAAAACACAAACCAACAGGAAATTACAAGTAAACCAGGAAAACATGCTCCTCTGGGGATATAACTGGTCAGCTTCCTGCTGTTTGTTTTTTTCAAATATGGTGAGTTTATTGCTCCCCTTACAAAAACGAAGTAACTTTGCTTCATAAATATTTATCCCATAAAGTACTGGAAATAGAACTAAAAAAATAATGCAAAACCAACGTTATACTTCAGTAGTTTTTAGGACTAAATCTTTAGTTCATGAAAGACACTTTTATTCACATTATACTCGCCCATCTGTCTCCATGAGGATTAAAACAGTGTGTGCATAAAACATCAGGTCCATTTCCAGCCACGTTCTGTTTACTGTAAGCTGAAGCTTTTCTGTCCACTTGTCACTATAAGCCAAGTATGCCCAAGTTAATGTCTTATAGATGTGACGCGTACAGAAAAAGTAGACTCGAACAGTTTTTCCTGTGTAAGAAATTTCCAGAGCCTGGACAAAAGGGTTCATTCACTAAAACATGATTTAATTATCAAATAAAAGACACAGGTTTGTATTGTACCCGTTGAGGGGCTATCAGGAGCCAGAAAAACCCTGATTACTTGCTGTAACAGCCCACAGCTGACAGGGAGCTGGCCTTCTTTAAGGTGACTGAGCTACTGTATAAAGAGAGGTAACACGAGAAACAGGCTATGAGAAGGAAAGTGACTGAACTTCATCCAAGTATGAATCCTGAAACAACAGGAAGTCTTATCTAGGACAGGAAGTGGATGTGCCTGAGCTGAATAAACAAACCTGCAGCTTTAAGAAATATATACACACACACACACACACACACGCACGCACGCACGCACGCACGCACGCACGCACGCACGCACGCACGCACACACCTTCTGCTATGTTCGAACAGAGGAAAGAAAAGCAAAAGCAGCACTCACCACTTCCAGAATCTTTTCCTCCATCTCATAAACTGTGCAGTCCTGGAATTACAGAAAAACACAGAGACTCAGATACCTCAAACACCTGTCCAGACATCTGCTTTATTATCAGCACAACGTGAGTGAAAAAAAGAAGAAAATAAAAAAAAAAAAAATCAGAGAAACAAGGCAGCCACTGTCTTTGGTTTTTTTAATTTTGTGCTTTTATTTTGAAGTGGTGTATGACACAAAAACAACTGATAAGAGTCGGGTAATTGCCCATGCTGGTAAGGAAAACAGAGTCACATGATTAAACTATGTGACCCAATTTAGTATTGCTTCAAAAGCAAATACTGTTCACACTAAATCGAATTAGGTGTCAGGATGGATGAGAAGTTCATGAACACAGATCTGAAGTCTGGAGATCACTGCTTCACCCTCCTCTTCTTTAACTCTTATTCTTACCGTTTTCTGATCAATTTTCTAATATTGTCATTTTTTGAATCATTTGCTAAATAAGGCTTTTTCCACACAACATTCTGGTGCCAAACAACTACAGCTGTGTTTTGCATGGGCTCTCACCTTGACAGTCATACCTTTACTATCAGTTATGGAAAAGAATTAATAGTCATGACGACAGTACATTTATTTTTATGTTGCTTTGTATTAGGAAATAACTTTCAGGTTAATATTACGTTACTGTACAGCAGACAGAATATTTTTATCTTGCTGGTTAAAGAAGTTGTTTGTTTCAGAAAACAGATGCAGTGGAGCATTTTCACATCTGGGGAAAAGGAGAACTTGAAGCTCTGCTCATATCAAATATGGCAGGTTTTCCATTCAGAAGCCAGAACTGTGAGTGTGGCAAACAGACACGGGACGGGAGAAAGGGAATCAGTGGCAAAACAAATATTTGAGAAATGACAGCCTACAGGAGAGTGAAACCAGGAGGCAGGGACGGTGAACGCCTCCCAGAGACACCGAGAGGATTCCTGCTGCGGTCGGAGAAATAACAGTTCCCCGTAAACACGCTGACAGGATGATTGCATGACAGCGCAGCAGGGCGACGCCTCAGAAAGCTCTGCAGACGCATGCAGGGAGGTGGCACGCTGCAGAAAACATTCAAGTGCACAGCTGCTTCAGAATACTTCAATAAATGAAGAGAAATCCAGCTTATTGTAAAATGTGAAGCTCTGAAACAAACTTCTGCGTCCCTAAAGGAAATTATAAAGTTTCAAACTAATGAAACGTCTGGCTGATTTGCAGCTGAAGTATTCTGTCGTTGCATAAAACATGTCTGTACGCCTCAGCTGCATTAATATGGATCATGTTTGAACTTCTCATACAATTAGTTCCCTCATATTTTGTGTGTAACCGAGTGTGACAGCACGACTGCCTCAGGTAGACTCTGCAACGATGTAAAGGGTTACATACAATTCATCACTGATTCATGACTTCATGCGTGGTTGCACAAGACTTTGTATAGAATAGATCCTTAAGCTGTGGATTTAGCATTGACAGAGCTGAGAAAACCTGATTTTTTTCACTTTTCTTTATGGGATAACTGATAGCTGAGAGCAAGGAGATATGAAACAAACTGTTCTGTGAAGCTAATTCCCCTCCTCATGGTAACAGTGAGTGACATTTTTAAAAACTCTTAAGTGGTATTAGTTTATGCTTGTGTATAATTAGGGGCCTGTCACTTTAAATGACAGGTGAATAGCACGTGAGTGGTTGTAGCCAGTTTCTGTTTGTTAGGCTTCACCTCAGGTAAACTTCCCAACTATGTTTTTGCTGTCAGTGCGTTTAGAGCATTTTAATGCAACTTTCTGGCAAATATTATTACTCTGTGTGGTAAAGACATCGAAATTAAGAGAAATTCTCAGATTTTATAATCAAGCCAGCTAGCATTAGCTGATAACTTAGCAATCCACTACCTCAACCAAATGGTCACTTCTGGCTCCAGTAAAGTGAGACTATCAAAATGTGAAACCTGAGGCTTCAAAAGGTGTTCAAAACCAGACATCAGGGGTATGTCCATCTTTTAAATACAGTCTATAGCTTACTCTGTCCCTTAATGACTGTAAAACAGCTTAGATGACATGTTCTTTGGGCAGCAACGTTTAAGGATGGTGCATGAATATACATTGTCACAGAATTTTACACAGAATGTAAAACTTTTAAAATGTATTCAGGACACGAACCTGACATTTCCCACTCTCCATGAACTGGTTTTGTTGCAGTTCCACATCGTGTGCTTTCATTTACATTTTAGTAATAATCTCAAAGTTTCTAAAGTATGAAACATGTCAGGATCTCCATTTCTTGTTTGTTTTGGTTTATTACAGCTATCGGAAGGAGACATGCCATCAAAATGACTTTGTTCATGTATACAGTAGTTATCTGGAGCTTCTTCATGATCATCACCACCACCAACAACAACAGATCCAGAAAATAAACATTTTAGTTCATGACCTCCTTCCTCTCTGTGATGTGTCTGTATGACAAGTCGCTTCACACAGAAAACATCAGAGATCTGTTTCTCTTTTAAGATCTCATGTGGAGATTGGATTTCCCAGAGTGGATCTGTTAATTACTCAGGAAAGCACAGAAACACTGAAGAAAACACAGAGCAGCATCTGAGCGTCACTGACCTTCTGGACGGTGGAGGTGAGCTCCAAACACAGCTGGATGATCTTGCCTTTGGTTGAGGTGAAGTCACTGGCACTCGACAGAGGAGTCCTGGCGAGAAAAGAGAAACTAAATTATAGAATCATGTCAGTGCTGGCAGACAACAAGGCAACGTTTTAAAACGGATTCAAAATACGAGCAGGGCCGCGGACTATTCAATCTTTATTTATACACTACCTCTGATCTTTTACTCATTCACACTGATCAACTGAACAGCCAATGGTTAGCAAGAGAAAAACAGTGAAACAAAACAGCATGCAATGATGAACACTTTAAAATAAATTTAAAAAAAGGACAGAACATCAAATAAATTAATGAAAATGTGACTTTCTGTAAGTTTTCATTAACTTCAGATCATAACAGCTGTTCAAACCCAAACATATCAAGTATGAAAACATTTTGGATGAGATAACTGGATGCAGACTGAATAAGAAGTGGCCCCAGGTGTTTCTGGGTGAGCGAGCTGACACACTTCAGATGTCAGGTGCATTATGGGGCATCCATGTTTGTTTCCAGCTGCTGCAGCCAAGCTGGAATGTGTTTCAAGCTGATACAAGCTGCAAAAAAGCTGAAGGAGTCAAAGCGGCGATGCAGTAAACTGGATCGGCGCTGCAACGAAACACGATACTAAAATAATCAGAATGGAGGGGAGAGTACCACCGCTATCTTAGAAGGAACAAAGTCGTGCACTGAGCTGCACATTATTACTGAACTTCTGACTGACACGTTAATAAAAACAAATGCCATGTTAGTGAAAGTGTTGTGTGAGTAATTATGACATCATGGTATCCAGTTGTTGTTTTTTTATGCTTTTTACGAGATTGCGGTTGTTTTAATTAGCAAATAATGTTTAGTTTTTAACACCAGGATACTCTGAATGCCGCCGTGGTTACCTGTCCAGCCAGGCTAGCAGATTCTTGGCGGTGCCGATCAGTTCGACCACGGCGGTGAGGAATTCATTGGTGGGCTGATTGGAATTTTTGCTGTGGTAGGCGGGGTTCTTCCTGCGCTGCGTCACGGCGCTGCTCAAGTTGTGGTGTGCTGTTCTCATCTTCCCCACCAAAGTCTTCAGGTTGTCCGACTCCACGCCATAGTTCTGTTAAAGAAAGATGAAAGATTCAGTGAAACAAACCTGCTTCTTACTCAATTATTAAGCATAAAGACTACACTTCCCATCAGCACTGTCAATATTTCCTGGCTCGCTAACCTTAGCACAAGTATGCTGCCACAGGAAACTCTGAAAGAGGCACTGCGGAAACGTTACACTGCACAAAGCTGCAGTTTGAGGAGTCCACATTGTGTTTTGCACCTCAAAGTACTTTTTGTTTAAGAACACACAACAATGTTCAGGAATGATTGGAGGGAATTTAGAGATTCCCATGACCCTTGACCACAAACACACCCCGTCTCCCTAAAGAAAACACACACACACACACAAAAACCCCACACACATTCCTGCAAACCAGTCACCATAGCGATTATGCGACTAAAAAATATTCCCCACCACATCAACTTCAAACTAAATGACTCAGAATGAAATGACTCATCAATGCCACGTGCTTAATTAATCAGTTTAATGAATCCGATACCTTTTTGTTTAATTTTATGAGTAAGTGCAGATGTGTTACGTTTATGTTTTACTACATCTGCAGGTCTGAACACGACCTTAGATTCACTTTATCGCCTGCAGCGATTCAGATGTTTGAGGCATCGTGACGCTCAAAGACAAACAAAACATCTGGAGCCAAATCAACGTTCCACCTTGACTGAATGCAGAAAACACATCCTTTGTAACACAACATGACACCTGACCTCACGTTTCAGGCAGAACTTTCAAATCGTGTTAGAAAGGATGTGATCACTAGGCGTCAATTAGAGAAGAGCTCGGGATGATGCCGGGCTGTGATGGAGTGAAATAAGGAGCATTCTTTTAATTTCATCATGATCCAAATAACTATCAAAAGGTTTTTAGAAAGTTCAGGTATTTTAAAACTTTCAGAAAATGACGGCACTGAAGGGAAAGATCTCTAGAAGTATTATAGATCAATCATTGTCTTGCATAGTGTTTCTATGCACAACAAACAAAATTTATAAGGTCATCAAAAACAGAGAAAGTACCCAATCTGCAAAAAATAATTTATAAAATGCAACATAAACCACAAATCTTGCCAACATCTGGATAATTAATATGCCAAACACATCAAAATCTATAGAAAATGTTTAATGTAGCTGTCAATATAAAACAATGCTCTTTTCCTCTTTTCTTCCACATTATTATCCCCAGAGCATCATCTCTGTAGTTTCTTTTTACATTTCTTATTTACGTCTGTTGTGGAACAGAGATGGCTGCCTCCAGTCAATCAGGAGATCTGAGCTGAAACAAAAACATCTTTTTCCCTCAACAGCGGTGAACCCAACTGCAGGCCTCCCTGATCATTGAGTGCATCATGATCGTAACACAAAATCTGGGTCATTAAGAGCCTGTGGCTGCCTAATGTCACTCCAATTATCAGAATAACTCTGTGGTATGTACTGTGGGTTAAAGTCGGGAGAGAAAAGGCCTCTCTTGTTCTGTTAAATGAGCCTCAGTTGAAAACTGATCATGTGACAAGATGCTGGAACAAAACTCTTCCTCTACATGCTGAAAACTGTGTTTGAATGTGTGTGTGTGTCAGGGGAAGGGTGGGGGGGGTCTTTGACAGGTGGGAGGGTCACATCTGTTTCCTGCTCCACCCCAAAACGCAGCAAACTCTGCCTCATGCTGCAAAAAATACCCACAACACATCATTTGACCTTGCTTGAGTGCTGCAGGAAAACGCTCCCTGAAACTTTGGAGCTGTGTGTGCTCTGATCGCAGCATTGATTGGTTAGTTTCAGTGTGATGTCATAACTGTATTTTTCCAGAGGTAAGTGAAAGCATTTCAGAAAATGACACGTCGCTTGTCCCCGTCACATGGCTGAGGGAGGATGTGGGATACAGACTAAAGCTCTGAAATACGTTACTGTCAGTGTCAGGTTGTTCAGCCTTACCACGGGTCAGGAATCGAATAAAGATCAGCTAATTGCAAACACATAGCGTATAAGGAGGGTTTTGACTAGCACTCTTTAAGTTACCTTTCCTTACGACATTCCTAAAGAGCCAAAAGCAGCCCTTCTTGGTGGAAGGCGTAGAGGGAACAAGGAGAATTCAGCAATCCAAAAAGTATTCAAAAAATTTAAACTAGGCTAAAAAAACAAAACAAACAAAACCTCAGAAAAAATAAATAAATAATTTTTTTTTTTTTTAAAGACTTTTCCCTGAAATGTTGGGAGTTTTAGGAATCTTATCTTGGTATTCTGTGTTTTAATGCTTTTCACATTTAAACAAACATTGAAAAGTTCAGTTATAAACAGATGTCTGCGTGTAAATGTCATATTATCAGATAGCAGTCAGACAATCTGACCAACTGTACTGGAGAAAAGTTGATATGGTGGACACAGTAATTTGTAGTTAGTGGAGTTGATAAGTGTCTGTTGTGGTTACTCGTTCTTTTATTGTCACCATTTGTTGGCGGGTACAGCAGAGTGTCAGTCTCCATTTAAAAAAGGCCACTGAATCCCATTCAGGCCAGTCACAACATTAAACCTCAGCACAGACTGTAAATCCTCCTTTTCACCACCACACAGACGTTAGAGCTCATAAACAGCTGACTGAGGGGCTCTGTGTGGGCTTCAAAACTTTAAACGGGTCATACCAAAGACTGCAGCCACCACACAGCCATTATGAAGCCTCAACGTTAGTTTTTCAGGGTCAAGAATTTACCATCTCTTAACGAGGGGGTGGTAAGGTAAGACCACAGACTGGAGGCATCTTCTGAAACATGCAAATGCCATAAAACTGCATTGTTGTCCAGCAGGGGGCGACTACTGTGGTTGATTCTGTTTGCCTATAGATAATTAGGGTAATTAGCCTTTTGTTGTTTTGCAGTACTTTTGCACTACTCTTCAAATGACTTCATGGGCTCAGCCACTAGTTTCAAGTAATACTGATTACAAAATGAAGTGAGTTTTATTAAGTGCAGTTATTATTAAAAGCAGAAAGATGGATTATCCATGATATGCTTTTGACTGACAAGTCATTAGCCAAGATGCGTGTGGTGTCACACTACAGCCCCTGCTCCTCACATCCTGTTTCAAATCACTATACGACTATTAGTGATGTCACAGTGGCTGTTTCCATGTAATACATTGTCTGTGGATAAGAACTGCTAGCTAGCAAGCTACAGTCATAAATATACATAAAACACATGTGCTAATTATGCCAAGTTATAGATTACAAAGAAAAAATATATACCAGAATGGCACTCTCCAAAAATGAAGCATAAAGCTGTCAGGTTGTAGCAGGGATCCATAACAAAATTCAGAAAACTACATTAAAAAGGTCTCAGCAGAGGTCCAGGTGAGACAGTGGGATTAGCAAAGGTTTAAAGTTAACAACGGGACCATGGCTCTGACTTTTAGCCTTGAATGAATAAATTATAATTATTTTTTGCACAGTTTACACATTTTGGTGTTATATTGGGATATTTAGGATGTCCTCTAATGACTACTGAGTCTCCAAGTTAAAATGCAAAATTTTAGCTACCTTACACGTTGACAACCTTTTATTTTAAGGCTAAGTAGACACAGTCGGGTGAGTCAGTCCTTCTAGGTTTGTTGATGGTGCCTGTTTGAGGTTTTAATGCAAATATTAAATATTAGTCTCACTCTCTGTTTAAACAAACTAAGAGAACTTCCAGAAAGTTCACATTCATTAGCTTGTTTTTTGTGTGATTCGCAGATACAGTCTGAATGTCTTTTGCTAACCAACCTACCTGCTAGTTAACTCCACCTTTGTGTCTGGATATGGTTAACCGGCCTTAGCTGGAGTGGCTTTCAGAATAATTTAATTTGAACATCACTACTGCCCTTTCTGTTTTCCTTCCAATATTAACTCTATGATAGATGAACTTTCCTCTTATGACGTTCCCCATGCTGAGTCACCGGATCATTTACTTCTGTCGTCTCTTTGTTTCAAATGTCCACGTGTCATCGGCTCAAGTTACTGATTATTTAATTCATTACTGATTTTCATGCAAAAATGATGTGCTTTTAAACAAAGATTTCTGCTCCTGTTTGACACCTTCTGGAAATTCTCGAAATCATATAAATGTTTGCCGCTGATGTGTTCGAGTGAAAACAGGAATACAGAACTTTTTAGTCACGACCAATTAAACCAAAACTCAGTTCCACTAAAGGCCACAACAGGAGAATCACATTAGGGCCTAACAAACTACTGCTAAACTTTCATTCATTTGTGACATTAAACCTAAAAAAGCCGAAGATAAACTCAGTAGTTTCCTAGAAAACCCCTCTCTTGCTCAGTTTTCAGACTTTCTGAGAAAAACTGTCCAAATATATCAGACGCAGTAGGATTCTGATCACAGCACTGGTCTTATGATTGTTATGATGAACATTGAGCTGTTTTAATGCCCCCTTAGGCAGCGTGTAATGTGCATGGTGGTAGCTGTGGTGCTGTTTTTAAATGCAATGAAAACTTTTATTTAAAAGACACAAATCTTTGCTCTAGAAATTTTTACACGAGGTTTAAAGCACTGCCATCAGTGATGGACAGAAAAGGATCATCTTCTGCTCTGCTGCTGAACTTATAAGCATCAGCCAATGAGTCTAAGCAGAGATTCCCAAACCTCCCTCCTTCCTGGACTCTCCAGACTTTCCAAGGCATTTCCAATCCTGAGTCTCCCCTGGAGTGGGCTCCAAGGAAAAGCCAGATAAACATGACCATGATCTCAATGTGGACAAGTGGCCAAAAATGGATGGAAGCTCAAACTTAGATCCTCCCTTTACGGATTGTGAAATCTAATGACTCAGTTAACTCGAGTGCATGCATCCGCCTACAACATTTTTATGGTTTGTAACACAAGGCAGGTGTTTGTGGGGTCCAGACAACATCTCAGCAGAGTCTCACACAGAGAGAAGCTTTGGCAGTTTCTCATCAGAATCACTAGAAACTGTTTAATTGAACCAGAATTGGAGGTCAACACTGCTAAAGACATATCTCAAAGGACCTGAAACAGGTATATTTAACATGCTGACTCATGAGTGATGACAGCGGACACTGAAATCCACAGTTATATAGTAGAGGAACATTTCTAAACAGGAAAGTATCAGAAGTAAAAAGAGAATTTGGGATTTTCTGATTTCTAACTGACCAGAGCGCAGAGCAGATCCACGGCCTCCAGGATCAGCTCCTGGTGGCCGACCCTTGCCACGCCCAGAGACAGCAGCTCCTGGTGGGACATCCTGAGCAGCTTCTCCCCATCCACCTGCAGCTGTTGGAAGGATGGGATGTACTGCTGCAGGCTGTCATCCAGACCTGAGAGAGACAAAAAGACAATGAAGCACATTTAATGTTCACAGAACAGGTTATTGATGAAATTCACCTTTTTAATTCAGCAAATCTTGGGTTTGAGATTTATTTGAATAAACTGACAAATTCATCAGGGATGCAATAAAATTAGTGTTTTATAACAGAAGTGCTTTTGATCGCTCACATTCCTAGGTTGTATATCATGGATCACCAATCAGCTTGGAGTTCTTAAGGCACACACGCGCACACGCACGCAAGTAAACCAGACAGAGCATCACTTCAGCATCTGAGTTTCAGTGAAAGTCGTCTCTTTATGATCCATTCAGGTTGTACAGCAAACACAGCTGCTGAGTCAACATCGCCTTATTGACTCGATCAGTCACTGTGACAGCCAACAGCCTGGCAGCGTCCTGCCAGCTCACCAAACCACACCTTTTCTTAAATCCATCACCTCGGTCAACCAACCAACAAGCAAACCATTTGTGTCACCTAATAACAGACCAAGAAACACATTCCTGTATAAAGGAATATGTTTCTTTCAATAACTTACTATAACTTACTATTATAACTTACTGTCTATAATCAGAAACCCTGGGTAAATAAAGATGTTCGCGCCAAGCTAAAAGTGCGGACCTCTGCCTTTAACTCCGGGGATGCTGATGCATATAAAGCAGCCAGGTATGACCTCCGTAAGTCCATAAAAAAGGCCAGAAAGGACTACAGGGACAAAATGGAGTCCAGCTACCACAGCTTTGACACCAGGCGACTGTGGAATGGACTGCGCTGCATCACTGACTACAAGAAGGCCAACGCAGTCAGTGTCCAGCCCACTGCATCTCTCGCAGATGAGCTTAACAACTTCTATGCTCGTTTTGATGCAGACAACAGAGAGCAGATCCTCTACCCTCAGGAGGACAGTGAGGCTGCAACTTTAACTCTGAAAACAGAAGCTGTGAGATGGACCTTTAAAAAGGTCAATCCTCACAAAGCTCCAGGACCGGACGGCATCCCAGGCCGGCTACTCAGAGTGTGTGCAGACGAGCTGGCAGAGGTGTTCACCAACATCTTCAACCTCTCCCTGAGGCAGTCAGTGGTCCCCACGTCCCTCAAAGCATCCACCATCATTCCCGTTCCCAAAAAATCAGTGGTCTCCTGTCTGAATGACTACCGTCCTGTTGCACTGACATCCGTCATCATGAAGTGCCTGGAGCGGCTGGTCAAAGGTCACATCTGCTCCTCCCTCCCTGACACACTGGACCCTCTTCAGTTTGCCTATCGGACAAACAGAGCCACAGAGGATGCCATCGCCCTGGCAACACACACCACCCTCACTCACCTGGAGAAAGGGAATACATATGCAAGAATGCTCTTCATCGACTACAGCTCGGCATTTAACACCATCATCCCCTCAAAACTTGCCACGAAGCTCATCGACCTTGGGCTGGGAACACCGATCTGCAGATGGATTCTAAACTTCCTCACAAACAGGCCCCAGGTGGTGAGAGTTGGTAAGCACACTTCCTCATCACTCATCCTTAACACAGGTACGCCACAGGGTTGTGTGCTTAGCCCCCTCCTATATTCCCTGTTCACACACGACTGTGTTGCTAAACATGAGTCCAACATCATCATCAAGTTTGCTGATGACACAACCATCATAGGCCTCATCATAGGTAATGATGAGACGGCCTATAGAGAGGAGGTGATGGCACTGTACGAGTGGTGCCTGGAAAATAACCTGACTCTCAACATCAGCAAAACTAGAGAAATGATAGTGGACTACCGGAAACGACCAGTCAGGGAACACCAGCCCATCCACATCAACGGTGTCAAGGTCGAAAGGGTCAGCAGCTTCAAGTTCCTTGGAGTCAACATCACTGAGGACTTCTCCTGGACCCTTCACACAGACACTGCTATCAGGAAAGCTCGCCAGCGGCTTTACTTCCTGAGGAGGCTGAGGAGGTTTGGCATGAACGCCAGCATCATCTCAAATTTCTACAGGTGTGCAATCGAGAGCTTGCTGACGAGCTGCATCACAGTTTGGTACGGAAGCTGCTCTGCCAGGCCGTAAATCACTACAGAGGGTGGTGAAGGCAGCAGAGCACATCACTGGCACGAGGCTTCCTGCCATTCAGGACATTTATCACCAGCGATGCCTCCGTAAAGCACACAGCATCATCAAGGACCACAGCCACCCAGCACATCAGCTGTTCTCCTTGTTACCATCTGGCAGACGTTACAGGAGTCTGTCTGCTCGGACTACAAGACTTAAAAACAGTTTCTACCATCAAGCCATACGACACATCAACCACAACACTTAAACACACACAACACAGGACTCAGAAGCTACCCTGCAGCTTCACAAGTACTCTGTTTAATCTGCACTGGTCACTTCACTTTATTGTTATTGATATTTATATTTAAAAAGTGCAATACTGTAATTTTCTGCTGCTCATTCCTGTGCAATATCCCATCTGCCCTCCCGTCATATTTCTTTTCAAGATTTTCTTATTTAATCACTAGTGTACATATATTTATATTTATAGATACATATATATTTAGTCATCTTTTCTCTTTTACCATGTCTCTCTAATATTTTGTTCTTTACTATTTTTCTATTTGTTATTTTATTTTATTATATTATATTATATTTATTATATTTTTTCCTACTGTATCATGCTGCTGAGAGACCGCTGCTCGTCAAACACATTTCATTGCGATGTTGACCCTGTGCTAACTTGCATATGACAAATAAAACTGAAAACTGAAACTGAACTGTTTTTTAGTCCTAGACTTTGTTTAATCTATAACAGTTTTGTTTCAAGTATAATGTTTTTCTGATTTTATTTATCCATCTTTACCTACCTGAGTAGCTAAAGATAGCTAGGACAATTTTAATTAGCCCCATTTTGTTTTTTAAAAACAGTCTCTCTGTTACAGTTGCCTCATTTCGTTGTTTATTACAATCTCAACACTTCCTGTATATTTCAAATTAAAAGTCCTATAGCACTTGTAACTGTACAGAAACCCTTCACATCTTAATGAGGCTTTTATTGTGAAACATTTGCAGGAACAACACAATAGTAATTTGATTTGAAGCAATACATTTGACACTTTAAGCAGTAGTTATTAATGCATGACTTATTCTATCACAACAGGGAATATGCAAGAAGAGACCTTTACTGTGAAAGGAGGGAACAGGATGAGACCTTTTCCCACCACATGTGTAGCACAAATTGAATTTCTGGTGTAAATCAATCCTTGACAGCCAACTCAACCACACGCGTGCATGTGAACATCGTTGGGGAGCTCACGTGTATTGAACTCGTAGCACTAATCCTCTGTACCATCGTCACAAATCTACGGCTACTGTCACTGAAAATGTCAAAAATACTCAGATCATCAAACCACAAAGTGCTGGTTCATTTAACATTTAATAGCTCTGCCAGTAGTGGTTAATACGCAGGTTTGCATGCTTAATGGCATCTTTCTCTTTTAATTAAGGATTTTGATCTGTAAGTTACATAAATAAATAAAAGCACAGTTTTTCACATCCTCACTGCAGTCCCTGTGTCATACTGGGCAATATTGGGTCATACCGGGCCACCAATATCCCACTTTCAGTCCCGTGACCTCATGAGACCTCGAGGGAGATGGCGCCCGTTTCAGCGGCGCCACTCTGCACCCAACATTCACCTCTGACCTCTGTGAATGAGTTCAAAGAGTTCTCTTAGCTGGATCAATAAAATGAGCCATCACGCACCAGTTACTGTCTGACACACATGAGCACAGAAAATGTTCGCTGTGGGGTTTTTGGATGCGTTTGGTTGGGAAGAATATGAAAATCTCAATAATGGGAAAATATTAAGCATACGTGCACACACTGTACGCTAAAGAGAATAACTGTCTACAGCAATTTAACAGTTCAACAGCCTCTACAACTGTCTGTCTGCCAGCCTGAAATCCTCCATCTCAAAGTTCAACACCCCACAGCATTGTTTTTGTTCAAAACATTTCAACAAGATTTAAGTTCAGACTTTAATGACCCACAGGAATCCTGCATCATACTAAAAATAAATGTTAGAGTTTTAGCACACAGAGCTTTCGACAAATGGCAGATGATGATGATGTTATGCAGAAGCCGAGCAGCAACTGGCCAACAAAATGTCTGGGAGGGTGAGAAGAAAACAACTGCCCCAGCATGTGGTCATTAAAGAAGCTGCGACTCCTGTTTGTGTTCGGAACGACAGATGGCCCACGCTTTCTCTCTGACAGCAGGGAGGAACATTCTTCCTTAACTAACTGCTGACGGGACACCGAGATCAGCAGACTCTAACACAGAGTTGCACCGAGAATACAGAGCATGTTTGTTTGCTTACTGTTATTACAACGGTAAGATTCGATTTATTTTGGCCTTTATAATAAAGGCCAGAATAAAGACTCCCTGGATTTCAGCAACGTTTGAGGGGGTCTTGGAAGGACTCCAAATCAGGCCCCAGCAGGAGGACACGGGTCGTCTGCTCATCCCCCAACAGGGTAAAATTTAGACCATCTGGGGGAGGGATGGGCAACACTTCAGGACATTCTCAGAGGGCCAGACTTTGAACAACTGACTTAAACATGCTTTGTCTTTCGATCCCCTTCCTATTATTTTGAAAGTTAAGCACTCTCAATTCATCAACCTAAAAGAAAACAAGATACTACTGTGACAGCCTTGAACTTGTATATCGGAGATCTTCACACATTTATTTTGGTTTCTGCTCCAGTTCAGTTGCTCCTGAAAGTTTCTCAATACACCCCAATTGAAACTGTGACCATACTCCCAAACCTTCCTCAGGTATATATCCACAATTCCTACTCCTTCTAGGTTGTAGCGCATCTCCACACTTCAAACTAAACTCCCTCTGCTGTTGGTCAGAGCTGGACAGCAGTTTGCAGTCAGCAGGAATGTGTTGGTGACAGCCGGGATCACATTACTGTCACCCGAGGAAGCCGATAATCTCTCAGCTGCACAGCAGGGTCGGCTAAACGTCACACGGGAGCCAAATCGCCCGCTAATGAAAGCATGATAACAAAAGACTGAGTCTCCCTGCAAAGCAGAGACAACCACCATCATAACATGAGCAAACATGAGCTTCTACACGCGATTCTTCCTGTGATGCAGAAAGATCCTGCTCAGACGGGAAACGTTCGATAGTTTCAGGTCTGAAAACCAATGGCTTAGACAGTTTGCTTAAATTATGGGAGATTAACACGTTAAATAAAGCAGATAAAAGAATAAAAACTCAAGTCCAACATTCAGGTCTGGATCCAATGTTCCCGCAATACATAAAACATCATTAATTTCTGTAGCTGCTGAGACATTTTTATCATTCCTCATCTCAGTGATTGCTCTGTCGGGTTTGGCGCTCAGCCCAAACTCTCGGAAAGCCGTTTCAAACCTCTGACAGGCGCCGAGGATCGAGCAGGATTACCACACTGTAACACTGCTGAGCGCCTTGTGTTGGCGGTTTGGTTGTTTGGTTTGTGAGATGCTTCTCAAGCAGCACGAATAATTAAACACAGCAGACGGTAGCTGTGTGAAAAAGCACCATAAGAAACACTTACTTTAGGAAGAGTTGGAGAGAAAACCCTTGTTTATTCAGTAAATATGGTCTGAAACAGTAGGGAGTAGGGTTATCTCCTGGGTCAAAACTGAACCATACACCATAGAGGTCCATTCATCTCTTACTGAGCACGAAATATTGAAGAAAAATGCTTGTGTCTATGTAAAGAGATTTGGTTGACATCTTGGTTTTCCCCTTTGGTACAAAATGTTTGATAATTATTGCTTTAACATGATCATCTGTAGGTGAGGTCTAAATGAGAACAACATAATTCCCTACTGCATAGGTGGGAAAAAAGCAAGTGTATCTGCACTTTGTTTGTTTTTTTAGTTCATCTAAATTGTACAGACTTGTAATGTGAATGTTTCACAGTGTACTCTGAGCTCAGGTTCACTGATGAATTATTCATAGCCTGTTTCAGAGGATTGATTTCCAAATAGGTGAGAGGAAGGAGGAGGGACAACGACACCGGGAGCAGATCAGCTGCTTCATTCACCGACATTTACAGACAAACAACTGCCAGTGACTCACAGTTCCAAGCCCATCCGAGGCCACGGAACACCTTTTCAAAAGACATGAAGAAACAGTGCACGTATCGAGGGGCATTTCCTTGATGTCCATCAATACGTCCTATGTCAGCTAGAATTGTGTTGTATCATATCGTCTGGGATAATCCCGGTATTCATTTTTAAATGATACAAAAATGTCATATTGTGATACGATTGCTATAGCAACTCCATGAGCTTGTGTTCCCTAGTGCACACAACAATAAAAAGAGCCCAGGCATGTCTGAGAGGAAGTCAGCAGCTGGTGATGTGTGACTCAAATGTGAATAAAAGACTCCGAGCATGGCTGAAGCGCTCGTCAGCTGGGCTCGAAATAACAGGAAACGCAAAAAGTGGATGGAAATTACTGATGTGGTTAAAAAACTCGACCGCAGAACTGTGCAGCTCGTGATGAGCTTCAAGGTCAAGTTATTTTAGTCATTGTTAAACTAAAGTGTGAAGCCAGTTATGTTGTACTTAACATTTCCAGGGAAAATACTGTCTACGCAGCACGGTGGCACGGTGGTTAGCACTGTTGCCGCACAGCAAGAAGGTCCTGAGTTCAATTCCACCATCAGGCCGGGGTCTTTCTGTGTGGAGTTTGCATGGTCTCCCCGTGTTTGCGTGGGTTCCCTCCGGGTACTCCGGCTTCCTCCCACCGTCCAAAGACATGCAGTTTGAGGGGATAGGTTAATTGGATACTCTAAATTGTTACTAGGTGTGAATGTGAGCATGAATGGTTGTCTGTCCCTGTGTGTTGGCCCTGCGACAGACTGGCGACCTGTCCAGGGCGTACCCCGCCTCTCGCCCTATGACAGCTGGGATAGGCTCCAGCGCCCCCGCGACCCTGGAAAGGATAAGCGGAAGCGAATGGATGGATACTGTCTACGCTACTTTTGTGCTTACTCTAGACCCATGCAGTCTTATTTCATCTTTTTTCATTGGAAAAAGATTAGTCATAAATACTGCAAACACTGAACACAGTTTTACTGAATGTTTAGTAGTTTTGTCTGTATCATCAGAAATGCTGTTACAAGTGTTCTTTAAATATACTGTCAACAAAAGAAAACTGTCTTTAACTTTCTGTTTTTAACCTCTGATTTTAAACTTACCTGCTCCGAGTCCACTGCCACCACAGCACAGTTAAAATGAGAGAGAACCATCTCAGTTTTTCCTTTGAAACTTTCGTGTTTGTTGACAGAATAAATTCGGCTTGACATGAAAGGCCGTTAGAGAGCAAAGTGCACAGACACTCTGAACTCTGACATGATTCCTGAATTTCTATATTCACTTTGTTTAGTGTATTTCGCTCTTTTGATGACCATATTTTCAGAAATTTTGATATAATTTACCATTGAGAAATTCACTGAAGAATTGCCATTTTCTAAAATAACTTGAGAACATGGGATAGGCTCCAGCGCCCCCCGCAACCCTGAAAAGGATAAGCGGAAGCGAATGGATGGAACTTGAGAACATTTAATGAAGCCATACAAAGGTTTACATACTGGGATAAGCTTTTCTTTGGTACTGCTGAGTCTTAGAAAACTTGGTCCATTGTATATTTGTACTGGCCCTTGGTAGAAGAAAGAAAGAAAAAAAAAAGCACATTTTCATTAAGTTATACTATTTAGTATCTTTATATGCACCATCCATCCATCCAGAAACACTGTCACTGGTCCGAATCAGCCCGCAGCTGGACCAT
Source organism: Oreochromis niloticus (assembly GCF_001858045.2). Lineage (NCBI taxonomy): Eukaryota > Metazoa > Chordata > Actinopteri > Cichliformes > Cichlidae > Oreochromis > Oreochromis niloticus. The sequence goes on from NC_031980.2 coordinate 23,049,993, forward strand.
TTGTTGATGAACTCTTCCTCAACAACGTAAGTGCTAGTCCCAGCGTTTTAAAATGTGTGTTTGTTCTGTTTAATGAGTTCCACTTTTTTTCTCTTATAATGATAATAAAATATTATAATAATTGTGAGAAAAAACTGGAACAGTTTGAAAATCAACCTGCTCCGATGCCCGTGTGTTTCTAAAGGCCCCATTTTCCAAAGTTTACTTTAGTCACAGATGTAAGAAAAGCTTGTTTCTCCATCTTTGACCAGTCACATGTTTGCAGACGACTCTGGGCCTCAGCCTGTCTGTCTCTCAGTTGCTGCTGGGAAACTGTGTGCCGACAGGAAGCAGCAGCTCAGGGTGGGAAAGTTTTCATTGTTACCGTAATGACAAAGCTACACGACAGCCTCAAACCCATGAAAACTAGGAGGTTAATCTTTGATGGGTCATTACTTCATGTGTCTTAATTTTATCTGTCATTTTCTCTGTTATCAATCAAAAGATAGCAGCAGTGCTACGGGCTTGGTGACTAATTTTGCTCTGCAAGATTATGAAAACAAAATAATCCAACAAACTTTGATTCTCCTTGCCACCCTCTCCACCCACACACAGATGCGAGATGAGCTATACAGCCACAAAGCATCAACTAATTTGTGTCAAACTCCGAACAGATAGCCCTAGCATCCCCGCTTCATTCATCCCCATTTATCCATTTTCCTTTGACGTTAAAAGAACAGAATTTCAACTTCAAAAAACATCCCTGTAAAAGACACTTTAAGTTTAATAAAAGGGTAAGACAGCCATGTTTTTAGGGGTTTTCCCCCCAAAATTTTGGATTGACAGACAGCTAAGTTTATGAAGAAACTGTTTAAACAGTTCAGTGTGAAAGACCTCTGACCTCAACCCCCCTCCACACCATCCTGACATCTGACAGGAGGGGTCTCCTTCCACAGCTCTCCAAATCCGATGACGCAATGTTCACACCTACTTCACACCAGGCCTGACCAGCCGTGCAGGGGTGAAAACACTGCTTCACCTTCTACATCCATTTTTCCCTTCTTAGAGCAAATAACGCACTCATTATTAATCAAAATCACTAATAAACATTTTTTTTGGCTGAAGCAACCTTTAGCAGCCTGATACCACATCCTGAAAAAAAGCCTTAAAAAGCAAAGACTGTAATTTGTTCATGAGTAATGTTCAGATGTATTATCATGTCAGTTCTCCTACAGCATCAATATGTGTATCATTAAACATATTTTTTAAAAGATTTCTTGCTGTACTTCCTAAGCTGCAGTGCAGATTGAGTATGACGTTAAAGTGATTGTCAATAAAATAACCACTGTGGGTGTTTACAGAGGTAAACTCGGGAGGTTACAGAGGAGCAAAGTAGAAGTCGATCACTTGACTACTGTTAACTACTAATCGCAGCTTGGCCCGCTTGTCTCGTAAGACTGGTTGTTGCTATGACAACAGAAAAGATGCTCCACACAGAATTCTCAGGCATGGCTAGCAAGTGTTAAAGCAGTGCCTACACGTGGATCATACGTAGCTGAATAGCGTTGTAAATAAGCAAGGTTAGACAGAAGACAGCCTCAGTCCTATGACGCCGTGACTGAGTAAACGAGTGGCTTTATGTAAACAGTCTCAGGGGAAACCAGTCAGCCGTAGCACATAACGCACGTTAACCTGGAGGAAAAGAAAGCTGCTGTGCTGCTGACAGGTAAACTTGGTAGCGCCGAGCGGCCATGGTGCCAAATATTCAGGGACATTTAAAATCAAAGAAACGTTAATTAAAGAACAATAAGGGTCTTAATTACACAAGTAGAATTTATATGGCCAATGATTAACATCCTCTGTCAGACTTTAGACTAAAATTTGACTGTTAGGGAGTATTTATAAGACTCGGTCATCATAAAGTTGGTTATTCTAGCCATCTGAAGCACGGGAGAGAATATCAAAAAAAGCTGCAGGTGAAACTCCAGCTGCTCATCAACAGCCGAGTTAATCATTTATCAAAAAGATGAAAACAAACATGATACCTCCCACCTTTAAAGAAAACACGCGAAAACCTAAAGACATCCATTTTGTTTATTCAAGCAGAAATGAAAAGAACTGTTTCTTGGTAAAATTTTGCTTTTTTAATAAAATACTAAAAATCAATTTGGGTTGTTGAATTATGATTACTGTAATTTTTAATACAACAATTTAAACTGCATTAAAATTCATTGAAACTACTAAAACAAGTTTAAATACCTACTTATAGATGCAGTTTATACCCTTTTTAAACTTTCTGTATTGAGCATTTGTCTCTGTTGAGGTCTTAAATGGAACAAATAACATGTTGAATTTGTTAAATGTGTAGATCTAACAGTAGTTTTCAGGGCTTAGAGTTTGCATTTTTAATATACGTGTAAAAACAACTTACTGGGCAGTTAAACGTGAAAATACCCTCAGCCCTTATTTTTTTTAAACCATTGTCTCAGGGCGGGCCAATTTTACAAGCAGTCTTTAAATAATCCTAACCCTGTTATAATTTGTCCTAGAGGTAAAATCCAAACAGTTTCAGAAAGAAGAGAATAAAGGTTTTAAGAGTGTCACTGCTACTGCTATACAGACCAAAAACTCCACTGTGTCTAGATTTTACTATGCGCTCTACCATTCTGGGCTGAGAGAAAACTGAAATGATTCCTGAAAGATGAGAATTATTTTGTAATTTTACAGTCAAAAATCACAAGTTCAGTTGGCTTGTATGACACTCGCATGATAAAGCTCAGATATCTCCTCAGACACTTTCTGTACTGAAGGTTTATCCCTGTCGAGGTCTCAGTCACCTCTTCATTACAACAAATGACACGTGTTGAGTTGTTGAAGCACAAAGATGGAGCTCAGACCCGACACTCCCCAACTGGGCGAAACAAAAGGAATCTTTACACCACCACCCAAAAACAACAGGACGAGGGTGGAGGGCTGCGAGGAAAAGTGGTAAAAGAGCAATGAGGCTATTCATAGCCTGACTAGGCCTCTGTCAAACCCTGCACTATATCTCACACACAAACACACAAACACACACACACACACACACACATCCTGACCATTCATCTGAGGGGTGTGAGGCAGCCTTCTGTCGAACAAACACCATTCAAGAGGAAGAAGGATTTCCTTGAGCGCCGTGTAGATCTGTCCTCAAAAACTAAACAAATGGGAACTGTGGGAGTTGACTGACTGAATAACAGACCAGACCTACTGTATCACAGTGATTTATATTAAACTTTCATATTTATCTTATTATTTACAAGTAGTGGTGTAAAGTTATTGTGTTTTAACAGTTACCATCCAGGAGTATGAGGCATAGTTATGATACATTTAGCACTTATTTCAATCACATCCAGAAAAAGTCTACACTTGACCCCACCCTAAACTCTTTAAATATAATAAATATACTAAAGTTAATGAAATCGTTACCTTTATACATGTATACCTTTTACTTCATAAAACACACACATGTTGGTCAAAAGCTTCTGAAGCCCCAGAGATAACCACAAAACTTTTAGGGCTTCACATCTGTGCACCGATTCTGAAAAAGAAGGAATCACACCTACAAGGTGAGCCTGGTATCAAAGGTGAAAAACATAAAAAGGAGACATTTCATATACGATAAATTGTTCTGACCATCCAACTACACCACATGGAAAACACACTTCGAAGTTTTCGAATTAGTCAACTGACCCTGACATGTGGAAGAGACCTCTCATAATAGAGCAAAATTCATCTCAAAACACTTAAAAACATAATGTGCTCACGGGTGAGTTTCTAAAGGGCTGCTGTCGGTGGTGTATCACTTTTTTTGAACCAGTCAGACAAATGATCAATAATTCAGCTTAATTAGTGAGAGATATCAGCTAAACAGCTGAATTGAAGTAAAAGTAAGTCAAGTTTACGGGGGTCAGTTTTTGGTTTTGCAGCCTGTCTAGTAAACAGTACGCTGCATGATCGGTGTATTTGGATATCTGGACCTGCTGATATAGCTAACGTGACTCGAGACACTCTCTCTACTGAGCGACCCAAAAGTTGCTCACAGATGGAAAAAAGGCAGGAAGAGGCGCTCGATGGAGATATTCCGGCTGCTTCCTGTGATTCACCGCTCTTCCCTGGGTGAACTCAACTTCACTGATAAGAAACTAAGAGAAAAAAAAAATAAAAAATAGAAACATCCACCAGCTGGTTCAGTCTTTGATCAAAATCACACTCCTCGACAATCAGCACTTCTCATTTAAATCCATCTGGTTAAAGCTGGTGCATTTACCAGGGTAACATTTATTCATGACTGAAAAGCACTCTCTGCAAACATCCAATAACACCACAAAGTACAACTAAGAATGAAAAGAGTTATCAATATCTCTGGCTACGTGAATCATCAATCACTTATTGAAGCAGAACAATCACTTTTCTTTTTTGCTTATTTAAGACTAAACTGGCTGATTGATTAAAGTAAGTTAAATTTAATGACTTTTAATGATACTCTGAAGAAAATTGTGACAAACTGTCGAATGAACGAGATAAATTCTCAGGCAGGACACTCAAACTTCAAACACCCAATCCTAAAAGTAATTTCTAAAAGGTTACTGATGCTGCTTTGCTGTCATTCTTTATTTATTTATTCTCCCCATGAATTTCGGTTGATATGATAGATTATCGTGGTCGTAACCCAACATGTCCTCAGTATCCACAACAAGCTACTTCATGCAAGTTGATTTATCAAATCAGCTTCTTTGGAAATTGTGAGAAAAACATTGTACCTGAAACACAAAGTGCCTTGAAGTAGGGCTGCTCGATTATGGCAAAAATGATAATCACGATTATTTTCACTGAAATTGAGATCTCGATTATTTGACGATATTTATTTAACAATAACAATGTATTGAATAATGGCTTTAAAGATTGTCAAAAAATAATATAAAATAGTGTGCAAATACTGATTACAGTGGAAATGTTTGCAATATAAAAAAATAAATGAAAAATGTAAACATCTATGTTTAGTGAACTTCAAAATACTGCACAATATTTGATCCACGTCTGACTCCGCGAACCCAAAATGTTTCCACACCACTGAAGTCGTTTTACCTCTCTTTTCAACCAACGGCATTCTTTCTTCAGCAGCCGTTATCCTCTCCTCTACAAATAACTTCTGCTTAGCTTTCCGAGCTTCCCTCGGGTCCTCTTAATTGTTGTGACGCGTGTTCGAAACGCAGAGAGGTGCACTCGATTTGCCACATGTAGCAGCGCGAGAGTAAAGCACGAGGGAGGTGCTAATAATCGGCTCAGTCATTTTTAATGATCGTTGAAAGCCCAGATCGTAATCTAGATTAAAATTCGATTAATTGAGCAGCCCTACCTTGAAGTGCCAGTTTCTACTAGCAGCACAGTGGTATGAGCATCCAGTTCAACACAATTTGAAACTTCAAAGTCAGGGAAAAAAGAAAGAAAAGAAAAAAATCAGAGAACCATACTTTGAATGTCTAAGATGTTCACATTTTAGACAGATTAGATTTTTACACTGACCCTATGATGGAAAGCCAGACACAAGCAGAGCAGATTAAAGATTTCATTTTGTCCATGAAGTGCATCTCTGATAAGAATTTTACCCCCAGCCTAGACTGTCTTATGCTCTTTGTGCGGGACTACACTGATTAAAGGTTGTCGTCCCCACTAAACAAACCAGATGACATGGATGTCGCGTCCTCCTTCTCGAAAACAAAAGTTTCAGTTATCCCGTCTTACTGGATGAGACGCCGTTTATTTGGATTTGTTCCAGCTGATGAGTTTAAACAGTGAAAACCTGTCAAACTTCACTCGTGTGAGTCTGGATACACAAGAAGACGATCGTTTTCTTTTAATTTGATGATGTGTTGAAAGTCGTGACAGGCTCCTCAAAAACACTTTGGACTGGATTACATTACAGAAGCTCACTTTCAGCCATGTAATCCTGTACTTATTTCACATGCCATTTGATAAATGGCCATCCTAATAAAATACCCGTCAATCCAAAATCCATTTATTTGTGATTAAAGCCGTTTACTTATGTCACAAATCACAATCTTGCAACGTTGCAAAAACTGTGAACTTAAACTTTTAAAATTGATTAAACTGTGAGAGAACTAGACTTACCACAGCTCAGTGAGCAACCTGCCAAATTCAAAGTCTGTGGGAAACTAAACTACAGTCTGTGTTTGTCTGCTTCTGTTTCAACTTGTTCCTCAATCTGTAGCTTTGTCTCTCTGTAAAACAAATCAGGGGTGGATACAAGAAACTTAAGACACTGCGTTGCGTTTAAGCTTCGAAAGCCTCTCTGCTGCTCGCTGTGTGAGAGACTGAAGCGCCACCACAAACCTCAACAGCAACCTCCTCACTGTTCTTTGGTTTATAAGTCCAGTAAAAAGCATTTACTTGAGTCTGTTTGATTTACAGGTGCACTCATAACTGACAGGCAGGTAACCATTCAAACTGCCTGACATATTGTTAGGACAGGTATGCTGTTCTTTGACTTAGATATTAATACGATATTGGGGAAAATTATCAAAATCCTCATTTAGGTTCAAATAAAAATCTTTATTTGGTCATGAAGTAAAAATGATCAATTTCTTTCAAGTTTTTTCCAGGCATTAACCATATCATGATGTACAACACCGGATCATTCTGCACTTCTGAACCTTTATTTAGACACATGCTGTTTGCACAAACAGAAGCTCAGGTAAACACAACAAAGCTTGTGGAACAAACCTGCAGTGTCCCTTGTCTTCTGCCACATAATCCCCTAAATTTGTTTTTGATCAAGTTCATTCACTGGCCCGTTACACTTCAGCTTTAAATGCTAGTGCCTCTGTTACTAATGTAGCTCAACATCAGCAGTCCAGAACCATGATATAAATTAATCTACATATGAATTCATATCTCAGGTCACATGACTGAAGCGTCCACTCGAATAACTTGATATTCAGAAACAGTGACCTTTATTGAAAGTCAAATCATCACCAGTTTTTCTAAACAGGCACCAGTAGAGCAGGGCGATATGACCAAAAATATTTATCACGATATACATTTGAAAATTTGCGATAACGATATAACTGACGATATAATTGACACTAGACAAAATACTTTACAACTCCACAACTTTATTAGTGCAAAAAACCCCATCAATGTATTTTCACTTAAACAAGCAGCTGTTTTTTTATGTGCATTAAAGTTATATAAAAATGTAACAGTGCAAATTCCTTGCTGACAGTTTAACCAAAAGGCATTTCCAGTAGAAACTGGCCGACATATCCTCAGCATAACCATGTAGAATATCCACAAAACTTAAAAAGAGGTTATACACACACACAATACGGTAATATTATGTTGAAGCACAGTACGTATCACTCCGCGAGGCGCCTGCCTACGATAGCCGTAATGCTCCAACAATCCATCAAGCGGTGCAGCTTCGTATCTTAGCAAAGTCGTACTAAAACGTGACAGATTTTCGAGCGCCGTGTACCACATAAAATCGTTTCGAGGTCAGTAAACACAACCAGAATTCATACATAAGGCACACGGGATTATAAGGGGCACTGTCAATTTTCAGAAAAATCAAAGGATTGATTTTAAGTGTGCCGTATTTTCCAAACAACACGGTAATAACGACGGCCCGCTAGCATGCTCTACCAAAAATAGTGCTTTGTTGTGTATCTGACGGACGAAAGCTAAACCAGTTCCACACCACTGAAGTTGCAGCATTTTTACAAACCTATTCTGGTTCATCCGTTTCATTTAACGATCCACTTTCGCTCTTCTCATTCTGCGTCGCCGCCATGTGCGTATGTAAACATAGGCACTGCGCATGCGCGTTTTACCCATATTCTATCGCGATATTTCATTTTCCTATCGTTGCCCCAAATTACACCGGTATTACGGTGAACGGTATGATATAGCCCAGCCCTAGGCACCAGCACAATAAAGGTGACACTCTCAATAATCACTGGCCAACACTGGTCTGTTTGTTCCTGTACTAACTGCCAATAATTACGCTCTTTGGAAGTCATGTGACCCATTTAAAAAGACTCCCTTTAAACTGAATCCAAAAAAACAACAAAGAAGTTTCCCTGAGTCACCAAAGACATGTGGAGGTGGTGAAAGTGATCAATGTAATCTGACCAGATTGCAGATAACAGATGTTTCCAGCTGCTGCTCATGGCCCACACTTTCAAAGTCTGATTAAAATGGCTTTCACGAGTGACAGCTGTAATCTAGACGTTTTGGGGTTTTTTTTTGGTTTTGCTTTTTTAAAGAGCCGACAGGAAGCTCTTTGTTAGATAAAATTCCTCAAACTGAAACCACAGTGATGCTGATTTCTGGCAGCTTTCTGCTGATCGACATTTTTAGAGATAAAATTGTTTATTTTGGCCAAAAAGCATTGAGAGTGAGGAAGAGGAGGGTCAAAGAGTCAAAGTCCATGTTAACGATCTGATTTTACAGACTCTGCATTTCCAACCAGTCGGATTTAAAACTTGAAACTAAAAACTGTTCAAGTCAGTGAGTTTGTTACAACCAGTTTTACAGCCCAAACAGGGAAATCTTATCAGTTACATGCATCTATAAAGACGTCATTACCATTGTCAAAGAAGTTTGGCTGCTTGTAAAATAACCGGCTGGAAACTACTTTGACAATAAAACTCTCAGTAACTTTACAGAGTCCAAAACAAAAACATGGAGTGATACAAAAATTGTGTTTTTGGATTACAAACTAAATTACGGTATTTTGGGTTGTTAGTTAAACAAAAAACAAACAAACAAACAACAACAAAAAAGCTTCTGTGAAGCATGCTTGACTCCTGTCAAAAAAAAAAAACCTACACAAATGTTTACATTTTGATTTTTTTAATTAACTGGTAATTCTCCTCAATTCCAAGAAAACACCAACAGAAGTCTTCTTATATACTGAATATACTGAATTCAAGGACCAATACTGACTTAAAAAAGAGAAAAAGTGATCTAAGAAACAAACAACACTGTAAATGCATTAAATACGTTACCATGCTGTTACCTATTCCCTATGTAGTTTCCTCCAGTCTACTTGTTGTTCATTGACTTTTATTTCCCGCGCATCTCTCCATAAAGAGGTCATTGACCTCATATTTAGAGTGTGCCAACCATCTAACCAGCCCGTCGTCATGTGTAACTACACCTGTCGGGAGTAGGGAGGTATGTGGATCTGTCTGAACACGTTCAGTTAATTCCCTGAGACGTATGTTTACCAGTGAGCGACAGCTGTTTGATCAGCCTGCACAGAAACATGGGGTAGACTCTTATTGTACCCTCACTGTATTTATTGTAAGTATTTATTTATAGTTCACACATTTCTTCAGTTAGATCAGGGGAACATGGTGTTGGAGGACTGCTCACATTTACATGAGACTAAACACTGATGAGCCAAGAGCTTTGAGGCTGTACTCACAGCACTCTCGTCCTTGCAAGGTTCATCAAGTTTTACAAGATTTTAATGTTGATTTAAATAGAAGAGAAAAGCATGAAAGCAGTGGTTTGATCATAAGATGAAACAGAAGCATTTCAGATGAAATGTATGAAAACACAGCCTATAAATCTACTACCCAACATTAAATAACTAGAAATATTCCTGATGGTTTAACATGGATAAAGATAGTATCTTTAAGTCCCATTTTTTTTTCTAAATCTGCCTGACCTCCACTACGAGCTGGTGGGCCACGCTTACATTCCAACCTGGAGCAGGTGGAGAACTGCTGATGCTACGCTGAGCTCAATGCTGCAGAGGCGAGCAGCGACTATCATGAAAACTGCCGAACAAGATGGAGTTGGAGTGTGATCTCCAGAGTAGAACAAGAACTACTGCGGTCCAAGATGTTGGAGATGGCATCTGTGACCACTGACCACTCAAGCAAGAGACGCGAGACAGTGGACTGATATCAAGGACCACCGTAACAGCAATCCAAGCAGGCTCCTCGTCGGGAAACACGAGAAGGGAAGGACCCTTTAACCTGCTTAGCAACAGCTCAACTTTCAAATTAAGGGCAAGTCATCAATAAATAAATGAGACCTGATGACACAATTCTTACCCACCTTTAACCATCAGGAACATTTCTAGCTATAGAAAGTTAGGTGATAGATTTTTTTTATTTTACAGGAGGATGGACTGATTATTGGGTTGTTATTTATTTTCAGAGAATGCATATAGTATCATTTATTCACTTAGACACGAGTCTACACATGCCTTACTACAGTCACAAAGGCAATGAAATCCTTTGTCAATGAAACACTGATAAAAAGCTGGATGTGCCCCCTGGTGGCCACTGAAAGGGATCCATGTTTAAGAGACTTCCTCAATGGCTTGATTTTTTAGGGCTGGAAGCTGTCCTTTTTTCTATACAGTCTATGTAAAAAGACAGCAAAACTAAGAGCAGAGGAATAAGAAACCAGAGTGACCAAAAAAAGTGGCTTTAGTTGGAGGTCAGGTGGAGAAGTTCATTGGAAACCTGCTTGTGATTTTACTGTAAAGATGACTGAACGAACTTTCCATAAAAAGAACCTCTAGCTTGGATCGCATGAGTCGAGCAAAGATACACAACACACACCCCGACTGCCTACAGCCAGCGGCAGCAATCCACTCTGTCAATACTACAGCAGGATCAGAGCCAGCAACACATCTAATTTGTAAGCTTCTGACTCTTTGCCACTTTACCAACTCAAGTCTTTTTAACTTTGGAAAATAAAGGAAAATTATCCTGATAATCACTTTGACAATTAAATAAACAACTGCATTATTTTCTAAGAAAACAAAACCAAACACTTTGAAGCCTTTCAAATGTAAAGTCTGAGGTTTTTTCATTGTCATTCGTGATCAAACCATGGGACTGACGCTCACGTGTCTGTCATTCATTTTCACGCAGAACAAAGTCACATGGTCAGATTTGGTTTAATAGCACCTCCAGCATCACGTTGACCTTTTCACCCGGCACATGACAGGAGGCCCACCACTTTACTGCATTTAGCTCTGCACTGTCTTTACTGCTAAATGGCCAGTGTACTGGTATGTATGCATGTGAATGACTGTATATGTGCATACTGAGGCAAAGCTAGGCTGAATGGTTTTCTCTCAGTAGTGTAATAAACACATACAAACACAGGCTGAGATCCTCCACAATGACCCAGGGAGGTAAAATTACAAATCTGGACTAAAAATAAAAACATAGCACAATTTTTTTTACAGAGATTTGATATTGGTTTAAAGAGTTTGATATGAATGTCATTACACCTTGGTAAGTAAATGTCTTTTTTCACTTATGGTATGAATATCAAGAGATTCTGGCAGGAAAATTGCCTGTGCTGTTTTTTTTGTTGTTTTTTAATAAACAGTTTTTCATAGTGGGATTGAAATACAGGAAAATGCACAGTAAGGCAACAGAGGCTCACTGACTTGGCTAATTATCCCTACCCTGCTTAGTTTACCTCAGATATCAGACTATTAATACTTTAATAACTCTTAGATTATCAAACTTATCAACTTCAGAGGGGTTAAAAGGTCAAAAATAAAATTAAAATAGTTTCCCTGAACTTGTTCTTAAATTTTTCTATAATGGGTCATTTTACACGGGAATTTTCTGTTTTTTCCAGGAAAGCTGCATACTTGCCTTTAAAAACCATGGAGATAAACTGCTTTTCAATAAAGTACTTTATGCATTTATGATGAAAATTGAATAATATAATAAAATTAATTATAAAAACAAAAACAATAAAATGATAGTCATCTGCCAAGAGTCACGTCCTGGTAGGTAAAAACAGGTCTTTATTAAATCTAAGTGTCGTTTTATGGCAGATGTGCTAACTGGTCATGCCTGTTTATTGCTTAACAACACTGTTAGTGATGAATATGAATACTTGGCTCAGTGAATGTGGGAGTGTAAATCCCACAGTCAGTAAACAACACTGTAACCACCACAGAGTGTTTCCTTATCAGACAGTCTGTCAGCCAACAATGTTCAAGTCTAATTAACCTGCACTATACTTGGGATTTTAGGGGGGGTTTTTGTTTGTTTTAATCTGTGTTTAGACTGTGTTCATTTTTCAGTCAGATTCTTAAATACAACCTAAAATTATATTGCAAAACAACAATAATCAAGTTTTCAAGTATATTCTCAAGTAGAACTTCGCATTCTTACTTATTTAAATGTGCTTAAGAAATGCTTTTCACATAATAAATGTTTCTTATTGCCAATGTCTATATGACGAGTAACTAAATTAAATAAATTAAAATGTTAGACCTTCCTGCGAATCTTAGGTACCTCTAACAAAAAATGTGGAATGACTTCCTTTTTCAAGGACTTGGAACAGACTTTCCAGTAATATCTAAAAGGATTTAACGTTAACATTACCACTTAGCAACAACAGCCAATGTTTGCTAAGAAATGCAGCCCACTAAATAGTAACTTCAAACAACAACATGAACTCCACAAAAAGGAAAAACAAAAAAAACAAACAAAAAAAACAAAACCTGATTTGGCTTCACACTGGATTTTAAAACTGGCAATGTTAGTGAACAAGAAAGAGAGTAAGTTAATATCAAAAAGCCATCGTCTACAGCAAGCATTTTATTTATATAGGGTGTTTAGTTTTTTTGGTATCAAATAAAACCCCAGCCATGTAGCCATGTAGTAAAATAACAACGTGAGTGGATATGGTTGGCTTCTATATCTAATCTCAGGGGCTTACATGGTAACCATAGCCTAAATCCAAATATCCAATCATCTGTCAATTCAGGATTATTTTAGCACCATGTATCTCTCTCTTATAGTCTCTAAACATCATCAGATTTACACAGCATAGGCAAGTTATTGCTAGCTAGCCAAGTATATATTACTTTCTAACATTGTTCGCCACTGTCGGGGCTAATACTAGCTCCCTTAATAAATGAGGGTGTTATTAAGAACACCTTTGTGGCTGTACTTAGATAACTTTTAATACTACAAAATGATTATTTTTATAAATATAAACAAAATGTAACTAGGAATACATTAATATACAATCCACTATCATCTACATATTGGCAAATCTACAAACATGAGAGCCATGTATTACAAACTATTCAACCATTATTAGGTCATCTACATTATTATGTAAAATAACAAAATAACTTAAAGCAAAAATCTGGAAACATAAAGTCCGAAGTCTTTATATTAAGGGCAATCAGTCAAACAATATTGTTTGCTCTGGGTCTAAACAGAGCGAGTTGTGTGTGACATCTTCTTTTGCGCATGCGGGCCGCTTTGAGCGTTCACATTGGAGAGCGTTTGATGTCGCATTTTATGTGTAGTGTGAACAAGCAGACAAAAAAATCGGATTTGATCAAAAAATCGGAATTGAGCATTATGACCTGCAGTGTGAACGTAGCCTAAATCATACACAACACAAACAGAAGTAAAACATATAGATAAAAGGAAGAAATAGTAGAAAAACTATTATTAGATTATCGTAAAATATTCAAAAAAATTTCAGATATTTTAAGAAAAATACTATTTATCTGTTGTATGTGAATTTTGCTCTGACTAAATATATACATGCTGTGAACTCCTTGAATCTAAAAGCAAAAATTACTTCAAGACACAAGCTTCCCAATTAGCCATAAACTAGAAACGTCTTTAAAAAATATTAACTTTTAAAAAGAAAAAAATCACTTAAAGTAGTAGATTTTACGCTTTACAGTTTATGGGACCGAAACTGATCCATAAAGGTCAAGAAGAGTCGTGCATGACAAGTAGGTTAAGGACGGGAAAAGCAGAACTTTAAAGTTAACCATTAACTCTCCCCTCAAAGAACCGTTCATTCCCTCCAAAAAGCGCCCCCACTACCACTCCCACCCCCGGATGAAGTTAGGTCCCACTCTTCAGCAGCCTTACCTCTCATCCACTCCACCACTTGTTGCGGGTTCCACTTGCTCACAGCTTCCATTTTTCTCCAAAGCGCTGGGACCACCAAGGTTTAATTTAACTCCAGAACCAGCGAGACGAATCCGTTAATGGGACATGATTATGTCACAGAGAAGAACACAAGAAGTCCATTACAGGACAGAGACACACGGAGAAACAACGACCCACCGGTCCGCCGCTCACTGACGGACTGACCGCCTGCTGCTCTGTGGTGACTGGTTAGCAGCGCGTGGAGCAGGTGTCAGGTTACCATTGCTTTGACCACGCCCCGTTATTCCTTTACGTCCAATCACATGAGTGTAATCGGGGCTGTTGTTAACTGCTGTGGGGAAAGGGGGAGTGTTGTGGGGAAAGGGGGAGTGTTGTATGGAATGCCATTTGTGTCAACGTCTTGATGCATTCTCAATCATCCAGGAAAGTAAATCAAATTCCCATGACCATTGTTGATCAATGGTCATGGGAATTTGCATAATTATGATTAAGGAACTGACCTCACAGCCCATTGTTCCTTCAGTGGGCTGGTTTCAGTCATTATGCAAATGTACTGGTTATAAGGTTTTTGGAAACCTGCAGTCAGCTGAGACTGAAGAAGTCACTTGGATGAGTGACGAAACGTTTCTCCCACAAAACGCTACGTCCAGATGAACAGATTCAATTTTTGGACATTTGTGTCAACATTAAACGTTCAGAATATATATAAAAATATGTATATAGATGTGACCGTTTTTGAATACTCAAAGGTTAAACGACAGCATTTGAAAGAAACTAATTTTTTATTGTTTTATTTATTTTGTTTTTTTGTTTTCCTTTTTTGTCTAAATACATATATCAAACGAACAATTAAGCAACAAAGCAACAACAGGATTACAAAAAACTGATGAAAAATTCAAATTAAAATAATCAAGCTTTATTGTAATGTGTACAGTACTTAACAAATTTATTAGACCACCACCCAGTGTTATGTTTATGCCACAGCTGCCCTAAATATTAGCCATTTCCAATTTAGTTTTTTAATGTTCTGTACTGCCTAATCCACCACAAACACTTTCCTATATAATTTTTGCTGTTATCCTTGAATTTTCAAATTGCCTGTGAAGCGCATTATTATTATTTTTTATTAAGATGCTACATTCCACTTAGTTACTTGCATTCTTAAATACAAAATTAGTTTTAGTTGTTTAATTTTATGCTTAATTATTTTCTGACTTCTCAGAGTATAAAAACTTAAATTCAGTTTATTTGCCATCTAAATAACAATATAGTTTTTAGTGTTAAACATATTTTTGTACAGATTTCTAAAATATTTGTTTCTTGTTTTGCCCCTTGCCCCTGTACACCCTATCAGGGGCTTCATTTTCATCAATACCAAACAGAGATCAACAGGAAAAAAGAGACTAATCATATTTGCTTGTTTTGTCAACTTCCACTTTTAATCCCAGTTTTCACCTTCACTGAAAGTGTCCCAACCATATTCCAATTATGTTAATTATGCCCTTTTATTCCTTTAAATGTCATTTTATAGACATCAGATTTACATTTCGAATTTTCTGTGCAGTTTTTAAAAAAGGGCTTTCCCCATCATAACATAACATAATCATAGTCACATTTTTTCAAGTCATACTTTAGGAAAATGTTTACAAATGTCAAATTCAGGCATTTATTCTTTATATGACTGTTTATGGGATGAGAAAATAAGTAAGAAAGTAAATACTTAGGTAGGTATAACTTCTGTCTTTACTGGATTAGGGTCATTTGCTTGTAAATGCAGCTGCTCGGTATCAGTAAGGAACTTTACGTTTTATTATTGTTATTAGTGTAAATCATGTACATCACTGTTCTCTACGCTGCTGTTAAATGTCCCTCTCTGTATGTTTGCCATTGGTTTGTTTTTATATTAAATCTCACCATGGACGACTTCCCTGTTATCTGTGTACATGTACTGTACACATGTGTAATAACCATAATCAGTGTGGTCTTCACTTTCTCAACATATTATTATTAGTGTTCCCAGCATTTACGGACACAACTCAGAAAACAAGCTTTTGAAAACGCTGCCCCCATTTCCCGGAATAATCCCAGAAGAACCTGAAGTTATTCCCTTTTAAAGGATCGTGAAAATGTTTCTCTTGGTCAATGCTACTCTCTCAATCTCAGGGAGATTTTTACTTGCATAAAGAAAGAGTATATATAGAGCATTCATCATATAAAATGAGAGTTTCAAGGTGTTTCAAACCAAGAATGTAGTTGATTAATCTTTAAATTGAGCCTATTTGAAGATTCGCAGCAGCATTTTCAGAGGTGTGAGGTTTAGCTGCTGCATAGCTCAGAAGCTTTGAAGATAAGTAGACAGTCATCCTAAACAAAGACATTTATCATGAATGAGATTTTGTTTCTAAGATTTTACATTTCTGTAATGTTTCCTCCCATCATCCAGGATATCAGAGTTCATCCCAAGTAAACATTACAAATATGCCCATTTTTGCTGTGATATAACAGTATGTATGCTGTTTGCAACCCATAGATGTTTATAACCAAAACAACAACAAGATATGTGTTAAAGTCCAGATTGGTAGACCTCTTCTCAGCCTCATATGAAACAAAGCCTCTGCACGGCTGATTATCACATTAAAAATGTTTCTTCTGGCCTGTAATCAGATCTTTGATCTTCTGAGCTCCACAGCAGCTCTGTCATGTGTGCTGGGTGTTGGCTTGTCAGGACTTTTTTTCTGCTGATGTTTCCCATGGGAAGAAGAGCTCAGCAGACTCTGCTCACATGGGTGAGAAGTCTAAATCGTAATGATCGAGGAGACAGATGTGAAATGAAAGTAGAAAACTGGAAAGAAACGAGGGTTGCTAATCAAGATGTACGACCACAGTGCTTAAAGAACCCTGAGTTAATATCTATGGGTGGACTGTGCAGGAGGAAACATGGTGGGGGAAGTTTAACTTTCAGGGGACCTTATTTTAGGACAAAGTTACACTGAAAAAGGTTTATTGCAAATGTGTTTATAGTATTATTGCTGTATTCATTTACAATACTAAACAGGAATTTGCACTACCATTAAGATAATTTCGTTTACATTATTATTATTATTATTATTATTATGTTATTATTTTTGAGTAAAGTTTACTGTAAACTGGTTTACTGCAGAACTAATGTAGTTTATGGTTTACAGTAATACACAGGACAACAAACAAATAAAGCATCAGGAAAAAATATTAGTACTGCACTGTTGAGTGAAACATTGGTGTTGGTATCTGGCCAAGATTTCACTAGAACAAATATGTTGTGAAGATATTTTCCGACATCTACATGAATAAACATATGGCAGTTCTTTTTTTAGAGAAACACTGCCCTCTTTTGGCAGAAATCAGACCTACATGACTTTGACTCCGCGTGGAAACAAACTGCTTTTACTTCATGAGCCACGTGCAGCCCAGTCTGATCTCGAGTATCAGACAGTAAAAATGTCCCATAATAGCCTATATTTAAAAAAAAAAAAAAATCTGTTACTTTTTGTAAGTGTGAAAATACTTTTTGATAACATTCACACGAACCATAGATGAGCTTTAAAAAACAAAACAAATTTAATCCACAAAAACATGAGTGGGAAATCCTTTACACTACTTCCTCGAAAGATTGCCAACAGATAGTTTTTGTTTTTTGTTTCTTTTAAAGATCTATTTACAAAACAGGTGATTTTTAACCTCAGATAAAGAAAGTAACCCTACAATGTCAACATTACATCTCACTTTTTCTACATTTATTGGATATACTATCTTTAAATGTGTATTACAGTGCTATTTAAAGTAGAAAGACATAAAATCTTCACATTGTGCTTCCCACTGACCCCCTCAGAATCAGAACACCACACTGAGGGAACCTCAAAGTAATCCACCAGGTGGATCAGGTACCAAAAACTTCAACAATAACTCAGTAGCACAATGAAGCTAAAAGACATCAGCACAGGAAGACAGAATCCTCGAATCCAGACACTTACAATTAAAACAGCTGATTGTGCACTTCACCTCTAATTTCACTCTTTTAAAGAAAGCTG
The DNA here is from genome assembly GCF_001858045.2 of Oreochromis niloticus. Lineage (NCBI taxonomy): Eukaryota > Metazoa > Chordata > Actinopteri > Cichliformes > Cichlidae > Oreochromis > Oreochromis niloticus. The sequence continues at coordinate 23,068,024 of NC_031980.2, forward strand.
TCATCACCATACTAGTTGAAGAGGTATATTTAATACTGTACATAATGATTTAACTGACACCCCTGATCTGCAAATTTAACATTAAACAAATAGATAAAATAATATCTTTTATTGTTATTCAATAGAAAAAAAATCAAAACCATTTTTTATGTTAAGGAAAAGATTAAGAGAAAATAGAAAGGCCAAAAATGTTAACTTCACAATAAAATGAGTACTTTTGATCATCAAGTTGAGAGAAAATTAAAACTCATTAATTACATGTAATAATTAAAATCGTTCTTTTTACATTAAAATACATAATAATAATAAAGCATTGTTATGGAGGCCTGGTGAGGGAAAACGGCTAGCATTTAAGAAATTAAATTAAGAAAGCAACATTTAACTTGGTCTTTAAAGTGATCTTTGACCCTTGGTTTACATTGTGTTCCTGCTTGCAAGCTGTTTTCCTTTCAGCTGTAGGATTCCTGTTACAGGGGGACTCAACTGTAGTAACCGAGCCTCTGTGTTTACCCTGAACCAGCTGCAGAGCTGCAGATAAAGCTGCAGCTGAGACTGGAATGATGTATATTAATACGCACATGGTGTTTCAGGAAGAGACCTGCCAATGCTGCTGTATTTTCAGGCAGACAGCAGCTGTGTAACTTTTCATTAGAACATATTCAAGTCATAAATCTGGGCATTGTTCCCGGCAGGAATAACAAATATTTACATTAACTTTATTCATTGTCCTTGTTAATGTTCACTCAGTTTGTATGTCTGTGTGGTTATTAGAACTTATTTGTTTTTACTGTATAAAGAATCAATGACGTAATGTACTATTTTTATTAAAGACATATACTTTTAAAAATTATTTTAAAGTTGTTTTTGGAGAAGTTTTACGAGACACGTCGTTTAATGCGTTGTTTTCAACAGCGGATGGCGCCACAGAGCCACCTGTTGAAATTTAACGGAAAGCGCTGAAGCTGCCTCTGAGATTGTCTATGACATGAAGATGATTCACTCTGTGGTCTAGTAGAGGAAATACTAGACGCTAATACTAGACCAGGAAGTCTTCCTGGGTTCTTTATATATTTATATATATTCTTTATATATACAAACTGTATATACTTTCTAGATAAACACTTTTTTGAGGCGGTCTTTGGAAGGCTTATGAATAAAATTTACCTCTCTGTCTCCCAGAGGTCTGGCAGCGTGAGGGTTCAGACTCTTATCTGGTCATAGGACCAGAGGACGGAGACCTCTGATAAATCTGATGGAGCCACTCTTTCAGTCTGGTGGGTTACATCTCGTAATGCTCCTGTCACAATAAAACCACTTTAGTCTTTACTTTCCACATCTGGTCCAGCTGGTCTTAAACCCCTGGTACTTTTTCGGTTTACTGTCAGAAACCTATATATTCTGTCAGGTTTACTGTCAAAATATATAGGTTTATATATAAATATATATATATGTATATTTATATATATATATTTATATATATATTCTGACACACAGATTTGGTGTTTTACTAAGAGGCAGCAATTTGATGAAATGCTGCCTCTTAACACATGATGTGAATACTGTCTGTTTTTAAATGTATAAAAAGTTCATTTATGACATCCACAGTAACATTTCTCAAATATAGACATTATGAAATTAGCCCAATAAAGGTTGTCATTTGATTGGTAGGGTTTGTCTCCATTATTGTAGGGTCTTTACTGTATGATATAAAGCACCTTGAGGTGACTGTTATTGTGATTTGGCGCTAAATAGATAAAACTAAATTGAATTCAATTTTAAATGAATTGTTTTTCTTTTTAGATAAATGCTATTTTACTTTGAAAGGTACCAAAATGTGACTTATCATTGTCTCAAGTACTCTCCATTTAAAAGAAAATCATAAGTGATTTATCTCTGTTATGTTATGTTAATGTTATTTATTATTATTAACTCAATTTCTCAAATGTAAACAGTAGAAATGTTTGTAAAGCAGCATCTTTTCCAAAGTTTGTGCTGAAATCTTTTGTGCTGAAATGCTGTTAGATATTTGTTTTACTGTTTACGTTTATGGACATGAATATGAAAATACAAAATATTAATGTGCCGGAGAGAAGCAAAGCAGCTCATTTACATCTGTGTGTTTCACATAAAACTATGTAATATATAAAATACCCCCACAAACAGACAGACAAAAGGCAATGCTTAAGTTCAAAGTGGTTTGAAAGTCATGTTGGGAAAGACTTTTAGCGTTTTCTGATGCTTCAGCTGTTCAGTCTTTGCTTACTTCTCATGAATCCTCACTTTTAATCTTTGTGCTGCAACCGAAGCCATGACTGTCTGAAATCTCCGTTAGGGGCTGATTATGGAGCCTCCATCATAAAGAGCTGGGCTGCGGAGACTCCAGCTGTCCGGTCCCTGAATTTCCTTCAGAGTGGGACCTCCTCCTGCCGGTGAGAGCTGCCCTTTTTGCCTCTGCGTGTTTCGCAGCTGATAATCATCAGATCCGCATGAAGCTGGAGCTGCTCGGTCGGACTGTGGCTTCCCGGGAGAGTTTAGAGAGAAAAGAGTCAAAAACAAAAGTCCAAAGGTGCTTCTGGCTGCTTTTAACTGTCGCTTTCAGTCCCAGCAGGACCTGCTGTGGAGGACTCGCCGGGTCTGTGTTCCTTAACTCGGCCTTTTTGCGGTCCGAGCTGCCGCTGGATGGGACGCACATTTTCTGCTCGCTTGTGCTGCGATGGAAGCGGAGAAACCACCGGGCTCTCTGAGGTACTTGTGATACCTTTAACTTCTGTTTTTCATCCGTGTGAGTGCTGTGAAAAACAAACAACCTGTTGGCAAAGTTCAGTCTTGGTGCAGGTTCAGTTAATTCAGAGTTATTTTATCATCTCATCAGTGAGCGAAAATCCAGATGTGCCCAACTACAGTTTACAGAGTGATCAAAAGGAAACGGCTCATATTCATGTGCACGAGCTAGAGGTCGACTTTAATAAATGTTTTAAGTTAAAATCATACATTTTACACAATCATGAAGCGACGGTTTAATATGAGATTTTTATTTCAAGTTAAACATAACAAAAACAATATCTTTCATGTCAAAAATCAATATTGCACCGCTTAACTTATTCAAACCACGAATTTAGTTTCGGCTTCAAATGAAAACTGTTTGTAAATAATGCGATAATCTGACTCTGATGTTCCTGCAGTTTAACCGTTCAAAATGCAGAATTTATTTATAGAAAGTTTCTGCGTAACCACGTCTGAGATGGATGGTAAACAGCAGATGAGCAGCATGGGTCCCTTTTATGGTTTGCCAGCTTGCCGGCAGCCACAGTTTCTGACTTTAGCACCTGTTTCAGACGTTATTATGCAATTAAATTCTATAAATAAACTCTGCTTCAGAAGTCAGAAAGTGTCGAGATGATGAAAACAAAGTTTTGAAGTCAACTCGACGGCGCATGTGCAAGCTGTCAGACACCAAAGGCGTCCGGTAATGCTCATCTGCTGTTTAGTCCCTATTTCATTCATATTGTTATGCAGTGATTGCAATGCTGGCAATGCTCATGTCCAACTCTGCTTTTTAGTATTGGAGCTCTATTAGAATACATGTACATGAATAAGGGTTCAAAATAATCTTTATATGCTCCTGTCAGCCTTCTCTTTAAAGCAACGTTTTTTGATTGGACAGCTTCTGGAAACCTACAGAGGGGCAGCAACAGGCCTTAGTGAGCTCTGTTGTTTGTACAGACATAACAGATGGCCATATATTTGGGGGAAAAAAAGAAGTCTTTAAGCATGCAGTGCAAAAAGATGGAAATTAAAGGTTTTTTTAAAAATAAATAATATTATTCAAATGAGATAAAATAAGATTAAAAAAAATATCTCCAAAACTTCACCAAAAAGTTTGCACACATGTCAAAAGTGAATAAAATCTTTGTATTTTATGGGTTTTAAATATGAGAGGTGCAAAATGGTCCCATAGTGCTCCCTGCAAAATGTCAATGCAGTTGCCCAGTTGTTTTGCTTTGCATACATGTATGACATTTAATACATGTGTCTCCAGCTGTATGGAAAATCCTCTTGGAGCCACGCCTTAAACCCAATAAAAAGTCCACTATTTTGAATTAAAGAGCCAATTTTAGTGAGGTTTTTTTGAAATTTCCAGGTGTAGCACGTTCACAAACTCAACCCAGAGAGGCATCAGCGTGATCTTTGGTCGGTCTACTAGAAACACATTTCTTCAAAGTTTTGAAGTTCTGTGTTAAACTGAGTATAGATATTCTAGTCTGTTTCAAACTTCACATGCTTGACAACTCAGTTATTGATCCAGCTGCGGGGACGCCTGCATTACAGTAATGAGTCACAGTCACAGTGCCACCTACTGGCAACAGGAAATCAGCATCATGTGATCCCTCGTACAACATTCAGCGTACGTTATGTTTGCGTTGTGTGTTTTTAAAAAAAATCATTTGCAGCAGTATGATGCGTCCTTTGTGGGTGTTGTATAATGCAGCATCATGGACACAGGAGGTGACATGTTTGTGCAACACCCAAGAAGATTCCAGGCTTTAAAACATCGAAATGGGACCTGTGCTTAGTTTATCTGTGACCTCAGTAAACACTCTCTTGATGAGTTTTTGGGCTCAGTCACTAATTTCAGGACATATTTAATAAAATTGCTGAAGTTCATTTTGTAAATTACGATCGTTATTGGAGTCAAGAAGGAGGATTATCCAGGATGTGCTCATTGGCCAATGACCTGTAAACTCACGCATCACTAGGCTCACTTTTCATGCCCAGATCCTCAGTAAGGAGGCTTCTCTTCTTCCATCTTTTCTTTACAGTCAAGTGGGCTTCATGCTGAGGGACCAGTCGTCAATGCCTGCATCTTTAATAAAAACCATGTTTATTAATAAATTTAAAGGTACAACAGAACAGGCTTTTGTGACGGCTGCAAGAGATCGGAAGTTTTACAAATTTGTCTTTAACCTCGACATAAACAATTTAAATCATTTACATTTTCATGGAACTAATGACTTATTGAAAATTAGCTGTGCATAACACACCTGCACCGTTTTCCACTTGCGTATTTATGGTCATTTATTTTTTATTTTCACATGTATTTAAGTTTAATATGTTAACATAAGATTTCACAATATTTAGACATTCATATTTTGATATTGATGTTAAGAACTGTTCTGCAGTTGTTCTGATGACGCCACATGAAAGGACCCGGCTTTCGAGCGTATATTGTTATATTGTTGTGACGTTTCCTTTCATCTTTCCCAGTCTGTGCACTGTGACCTTTAGCATAGGTAAAGATGTAAAAGTGCGCCCCCTCTGTGGCATTACACAAACATTTTAAGATGGAATAGTTCAGTTAATCATTACATCATCAAGTTAATGATTGCGCTTTAACCTCTTGAGTATAAACATTTTTATTTAGCTTCTCCAGTAAGGATTTCAGTGCCACCAAAGTTGACGTCTATTTATGTGCAAGTTTCTTACAGATTTTAAAGTTTGAGAGAGTTTATTTTTTCCTGACTGATTCATCTTTCCTCTGTCTTTATTTCTAGCAGATGTTTTGAGTGAAAGCAGCAGAGACGGGGAAGATCTGCTGCATTTCATCGTTGTTTTCTTGCTCCCGATCAGCAGTCTCATCCAGCAGGTCAGAGGATTTATTGAGGATTTAACTGCGTTATAAAACTCTTTAAAGGCGATCTCCCTGAGAGCTCGGGCTTTTACTTCAGTCTATTTTTCTTCTGGTTGGCCTCAGAGATGCTCTGCAGTGAAAGGAAGCTTTATTCGCAGGATTTCAGTGCTGAAAAATTGGGACAAATGATTGGACGCACGACGCTCTGCTGACCGTTTTTTCATTTTTTTCAATTTTGGATGTTCACCTTCGAGGTCGTTCTCCCACCACCACGTCACAGATAGCAGACAATGTCTACCGATAACAGCCCGCCGCCCCTGCCAGCTTCTCCGAGGTCGTTCCATGCCCTACCTCATCACCCAGCCCCACCCACCCCATCACCTTCCCCCAGCCCGCCGGCCACCATCTGCAGCCGGCTTTCCAATGGCAGCCAGTCGGCGCCTAGCCCCACGAACTCGCGGGGCTCGTTCCACGGCATCTCCTTCCTGCTTCAGATTGGACTCACAAGGGAGGCGGTCACCCTCGACCCCGGAGATGTGTCGCTGTCCTCCGTCAGGGAGCTCGTCTGCTCCATCGTGGATCAGAAGGTAAAACCAAAGGGTTTTTTCTGTACGCTTTCCTTTTTTTCCTCTTTTTTAAATCCACAACCTTAAAGCAGAAGTTTTCAGAATTTAACTAGCATGTCTCACCTTCAGGATTCAAAAAAGTTCACATCCCACATCCACCCAATTAGTTGTATAGAAATGAGGCTCAGCACCTTAGCATCCCTTTGTTCTCCTCACCCCACCTGCAGAGGCTCAGTGCCACACAACTTTCTTTTTACCTTTCTTATAAACTTATTGGTCAAAAGGTCAGAGTTCAGGCACCGGTTTGGCACACAAGTTGAGCAGGTGACCATAGGCTGCAGGGCTGAACACAGCGACACAGGTTTGATTCTGAGCTGAGGCTCTTTGGTGACTGTCTAAACCCACCCTGTTAGTTGTCACTGCACTATTTAATAAGCAGTCCTAAAAAATATTTTAAAAAATCCGGTGTGTGTGTGTGTGCACATAAATAAGCATGATTCGATTCCTTGGATCAAAGTAAGGCTCAAGCATGCCGATGCTGCTTTCCACCCCAGTGTAGAACCCGCTCGCTGCTGAGGAAGCCACAGAGGGGAGAGTTTCCAAACCAGCAGGATGCCGGTCTGTTTGCTGTACCTCTTTTCCTGATTACCTTAAGAGCTTTAAGGAGAGAGTGCTATTTGGTGGAAGTCGTAACAATTATAATCTGTGCTGACCAACAACAATCCCAGCGACTGAGAAAATACAACCGCGGCACGTCTACGTGAATGGAAAACTGTTCTGAAGAAAGTGTTTTCCTCCTTTGGTCAGCCTATAGAAGGAAAACTCACAGCGTCAGTCTTTCTAATTCACGGCATCAACTTCTCCTCCTTTTTTTTTTTTTTTTTCTTTTCCCTTCACTGCCCTGCTGGAATCATCTTTTCTAATCGTCATGTGTCGAGCCTGTCACATTCTGCACTTCAACAGATCTGAACTTTGGCCGCGATATCTGCTAGAGCTCGTAAGCTGCAAGCATTTGATTGCATTTTTGGAGGAAGGAGTGTTAAATGTTCTCCTGCAGTGATGAGTTAATAACGATTAGTCCGCTGCCTGTCCAGTGACTCTGTCAATCTCTGCATGATCTCCAGCTCCATCTTCTTGGTAGTCATCACTGAGCTCGGAGGCACATGAACTGCTCTTTACCTGTTTCTTGTTCGAATGGCCGTCCAGCTCACAGGGGATTTCCCAAATACACTAAGTGTTACTGTGGGTAGGTGCATTCCAAGACAGTCGATTAGAGCCTGTCTAAAGAAGCGGCTTAATAATATGAAGGACCATCAAAACAAATGAGAACCGAAGCACCGGGGTGAGATATTTAGAAGGTAGTTTGCAAACGAGGTGGGAATTGTGCTTGTTTAGAGACTGCTGCAAACCCCCACAGGCAAGAAGTTAATCCTATGTGGACACAAATAATTATCAAGTGTGTTAACTTGTGCACGAAGCCCAATGTTAATGGTCTGATGCCAAAAAACCCTTAAGTGGTCCTTGCGTGGTTGCAGACGGTGATATACAAATATACGAGTCCATCGCATAGCGACCAAGGCAGGCATCATTCTGTCAGACACATCTAAAAATAAAACCCAAAAAAATTGCTGAAATCTGTCGCCAAATATAAGAAAAGTGGGCAGGCCGTCACTGTTAGACGCACTCGGGGAAGCATTCAACTTTATGTCAGAGCTTCTTCGCAAGCTTCTTGTTTCCGCTCTGAGCCTCACCTTATCTCTCACCATCTACTGGTTTTCTGGTTTTTACCACTGCTGAACGTACCACCTGCGTTTACATCACTAAGTGCGTTTCCCAGCAAGCTACAACACGCACTCACAGACACACAAACCCAAATGAACACGCACTGTTTGCAGCAAGTTTGCAGGGCATGATGGGTTGGAGATTAAAACGTAGTGATGCTCTCATTTTTAACTTCTTGCTGCAGACGCGTTTCCAGCACTGGTTGGGTTGTGCGAGCACATCCAGTCTGTTAGGCTGTATTTGTTTGCAGCTTGTCAGTGGCTGAGCTCCTCAGCAGAGGAAAAGTCTTTTTCACAGGGAATGTCACTTCCTGGTTGGCATTGCTGTGTCAGCGGCTGCACTTCCTGTTTCACAGTCGTGTGTTTGGGGTTGGAGGAGCAGCAGGGTGGTCAAAGTGAAAGAAAGTGATAAAACAGCCAGCTGATAGCCTGTATTTATTGTTATTGCACATACTGGCGACCAAAGGAGTGTTTTTTGTGCACATTATTTGGCCTAAATGCCAAAAAATGTGCACAAAGAAAACACTGAAACATGCGTACGTCCAGGTCTCACCACTTCTGTGATATGAAGACACGGCTGCTATGAGGAAGTTGATTTCCAATTTTTAACATGAAAATGAAGTGATGGAGGCTTTGACTCTCATGCATTCTCACAGTTTAGCCGACAAAATCAAAATCATGTTTGAATATTTGTTTAAAAAGCTCCACACGGGTGCAAAATTTCTTTAAAATCTCTTCATTTCTCACTGTCAGGTCTAAGCATTGAGATTTTTAAGATTCTTTCTTTTAATAAAAATGGAAAATAATCAAGTTTTATTTCTATAGCATAACAGAATAAAATAGTAAATCGAGAAAAAGAACCCCTCTCGACTCGCCACATCATTCCTGTTCTGCAACAGCTTCACTGGCTCCCAATTAAACTTCAGATTTCTCCTACGGACATTCAACCTCACCATCTCTGTCGGACCTTCTTCATGTTCCCACTTCTTCTCGCAGTCTTAGATCTTCTTCCTCCCTCCACCTGACTGTTCCCTCTGCCAGTCTATGTTCTGGGACCAGACCATGAAGGGCTTTAAAAGTAATGAGTAAAATCTTAAAATAAATTACAAGAGTTCTAAGGAGCCAGTGTAGAGTCATTAAAACTGGTGTAATATGTTTACGTTTCTCAGTTTTTGTAATAGTGTTTGCACTTTAATGCTTTATGACTGATACTCTTTGGAAAGTCATTACAATAATCTAAACAAAAGGAAAAAAGCATGGATGAGGGTCTGTGTCACTAACCTGAGCGCTGAATGGATCCTTGCAGTATTCTTAAGGTGGTCGTAGCATGATTTTGTCTCTCAAAGATGAGATTAGAATCAAAGATGGGCACAAGCTTCAACAATGAAGCAATACGCCTGCTGGCAAGATGATTTTCAAATATGTCTAAAAGAAACGGGGGAAAAATGAGAACTACAGTCATACCTGTCCACTGAAGTTCACTTGTTAGGGTGGGGGTTATGGTCTGATGTGGACAAGGACACTGATGGAGCAAATATTCTGTTGTGCAATTTATGGAATATTTGTTGACGGCTTTACAGCATACTACAGTGATTTTCAAACACGCAGACGTGTATTTATACCATCGCTACTCCTTCTGAAGTTTTCAGATAAAGCCACATTTGATAGCTTGTTTCCAGTATCTGCTAATATGTATCATCACACCTACAGCGTTAGTTTTCTGTGGTTTCCCCCACACAAAAGCATTTTTTTTTTCATCCCCTCGCTAAGAATCACACCTGTTTAAAGTCTGCTAATGTAGTAAATATGCATGTAATTTGTTGGTGCAGACATTTTCTCAGAATTCAAGGGCAAAGCTGAATTTACTGGCCTGCTGCAGTCAGTCAGCATATGTAGGCAGATATCAGCCGACAAACTGCAAACAAAACATGAGGTCTAGGTGTCACAACTGAGAAAAAGAAATTGTGACATGTGCAGCAGGAAAAGAAGAAGTGAAAACGGGAAATAAAGTGACTGCAGAGGATTTTTCCAGCTCTTGCAGAATCTTCCTCTCTTCTCTGCCACCTGGGAATCTCTGTGCATCTGCATTTTAAAAAAAAAAAATCATAGAAATGCATGTAGAGACTGACCTGCTTGCCCACTCCTGCCTCCAGGTTAAGAATAATGATAGATTAAAAAAATATTGCAACTACAAAAATGTTTTATTTGCTTAAACTACAGTATAATTTATAGTGTCATTTCTTTCTTTGGCTGATTGAAAACCCAAAGTAGATGTTCCAGCAGGAACGCTTAAAGAGGCGAAGAGGTGGAAACTGGTCTCGTTTGGTTTGTGCCGAAAATGACTCGATCGCTGGAATTTCTCAACTTTTTTCCTCCTTTTGCATCCACATCATAAGCTGAGAGCTCCGTCTGTGGGCGGGTGGATGCATCTGCTCTGATTTACTGTAGTCCTGCCACTGCCGTGTGTGTGTGTGTAGGAGGCCAGAGGAATCGTGGCAAAGTATAGGGAAGTTCCCCTCCTCTGCAGGTCGCCTTGCTACACCCTCATCCCATACCACCCTCACCATACACACACACAGTCCCATCCTGGATTGTGAAACACTGAAACCGCAATATTTTTAATCATCACTGAGCAGGCGATAAGCAGCGATAAGGTCGCAGAGAATTTTTCTCCTGCAGCTTTCAAAACTTTACAGAGCTTTGCAGCCTCCTGGTTTTGGTCTTGCAGCATTTTTTTAGTTGATGTGTTGCATCAGCGGCAAGTTAGCAAAGGAGCAGCAGCAGCATGCATGGAGTTGTAGGAGACTTGTATTCTGACTTTCAGTCTTATAATCTGTCACTTTTTCAGAATTGCAAAGAGTCTCCTTTACTGTGAGTGCAATAACGAACAAGCAGGCCGGGCACAGAGGTACTGAAGGGTTAACCAGTTCATCTCCGAAAAAGGCAGCGTTAGGGGCTTGTTTTGCTTTTAATTAACTGAATTAAAGATCTTTTAGAAAGGACCTTTTTCAGTCACCATAAGTAAGTTTACCTGTAGTGTTCTGCAAGGTTCGATTTTAGGTCCTCTTTTATTTTCTACTGATTTTCTACACAGATGGAGTTTTCCTTGAGACTTGGTGATCCTAAAAACCCAGCCTCTGTTTCAAACTTAATACCTCAAAGTCACAGTAACCTGTTACCATCAGAGCTCTTGTGTCAGAAACTCAGGAGTTTGATTTGGTTGAGCTCTCAGCTTTAAACCAACATACTTTAAAATAAATAAATACATTTAAAAAAAATCCAGACCTGCTTCCTCTACATTTGAATAATCTTGAGAATAACACCAATGCTTTCACAGTCATACCTGGGGAAAGTCATCTGTACATTTATCTCTCAGGGCTTGACTCATTGTAACTGCCTCCTTTGTGGTGTGAACAAAAAAGTCACTCTCGCCTCCAGCTGGTGCAAAAAGCAACAGTTCAGCTTCTTACGCACTCTAGCAGACGGTGTTACATCACCCTGATTCTGGTCTGGCTTTCTTCTCTTTACTGATATCTTTTAAAGCACATCTGGGTGTGGAGCTACAGAGTAGAAATATCTCCCTCATACGAGCCATCGCTCACCTTAGACCTCATGTGGGGTCCTGCTGTCTGCTCCCAAGTCTGGAGGATACTGCTTGCTGTTAGCATTACTGTTAACAGTAATAAGAGGAATTTTCCTTTAAAGACAAATTGTCCTTTAGTACAAAATGTACAGAGAATACTTGATCTCCATTTGCTTCATCATTTGTGACCACTGTGAAAGTTGCAAGCATTAATATGGATCAGGAATGAGGAAACTCCTTTAAATCTCCCCTTTTAAACACATTTTTATTGACTTGCTTTTGGGTGATGTCTTCTTACTGTCTGGTTATCTTTTAGTTGTCTTGCTTACTGCCTGCCTCAAATCTTCAAATGTCCTAAATAGTTTTTTTTCCTTTTAAATTTTGTGCAACTTTAGTGTTTAGCTCTCTATAAATCTTCTGTTTGGGTGTCCTTCTGTTGCGTACGTGTCAAAGCACTTTGCAAACTCTATTTAATTGTAAATCATTATATGGCTAATAATTTTGAGTGTCTTGACAGGTCTGTGAGAAGTGCAAACATGAAAGGAACTGATAGTAGATGGCTAGATAATTTGTGGCATTGTTAGTGGTTGCGTTTGTTTTGACAGTTTTACGCTGTTGAAGCCTGCTGCTGTCTCTGTTTACCTCATTCCCACCAAGCTCTGCTAGCATTTTAAGGGGCTGCTCAGAAAGGCCTTCCCCTGATTAGGTGCTTTTCTTCTAACCTGAAAAGACCCTGAATCTGGCCCTATAGGGGGCATTTTCAAACCTGAACCAGCCCACCAGTTCCTGCACTGGAAAGCACCCTATTAACGTACTTAATCCCAGCACTAACAGCCCTTCATCACTCAGCACATCCTACAGCAATTTATGAAGCTTAAAACTTTTAAAACAAGCAGCTTCGGTGGGGTGAATAAAAAGAATACTGTCTGTATTATTTCAAAATTTGGATAATGTGATATTTACACAGTTACAGTTTGAACTTCACTAACCTGGATTATGACCTCTTAATGTTTCTCAGGTTGTTGTGATCACATCCAAATGCTTCTAAATTTCGCATTTGAATGTTAGAAAACTTGAAAAAGTCATGTTAGGTTATTTGACAGTGACCAGTGGTTCATGTGTTAAATTTCTTCCTCAGCAACAATAACCAGCATTACAAAACTATGTGCTTGCTTTTAATAAAGGATATCCTTTAAAGCAGTGTCTCTCTTTGTTGTGTCCTCTACTCTGCTGGTTTCCATGGCTGCCAAGGCCAGGTGGTGCTTCAGGTGGAGACATGAATGTTAGTAGCACAGGTATGTGAGAGAGGGAGTCAGTGTTATGGTGCTTTTAAATACTTGTAACTCTCGTTGTCGTTGTAAATCTTCAGGTGTGCAGCTCATGTCACCCCAAACACAGAATATACATGTTGTTTACACCAAAGGCAAATGGTGATTAACACAAAATGCATGAAGAGAATGAAGAGAAAAATCAGAAATTAATGTTCATTTTGCTAGCAGCAACCTCCACTAGTTTTAAAACATGAAACTAATGCATAAATGCCAAAACTGCAGTTCCTCTAACATTCACTCCAGTAGTGAGTCAGTCTTCATAGACTATTTTAAAATAGCCTCAAACAGCAAAAGCAAACATGTTTACAGCTACAAATATGGTTCTTGAGGATGTATATTTCTTTTAAATTACTCATATGCAGGACTTAGGACATGCTTTTAGCTTTTTTCCACATGTAACTGCTCAGTTTGGTTCGACTTGACTCAGTTTTTAGGGTTTTCCACTAGTTGGTAGTACCAGGTACTTTTTTTTGTTTTTTTTAAGTACTTACTTGGCTGGGGTTCCAAGTGATCTGTGGACGTCCAAAAATGTGATTGCATGCCACCGATTGGCTAGTCAGTGGCGTCGCTCGATGATTGATGACAGCATCTCCTTCACGAAAATTAAAAGCACCATTTTTGAAATCCAGAAACACAAACCAACACGGCAGTCCCCGAGTCTGACAAAAAGCCACTGATCGAGCAGCAGGTATACCATCACCTCAACAAACATCCTCCATTGTTGTGGTGCTCGTGTCGCAAATCGATAACATCACTGGACTTACGGCTGTGTTGCTATAATGACCCCACGCTTATTATGTCCTACTCTATCCTAATGGAAAACAACCAAAACTGAGTCACATCCTGTTAAGTTTAATAGGTACAAGTGGAAAAGAGCTAGTAGACTAGCCGCCGTATCACCAGTTGTAACCGCTAGCTGTCTGCATGGCTTCACCTTTTGACCCCTCTGCTATGTTTGTTTGTGTGTTTGGTTCTTGTTAGAGTGTTTTTAATGGAATTATCTGACTTTTAATATGGTTAAAACTGTGCTTAAGTTTTAATGAGTAAAATACTAGTATGTCAGCAGACTGTTTGTTGCAAATGAATATTGGCTGATAACTTAGCACTCCACCCTCTGGTCCAGATGTGGTCACTTCTGACTATAAAAACCAACATGGTGGTTTCCAAAATGCTAATTATGGGTCTTCAACATGTAGAATCCAAAAGTCTCTGCTATAAACTGTGCAGATGGTCTGTGTTGGCCGAAAAAGAAATGGGGTAAAATATTGACTTTACTCTTAAATTTCAAGGTTTTACTGTTTTTAAAGTGAAATAAAAGCCATTTAAAGCACTGTGACAGGTTCCGTCATATATCTCTGTAATAAATCAGCTACATGTGGGTCTAGAGGTCTGCACTCTCGCCTCAAAGCAAGAAGGTTGTGGGTTTAAACCTGATTCATAGTTGGCTGAAGGTGCAGGTACATAAAGCAGTGGGTGGGCATTAAGTAATAAATCAAATAATTTCTTTGGTGCTTTTTTATTTAAAAAAAAAAAGTCTACTTTTGCCCCTTAAAATACATAATTATCACCAGAAATTCAAGACTAGTATAAAGGTGAAAGACTAAATTATTTTCTGTGTACCTGTTCCCACGATCATCAGATGATTTGAGTGTTGAGTAAGGATTTGGGTTAGGGAAGTAGTGCTTGTGGGTTATGGTTAGGGTGTCTCCAGGAAATGAATGTAAGTGGATGTAATGTGTCTCTGAAATGACCCGGCTGCTGTCTTTGTGTCAGATTTATAGAGCTTCACGTGCGTCTGGTTCTGCTTTTATATGAATATCATTAATCTCATTGCGGGGCTGAGTGCATCTGCACATATGCTTCATTTTCACCAACATGTTGTTGAAATGTTAAAATGCACAAAGGATTTAAATCACCTAAATCAATAAATGACTTGATGTCAATTAAAAATTAATGCAGTTAAGTGCAGAAAAATAATCTAACATTTTATATTTATCAATTAATCCCTCTTTATATTGACTTTATAATTTTTTTCACATTTGTTTTGTTCATTCATATTTTTTCCTCCCTATTTTTTGTTTACATCATTTGTTTTCATTTGTTTTCATTTATCTACATACATTTTACGTCTTTAAAAAAAAATCTCTGTTCTCTCCCGATTCAGTATGCAGATGAGATGGCTATTACAGGGTAGATAAACTAACAAGCAAACCCTTAAGCAATGCATTTAAGGAGGAACTGGATTAGAAACGAGTGCCTCAGCGGGACAGCTTGGAGACAAAGCTAAAGAGGAAAGGGTGAGATGGTTTGGAGGTGGGATATATTGGACAAAGGATGATGAAGATTGAGGTGCCAGGCAAGAGGAAGAGATAAGTGGAGATTCATGGATTACATAATATCCTTAGGGATTAATAAAGTATTCTGATTCTGATGTAGTGAAGGAGGACATGCAGAGGGTTGTTGTACCAGAAGAGGATATAGGAGGCAGATGTTGGCGACCCCTAAAGGGAATGTCTGAAAAGGAAAAAAAACATAATGAAATGATTTATTTGTGTATTGTTGTGGATTTTGGCAGTTTTGGCCCTCTGTAGAAGCTCTACAGACACACATTCATTTTCATATTAAAAACCTCTTTGATAGATATTAGATGGTGGGTGAGAAGAGCAGCCAAAGATCGAGCTCAGGCTAATATCCTACAGCAGCAAGATAGATGTCTTCACCCAAAACTGTTTTTTGTTTTTGTTTTTTTTTAGGGGATCACATGATTCTACAGGGTAAGACGAATTTAAATTTCCAAGGTTTTTATTTTAATAAGGTAAAGAAGAAAAGTATGGGCCCCACTACAGAACCCTGTGGAACTCCATAGTTCCAGGTGTGTTTCAAGTGCATAAGAGTAGATGGCTTATGTACATAAATTGATTTTGTTTGTGTAAATAATCTGCTCTCCATATGCAGTACATACAGACAGTGTAAACGGGTTACTACATAATCCAAAAAAATATATAATTATAAACGGCAATCATAGGGCTACATTAGGGTGGTTTAAAAAAATGAGGAAGTCAAAATCCAGAAGTTAAATCAATTAAAGAAATGTAAAATAAGATTAAAATTCATAATATAAGAAAAAAAACTATTTTAATGTGGTTTAAAGTTTGGAATATGCCAACCTTGATTATGATGCTTAGGCAGCATGGAGCATATATGGTAAACGTGTGTTCACCTGTCTTGGTGCAGAGCCGCGAGTAACCAGGAGGCCTGATCCAGATGACCTGAGCAGGGTCGCAGCGTACGAGCACATCTGAGACCATGCAGGGTCTCAAAACCAAGAATTACAAGTTTGACTGCTCAATTTTACAGGAAGCCTGTGCAATGACCTCACTACAGGTGATCAGTGGTCACACTTACTTCTTTGAACTAAACCAAACTCAACAGTGTTTAGTATGACTCACACAATGTAGTTCCTTTTATCCCAGTAATGTTTTCCAGTCTCAGTAATAAACTGCAGAAATGGGTCCATTGTTTGAGCCTGTGAGAAGCTCATTAATGACTTTCTCCTGGGCTCTTTCTCTGCTGATACACTCTTCAAATAAGCCTTTATGTTTCATTTCCAGGTTTTTCCAGAATTTTATAAATTCTTAATAATAAGCAAGGTACAGATGACTTAATAAGAAGTTTAATTGCAGCCAATGTGCACCAAGGCTCAGCATACAAATAAAATTAAATAAGGATTATTTTGAATAGAGAATAAAGCAAAGTCACTATACTAGAGTCCCCCCCAAAAAAACTGAAGCGAAGAATGAATAGTTCGACTTGAATTAAATTAAAATATTAAAATTATATACTTTTATAAATGTTAGTGATTAAAAATGCTATTAAAGGAGTAAAGTGTTCAGTTTTAGTGTTTTAAATGTGAATGTGAGGAGGTTTAATCCTGTCACTTACTTCCTTTTATATAAGATGTTGAATTAAAACCCATTAACAGCAACTCTTTTTTAACTTTTAAAATCCCAGCTTAGCTTTTCGAGCTCCATTTGTCGTCTCATTAGTCAAGAAAATCCCTTGAAAAGCACAAAGTTTCCAGCTTGAACTCTGATCCCGATCATCACACAGCTGCTGTCTGAAACTAAAAGTGTGTTATAAAATCTTTTATTTATTTTGTTGAGTGTCTCTTTAGATTTTGTGTCCTCGGATGCTTTAACTTCTCCGAACTGTCGAGTATTTTGTGTGAGCCCTAAACTCCCACGCTCAGTCATATTTTCTCAATATGACTTTAGACCTCATGTTTTTGATATTAATTTAATTATTTAATATATAGTTATAGTTAATATACAATCTTATAGGTTTTTTGTTTTATAGTTTGTTTATAGATGTAATGAAAAGGTTTGAGTTTCGGAGCTAAGAAAGAATGTTAATAAGAATGTTGTTTGTTGATTGTCATTTAATTTTGTGTTGTTTAGTCCGTTATAACCGGTTCTGCACTGTGGTTAATCGATTACTGGTTGTTCTACGCTCCTGTGCTCAGTTATGACCACGAGGTGACCGAAAGCATGAGATCCAGAATATGAGCAGTGGAAATGGGCTTCCTCCAAAGGTTGAGGCACACAAGGGGACTAGGGTGGAGCTGCTGGTCCTCAATATCGATAGTGCCAGTTTAGGTCATTTGGCCACTTGACCAGAATGGCTCTTAGGTGACTCCTATGCGTCTACTGAGAAGAGTTCCCAGGGCAGCCACAGAACATGTTAGAGAGGTAGCGTCCCTCGGCTGGTTTGGGAAAGCCTTGGTTTCCCCTGGAAGAGCTGGAGGAGGTGACCGGGGAGACCCGGACCCTGGATAAGTGGCCATTGTTCATGACGGGACAGTTTGGCTTAGATACAGTAAATGAAGAGCCAGATATTAACCAGCTAACATTAAACTTTAAGTGCTATAATTTATTAAAATCCATTAATGACAGATTTCTTAAAATTAAGCTGGGATACTTGTTTCAAAGTGTGATTGTCAGGGTTCCTGGGTCGGTGACCCAGTGTTTTCAGTTTTGTCGTTTAGGTTATGTTTACATTATGTTGCCACATCAGTGTTCTCACTTCCTGTTTTTCCTGTGTCAGCTCATCTCTTGTGTTATTAGCCAGATTATGTTCAGCTGTGTACTCACCGGTCTCTCATTATCATCCTCATCAGTCTGTGTATTTAAGTCCTCTGTTTCCACTCGTTCACTGTCGTGTCATTGATGTTAATGTCGTCTCTCCGCATGTATGTTCAGATCAGTCAGCCAGCCATTCAGTCCTTCAGTCAGTCAGTCCTTCATTCGTTCATTCAGTCAGTCATCCACCCAGTCAGCCATTTCAGTTCATGTTCTGTTCATCCAACCTACCTACAATAAACCCCATTATCCTGCACCGTGAGTCCAGCGTTTGGGTCATCTCTTCCTCGCCTCCACACACGACACTCCTGACAGTGATCAACCTAAATGCTTCCTACGTTTGTTTATTAATTGAAATGCACGCCTCCATCAGTAAATAAAGGACATGTTCATAGATGCAAATTATGGACACATTTTTTTTTTGTATTCACTTTTTTTGTTGTTGTTTCTTTTCATCATTGCAACGGGCTTACTCTTATTTTGAAAGTTTTGGCCTAGAGACTACCTTTATCTCGGTAAAAGTGTGTGTTCCCCAAACAGTTGGTGAGGGGTTCCAGTAGCGCAGAGGGTGCTGCACTAAAAATCTCATTATGAGTATTTTGGCTTATAGCAGATTATCTTGATCAACGGTGGTTTGAATGGAAGATGCCGGCCTGCTTTGCCAACTCTTCTGCGAGCAGCAGTGAAACTTGGACAAAGTGCAAACAGGAAATGGAGAGCGTTCACCTTAGCTGCTGCAAAAGGTGCAACTTTTACTTTAAAGGCGAACATCAGTACAAAGAAACGTATCACTGGGCTTATCTTACATTTATGTGGTATTATTACATTTTTATTTAACAAGGAAGAGAACCTCAAGAATTTAATTGACTCATTTGTATGATTTGCGATTCATTGCTTCCTGCGGCAACATGCAGTATACACGTTTTGTTTTGTGCTTTCCTGGCCAATCGCTGGGGCCCAATTAGCCCCTCTGGTGAGCTGCACTTCTGCTCCAGCTACTGCTAAACTGAGTAATAGTACTGAGTGAGAGGAGGAATGTTTGAGGTCGATGATTGAGAGGTGAATGTTTGCTTTTGGAGTTCGAGCGTCACCTTTAACCCCTCACATCGATCTCACACTTGGCATTTTCCTACCTGTTTTATGTAATTAGTATAGATAAGAGCAGAGCTGCCACCACTTTGCATGGACTCTGAGTCAAGTAGGACCCTTCTCTCTGACTACAGTTTGGCGAGGTGAGCTGTACGCTGGCCCGAGGCAACGACGAATGTCTGTGAGAAAAAAGGCACATGTTCCAGTCTCATATTCCCTGATCCAGATGTGCTAGACGAAATGTCTGCACAAGTGTTTCAACATCATTTTATATTAAAACGCATGTTTGCAAAGCGGTGAAAGAAGTATTTACACTGGAGGACAGTAGTAAAATCTGTAATAAATGTGTGAGGAGAGTTGTTTTGCCTGTAAATGTGTAGTCAGATCTGTTAATGTGTTCTCAGCTCTCTGCATGAGCTCATTTACCTGCCAGAAGCTTATCCGTGTCCAGCAGGAAGTTTTTATACATAACAGGCTTTTGCCTGCAATTGAAATAAAAGAGGTTGGGTAATTTTTCTCCTGAATTGAGTCTTGCAGGAAGTGCAGTGAAGACACCTGCCTGCAAGTTTGTTAAAATGGCAGATGATCAGCAGTAATAGCATCTAATTACAACGCTGGTATTCAACTGCTAAATGTCAGCACGTGAGTGACCTGGATACTGACCTCATTCACCTGCTTCCATTGTACCTGCCACTGTGATAAGAGCCAGGAAGTGGGTTTGTTTCCGTCTGGGCGATGTCGTGTGATCAGAAAAAGGAAATTGGTTTGCGTTTAATGTTTACTTAGCTCTGTGCAACCATGTCGAATCTAATCGGGATATCTGCAGCTCATTTACATCCAATTTGTCAGGTGAGATGACATCATGTGCAAGGATCACCTTGTCTGTGTCTGCTCCTCTCAAAAGGGGGGCTTTATGTCCAGTTTTTAATGTCGAATGACCAAAGTTAGTGTGAGAAGTACTGGAACGGTGTCTGTGTTAGTGGGCTCGCTGGTAGGCAGATGTCTTCCTGTGCTTGACAGCATGATCTCTGAGGTCACCGTAAGTGGGGAAACTTGCTGCTTCCTTAATTAAAGTCCTGGCCATTAAAAGTGATGACTGAAAAACCACAGTGAAAGAAGGAGAAGTTAAAAAAAATGTTGTAATATTAAACGTATTGGACTCGTGCCTCAAGCACAGAGGGCGAGTCATGCAAGAGATGTTAGACTGTGTGTATCAGAAAACTGCTAAAAATGATACTGTTAATGTTCAGAATGTACCCAGGCCGGCTCTGATTAGTTACTAAAAATAAAATACAGTATATTAGTTTATTTAATTAATGAGCTGGGTGCTTGAGGTGGTTTAAGTGACTTTGAATGGTTGGTGGTATCAGACGGGCTGGTCTGAGATTTCAGAAACTGAAGATCTGCTGGGACTTTCCCAAATAATCAACTCTGGGTTTACAGAGAGTGATATATAAAAGACAAAATGTCCAGTGAGTGACAAAGACCAGGCTGTTTAAGGTCATAGAAGGCAACAATAACTCAAAGAACTACTCATTACAATCAAGGTCTGCAGAAGAAGAACATGTCAGACTATAGCAGCAGAAGACCACACCATGTTCCGCTCCTGCTTTGGCACACTTTGGACATTTTGAGACCGAATGACAATCGTGTAAACCCCACAGCCTACCTGAGTATTGCTGCTGACCACATCCATCCTTGTATGACCGCAGCGCACCCATCTTCTGATAACACATCATGTCACAAATCGTCTCAAACTCATTTCCCTAACATGACAATGACTTCTCTGTACTCAAACGGCCTCCACAGTCAGCAGATCTCATTCGAACAGAGCACCTTTGAGATGTGGTGGAACTGGAGATTCACATCAGAGATGTGCGGCCAGGAAATTTGAACCCAAAATCTCTAAAGGAATGTTTTCAGCACCGTGAATCTGTGCCACAGAGAATTAAGGCGATCCTAGTATCATGTAACTAATATAATGGCTACTGTTGTGGAGTAGAGATGAGCAGCTGTAACACCTCAGGTACATTTTTACAGCAGATTCGTGAGCTGAAGATTACAGTGGGGGATGTTACCTTGAACATTTTTGGTCTCCTGCTGTATTATTCACCCACAGAGGGTTATTATTCATCAAACATTCCTGTTTCTTATGGTATAAAATAAAGACTTCAATACAAAAAGTTTTGCAAAGGCAGTGTGCAAACATAGACAAATTTTCACCATTACCCTTTGGTCTTCTGTGGTTTATCTGATGATGTTTTGGTCACAAACCATTAAAATCGTCTGTGATCAACTTCAAATTCCATAATTCCGATCTGAAATGAGACGCAGAGCAGAATCTGCTGGTCCTTTTGCCTTCAGCTGGAGTTTGAGGAGCGTTTTGTGTTCTTTCTCTGTGGTTTTTCAGCAGATTTTGCCGTTTCTTTTCAGATCTGGTCACACTATCGGCTGTTTCCATTTATGTTTAAGAGATTGTAAAATCTGGAGTTTCTGCTGCAGTTGTGAACTTTTATCAGTAAAAAGTCGCAGCGCTGAGAGGCGTAAGCTCATTTGTGAAATCTCAGCGCTGGGCGGCTTTGAGTTGGTGTCGAAACCCTTTCTTTTTTCTTTTTTTTTTTCTTTTAACTGTGGTCGTGTTGCTCCTGAATGAATGCAAAGGAAGCGGTGAGGTCAGTTTAACACACGCGGGGGTATCTGAGGAGGGAGGATGTTTTTGTAGTGTGTTTTCGTGTGCATGTTCTTCATGTTGTAATGAATCTGACACACACAAAGTGAGTCTCTGTAACGCATTTTGTGAGATTTTACTATGAAATTGCTCCAGTGACTGCGCTGTGGTCGATGTCCTCTAAACTGCAGGAAAACAAGTGGATGTGTTGTGGTCCGACTTTAGGCATCTTTGGAAAACGACTGTGGAATTTTATCGCTGTCATCGTTTACATTGCAGCGCTAAGATTTAAATAGAAAACGTGAATGAGAGCCACAGGAGCCAGCTTTACAAACCAGTTTGTTTATGGTTCTTGCCTTGGACTTTTTTCATCTATCTTTTTAAAATAGTAAAGAGCGCCCTAGTAAATTTGTAAATCCAGTAAATTTATGCAAAGTTAGGGAACTTAGGCATAGTTACAGCAGGTGGTTGGTGCCATGCCCGACTCCGATAGGCCGTCAAAGACCGCTTGGTTTGACCAATGTGCATGCCTCCCCGGTTAGGCCAAACATAGCCTGGCTTACCTCTTCAAGCGACATCATTAGTGCGATCGCTGTCCTACACTTCTTCGACAGATGGCTGGCTCTGCAGAAATCACTAATTAGTAAATATGTGAGAGGACAGTGTGTCACTTCTTCCTCAATTAATCTGCAAAATGCAAAAATCACGAAACCTGTGCTTTGCAAGCGTGCATTTGAAAAGCACCTGTCTGTGCGTCAAACAGAAAGTGAGTGCAAAAGAGGGCAGAGAGACTCAGACTGGATTATAAGTTATCGTCGGGCACAGTACGAGGCAGCGGTGCCTGATGTGAGCACACCCTGAGCGGATTCAGCTGGTTTCTCATAATAAAACAGTTCTTCCCAGTTCCTTCCTCACGGCGCCGAACCCATCAGTCCCACCATTTTCTTTACTGTTAATTATACAATAGGATGGGGCTGGAAGATCAGGAACCTTCTTGCTGTGAGCTGACAGTGCTGACCGCCACCCCGCAGCTTATTAATTTAACGCTGGTATTGGATCAGGACTGTCGGCAGTATTATAGCAGAGGTGGTGAAGTTGGATCGGTGCATCGTTGGCAGCCAGGATCAGATTATCAGATTTAGTTCAGCTCTCTGGAAACTTTGAAGTTCAACATGGTGTACATCTGTGAGGAGAGTCTTACCTGACTCAGAGTCTGTGTGAAGATCTGCTCTGCTTCCATCAGATACTAATTACATAAGACAGGTAGGAAAATCCCAAGTGTGGGATCGATGTGAGGGGTTAAAGGGTTCAAACTCCAAAAGCAAACATTCAGCTCTCAATCATTGACCTCAAACATGCGTCTCTCAGCACTGGATTGCTTTCCCTACAAAGAAACATGTCACAGGGCTTATCTTACATTTGTGTAGTATTATTAAGTTTTTATTTAACCAGGAAAATACACTCAAGATTAATAAAGTCCTCTGTTAGTCCCCTGGCCCATGAATTAATCCATTTTCATTGTGGTTTGCAACTCATTGTTTCCTGTTGCAAATGCAGTAAAATCTAAAATCCTGCTCTTTCCTTATTTAATACTTTTGCAAAGCCAATCACTGAGCCCAATTAGCCCCCCTGGTGGGCTACACTTTTGCCCCAACTAATACTAAAGTGAGCACCGAGTGTGAGAATACGAGTAAACGTCTATATGGAGAACCTTCTCCTACATGTATGTTATTTATTTAAAACGAGAGGAGAAGATAAATGAGTAACACTATGAAACTGAAAAGTCCGACTATCATCTAAAAATTGAAACTGAGCCGATCTAATACTGATCTAAAATCTGTTGTTCTAAAAGTGGATGATAGCTCCGTGACAGCAATTGATTATAAGCAGTGATTTTAAAAGTAATCGGTAAAATCTTACATTTTTAATCTTTCCAGACAATCAGTGGATCTAACCATCAGTCAACACTGATGTAGACTTGTGAAAGATGAGCTCAATCAGCAGTTATTGTCCTTTATTGGCAGCAGATAAATGGATAAAGTAATACGTGCTGATGAATTTCATACCAGCTGTGCCAGACGTGGTGCTGCGAAGCTTTTATGCGAGGTTATTAGACTGGAAGACAGGGGAATCAGGTGGCCTTAAACAGCTGCTGCAGGAGGGTGTTAAATTAAAGGAATTAATGATTAATTTATGAAGATTGCAGTTTGGTCTCCTGCAGTCACCTCCGGATATTCAAAGCGAGCAGCAGAAAGTTCAACCTGAGCTCCTCTTTGGATAAAAAAAACAAATAATAAAGAGTTCAAAGGTCTCAGAAAGAGAGCAGGGGACAGAGAGTGTTGTCCATGAGCCAATTTCATACCATTTAAACTGATTCAGTCCTCACTCAGGTAACATAAGCACTGTTTTATTAATGCACAGCCATGATTTGGTGAGTTTTGTTTTCATATTTTGCATTGAGCACTGATTTTTAACAAGTGGATGAATGAAACTCCCACTCGCTCTCACTCGCTCTGACAACCTTGGCCCTCTCTGTGCTGCATCCTGTTGTTTCCTGAGCGAGGTGACAGAGACGAGCGGATGCCGGGGAAAACACTCGCAGCTGTTTGCCTTCACGTTTCCCATCAGCACATTTTACCGCCGTCCCTCCAGGCTAATTGCACGCACACGGCAAGCGCGATCGAGAGTTTTATTGGAGCGGCGGAAGACAGCAGCGGTTTTATCTGTTTGTGCTCTTGACGTCGCTACCGGCCCAAATGTTTTCACCTCCTGCTGTTAGGTGTGACACAAACAGCAGTTGCTGTGCCTTTTTTTCCTATTTGGTCCAGAAATTTCTGGGCAGTGACACAATTTTTAGTTTTCTGCCTGTAGATGATGACAGCAGCAACGGGTTAAACAAAAACACTGTATCGGCCATCGTCGAGTAAAAGCCTTTTCTATACACAGCCCTCTCTCTTCAAGCACTGAGATGTAATTGGATACATAAACATGATCTTAAGCGGCTGTTTTATTGACCAGGATTATTTTTAAAGGTTCTGTTTCTTCATCTAAAACAAGCAACCAATCACAGTGAAGTGCTCGTAGTCCAGGTGCACGTCATCCGTCTATGCTTTGGTTTCCAACAAAGTCATTTTTTAAGGTAGTGTTCAGATATTTTCTGCAGAAACATTTCTCTTTTAGCTTTTGTATTTGCTTCAAGGCTTTTAACACAGTAACTTAGCAACTTCTAGGATTTATCTCTTATTCCCTGTTGGATATTGGTGTTATTAACAGCAGATGCAGGTAAGGGAAATCTGTGGGAGCCAGAAGTTTCAGTTTTTCTTCTACTTCTGTCATCACACCACCAACCCAGCGTCAAAGTTGGCCACTGTGCAAACACAACCTCACAAAACGATCTACATGAGAAGTACCATCGGCATTTAAAACACCCCAAGGTGCAGGAAACAAGCTGTTAATAGGGAGATATTGTTAATGCTAATGTAAGCAGAATAATATTGTACAAGACGCCTGCTAAAATTAAACTTTTTTTTTTTCACCTGCTGTACTTAAAGCACACATGGGCCTAGAAGCACCTTTTAAAATTGCGCGTGTGGTTTCTGTCATATGTGTCATAGTCTTTAATAAATCAGGAGTTTTGGCTCCACCGTGCTGTCTGGAGGTCAAAGGTTAAAGCTTAGAGCCTGCAGGTTTTGCCCTCTGAGACCCTTGATGACCAAAATCAGACTGTGGAATTTGGTGATAGCATCAGAGAAGAGTTAGAGAAAATTACAGTGTGTGTGTTTGTGTGTGTGTGTAAACCCGGTTAATGGAGGATTACCCATAAAGAGAGGATCAGTGTGTATTAAACACACACTCTGGTGCATTAACGGTCCCCTCAGTGCGCTTCTCTGCTCACCTCAGAGCAAACGTCAGCTGACAGCTCCATATCCAACACTATTGGATGGAGACCAAATGCATCGTCATGGCAGCTGATCTGAAGTGTTTTCACTTCTGGTTCAGACCTCACCCAGTCCGCTTCCTGCTTTAGTCCTGCTTTCAGAGGTTTCTTTGGTCCAGATGATTTTCTGAAAGCTTTTTAAAAATAAAAATAAAAGGTTGAAATGCTTCATTCGGTTTGATTAAAGGGGCCTCTATCTCCTGTTCCAGTAAGTTCGTATTAAACATGGTTTCATATGGCGTATGATTAATGCCTGTGAGGTAAAAGTAGAGTTGGTGTATTTTCAGGGAGAAAATAAAACGTTAATGTGTGAAAACATCATTCAGGCAGAATGGGAGAGGAAGATGTAAGATTATTTCAAAGCTGGAAGTGTGCATGACATGTTGCTGATGGTATCTGATTATGTTATATTGTGAAATGTCTTTTATAAAAACATGCTGGACAGGAAGTGCACGTCCGTGGTAAAATTTACATGCAGCCCGGGGCGCCCATTGTCATCGTTAGGTTAACAGTCATCAATTTGAATATAAGCTGATGATGCTCTATAGTGTCAAAGTCCACCTTTATATACTGGCCCACGGGCTATTTTATCTCATTCAACATCTGGCTGAATATTCTTGTATTCAGGTGGCAAAATTATTAAAGAACAGCAGGCAGACGAGGAAGAGGAGCTGACACATGCCCAGTAGAAGTTCACAACATAATAGTAAAGATTTTCTCTGCTTTCTATATCTAAACTGTAAATTTAGCGTATATATATATTTGCTCAGTTTTTATTGGATTTAATCTACACACATTTTTGTCACGGTGAGAGCTACAGCTCACTTCTCATTGATGCAGAATTTCAAAATAAAAGCTTGGTACCTTCCACGATACGCTTGCTTCAGCTAAGTTGTTGAACTTGTCCGCTGTGAGATAACCACGGATTATTTCAAACCGTGAATCATGCAGGAGGTGTGTTTCTGCATGACAATAAAAAAAAACTAAACATATAAAGCCAGAAATGTGCAGAAATGTTTTTTTTTTAATTCATTTTATGTGTTAAATCTATATTGATGTAGAGAGGACTTTCTCTAATCTAATGCATGTTTTGTCATGTTTAAAGAATAAACGTGCAACTGAAACCTGTTCTGCTGATTATAGAAGCAACATTAGGCCAGCTGAGTGACTGCAGCATCGTCCTCCACCCCCTCTAGACACAACTTTATTTCCTCCTATTGGACAACGAGTCAAAGCAGAGCTCTTATAACACAATCCAAACCTACTTAGCTTCAACTTTAGAAAGTAATAACTGATCAATAACAGAGTTCATGAAGTTATTTTGTCTTGTTTTTTTCCTTTAATCAGCGTTGAGTGGTTGACCATTGAAGAAAAAAAAAATTGCCTTCGATGGTCCAAAACCCTGCAGCTCTCCACCAGCACATAAAGCATGACCACACATCACTCATACTGGAGTCCTGTCAGTGTTAGAACTGCTTTTAATATTTTATTGCTTGCCTTTAAGTCATTGCATGGGTTTCTGCCTCCTTACCTCTCTGCCCTTTTAACTTTAAGTGCTTCCACGGGATTGCTGAGAATGAGGTGCCCCTGGTTGTCCAAGGTTAGGGCCTCGGTGGTTGCAGCAACTGAATCGTGGAATAAACTGCCCCTGACTCCAGCAGACATGTTTAAAAACAGTTTTTAATTGAAATTTTTTAACAGCAAGTACAAAGAGCCACAAAAGGATTAGGGTTGCAATGTTTTCAGAGGATGAGCCCATCACAAGTAGGCCAACTTGAGCTGAGTTTCATCTCCTGTGAGAACTCAGACACCAAATAGTTTCTACGGCTTTTTTGTTGTTGTTGTTTATCGTGTCCCTGATCAGACCATCCTGTTCCCGTGTTTCTGACTGTCAGCGTCTCTGTTTGAGAGGCGGTGTGTAGCCGCACGCCTAATGACTGCAGGGTGTTAGTGACGAGACCTCAGCCACAATTCATGATGCACTTTGTGTGTGTGTGTGTGTGTGTGTGTGTGTGTGTGTGTGTGTGTGTGTGTGTGTGTGTGTGTCTAACGTGATCCACGCAGCTTGTGCCTCGTCACCTGTTGGGTTGTTTCCTGCCGTCACAGCAGCCTGCAGGATCCACACTGCATGCTTTCTGCACGCTGCTAACATCCTGCTCAGCTCAGCAGGAAGCTGCTCCACCTGCTCCGTCTGCAGGCTGCAGAAGCTGCTGAACTCCAAATCCACTGCACACACACTTTATCACAAAAACGCACACACACTTTATCACAAAAACGCACACACACTTTATCACAAAAACGCACACACCCTTCACAAAGCTGCAAGAGCACAAACTCTTCAAATTAGCTCCTTATTTTCTCACTAATCAAGTTACTTAGAAGATTTGAGATGGACTTTTATCCACCCGCATGAATTATGATAGAAATAAAAAGGAAAATTAAAAACACCATCAAAGGACGGAGCCGATTAGTTATTTTAAAAAATGTTTTAGCTTATCAATAAATCATAAACCACTGCTGCTTGTTACAGTGTTTTAAATACACTATACAGGCAATTAAGAGAAACACCATATACATCTTTACTTATTGCAGGAGCAGCTGTGAGTGAAGTCTCAAGTGTCTGAGTGCCATTAAGTAGAGTTTGTGCTCTCAAAAGCAGGAAAACCTCGTGCATCAAAATGGCCATCAGTGAGGTATATACGGTTTAAGGAACTAAAACCTGCAAAACCACTGCCATGTTTCCTTTAAATGAAGTCTTTACTTATAGATGTCGTGTCGCAGAGAAGTTTATGTCATTATTTCTCAGGAACTGTGCAGAAAATAACAAAAAGGAAACGGAGAAAGTCGTGAGAGGTAGTGAGAAGTTCCATTTTTAGATGTGTTGGTGTTTCTTTGTAACTTCTATTGATTTAATACAAACGTATCGGCGTGTCTTTATTAAGCCAGTATGCATATATTTAAACTTCAAATCTGAGTACTCCATCAAGCTGAGTGATCTGTCTGGTGGTGTTTTCCCAATTAAAAAAATAAATCTGTCCAAAGAAGGCCTCCTGTTTGGAGGCTACAAGTTAGGTCCATATACAGTTCTGATAAAAGTTTAAGACCACTTGAAAAATGGCAAAAAAACTCATATCTTGCATGGTTGGAACAAGGTCCAAGTAGAGCTTCAACATACAACAAGAAATGGGAGTGAGACAAAACATTTTTTGACCATGCAATTTATTGAAAACAACGCTTGAACTGAAACAGGCTGTTTTACAGCTGATCAAAAGTTTAGGACCACATGCCTTTAAAAGGGAAAATCTGTGCAAAAATGTGGATTCAGTTTCTGTCAGGTAGTCACACTGTTGTGATGTTCTGATGGCAAAGGCAAAAAAACGTTTCCTTTTTGAACGTGCTCGGGTTGTTGAACTACATAAGCAGGGTCTCTCGCAGCGTGCCATCGCTGCTGAGGTGGGATTTGCTAAGACAGTCATTTGAAGAAAAAAAAAAAAAAAAGACAGTCATTTGGAATTTCTCAAATGATCCCGAGGGTTATAGAATAAAAAACTCAAGCGGAAACCCCCAAAAAATTTTTTACCAGCACCGAACTGGAGGATCCAATTGGCTGTCTGTCAAGACACTGGACAATCCTCCACCCAAATTAAGGCCGTTAGTGTTGCTGACTGCAGCCTCATAACTATCAGATGGCATAAGAGACTGAAGGGCTTCAAAAACAAAAACAAAAACGTCTTCAAAGGCCTCGTCTCCTTAACGCCACAGAACTGACTGTTTGGACTTTGCAAGAGAGCTCCAAACATGGGACATTGAAAGGTGGAAGAAAATTTTTTTTTCTGATGAGAAAAAGTTTAACCTGGATGGTCCTGATGGTTTCCAACGTTACTGGCATGACAAGCAGATTCCACCTGAGATGTTTTCTAGGCACCACAGTGGAGGGGGCGCCATAATGGTCTGGGGTGCTCTCCTTCAGTGGAACAATGGAGCTTCAGGAGGTGCAGTGGCGTTAAACGGCCACTGGCTATGTCCAGATGATGCAGAGAGCATCCCTCATGACTGAGGGCCCTCATCTGTGTGCTAACGACTGGGTTTTTCAACAGGACAACGCTACCGTACACAATGACTGCAGGAGAAGGGGCTTCTTCCAGGAGAATAACATCACTCTTTTGGACCATCATGTGTGTTCCCCTGATCTAAATCCAATTGAGAACCTTTGGAGATGGATGGCAAGGGAAGTAAAAAAAAAAGGACAACAGTTCCAGACAGTCTTCACCACTTGGAGAAATGTTCCCACTCGCTTCTTTGAAACGTTTGCATCAAGCATGCCGGAACGACTTTTTGAAGTGATCAACAAAAACGGTGGAGCTACTCATTACTGAGTCCATGGTTGAACCTTTCCTGCTTTGTGGGGTTTATGGGTTTTTTTGGAGGTGTGTTCCTAAACTTTTAATCAGCTGTAAAACAGCCTGTTTCAGTTTAAGCATCGTTTTCAATAAATTGCATGCTCAAAAAATGTTCTGCCTCACTCCCATTTCTTCTTGTTGCATGTTGAAGCTCTACTTGGAACCTTGTTAAGATCCAACCATGCAAAATATGATTATTTTTTTTTGCCATTTTTCAGGTGGTCTTAAACTTTGGATCAGGACTGTATATCGGATGAAGGGTTTAGGAGTTTCAGCTCCTTTACATGTGCCACCCTCTTTTTAAATGGACCAAAAGTAATTGGACAGTTTACTCAAAGGCTATTTAATGGGCAGGTGTGGGCAATTCCTTCGTTATGTCATTATCACTTAAGCAGATAAAAGGCCTAGAGCTGATCTGAGGTATGGTGCTTGCATTTGGAAGATGTTGCTGTGAACAGACAACATGCGGTCAAAGGAGCTCTCCATGCAGGTGAAACAAGCCATCCTTAATCTGCGAAAACGGGGGGGGGGGCGAACCCATCCAAGAAACTGCTACAATAGCAGGAGTGGCAAAATCTACAGTTTGGTGCATCCTGAGAAAGAAAGAAAGCACTAATCAACTCAGAAACACAAATAGACCTGGACAGCAGTGGTGGATGATCACAGAATCATTTACACAGTAAAGAGAAAAAACCCCATCATGACAGTCAGTTATGGTGGTGTCCATGGGTTCAAGACTTCAGGCGGTCATTGCCAGCAGAGGGATTTCAACCAGGTATTAGAAATGAACATTTTGTTTTGTTAGTTATTGTGTCCAATTACTTTGAGCCCCTGAAATGAAGAGATAGTGTTAAGAAAAAAACCCCCGCTTTAGTTTCTTGCATTTTTATGTATGTGAAACTCTTTGTTCAACCCACTGAATTAAAGCTGAAAGTCTGCACTTCAGACTGAGTTGTTTCATTTTTAAATTTACGGAGGTAATGTAAATAACCAAAATTAGAAAAAAGTTGTCTGTCCAAATATTTATGGCCCTAACTGTAACTCTGTGTAGGACTAACACACAAGCAAAAGCTGGTCCTGCGAGGTCCTGTGTTTGTGTCTCACTGTTCTCTGTTTTTACTCTTGCTTTCACTTTCTGTAAAGTGCACGTGGTTAAGGTAAGGCGACAACCAAGGTATGGATTTAAATACACTCCATCACACTAATGATGCTTGTCATTTAAAAAACAATACTGTTTGGGAATGACAGACCCATCTCACTAATGCCAAAATATATGACTTTAAGAACGGTCAGATCAAGTGGTTAAGTTTACTGCTAAAACCCGGATTTTTATTTATTTATTCATGGCTTGTTTTAGGCACCATCTGAATGATACATGGAGGAACCGGCCAAACCATCACCAGTATGTTTCTAGTTCCAGCTCCTAATTTTCATTCTTGGACTCTTCTAGGGTAGCTTTGCATGATTCATGCTTCAAAATAATCCCTATTCATCTAATATTGGTCTGAAATGAGCCTCTTTCAGCCAGTTTTATTCTGACTAGCTACCCTTCATAAACAGATGGCTTGGACAACAGGTGGGCGGGGCTTCTGTACCTAAGATGACCAATTAGAAAGGAGTTCATGGTCCCACAAATATCTGTCTGCGTACATGTTACCGTTTATCCAGCAATCAAAGAGAAGTTATAACCCCCGCAGTTCTCAAAAATCCAGACTGTGGGTTGCTGGAAGCAGATGATGTATGCGTCTGCCTGATGCTGATTGGTTGGCAAGGGGGCCTGAATAACAGTCACCAGGCATGAGAGAAGCATGAAATTAATTTCTCCATTGACTGAGGAGCTCTCTGCAAGTAAACAGGTCATCCCCAGACTGCCAGCAGACTGCGAAGGTGTTTTCCCTGCTGAACCATAAATTCCACCTTTAAGAGATCCGGTCTCACTGACATCCAGAGCCAAGTAGAAAAAACCATCTGAAACCTAGCATTCAAGGCAGCTTGAAGCCTGAGCTATTGTACTTTAAACTTTTAGGCTGTATTTTTATGTATTTTCAAATACATAATTAATTATGATGATTGGAATCAAATGCACACCTGATGTAAATATGCAATACATTTAGTCCATTTTCCTTATATGGACTAAATGCTCAAATAACAAGTATTAAGAGAAAGTTTTACAAAAGATTATTGGCCTGTTTTTTTTTTTTCCCCCTGCAGTGGCATTGTGGTCCAAGCAAAGCAGAACCGATTCAAACATTAGATTTTCTTTGGGGTTTTGTTTGGTCTGGGAACTAGAGTAACAGCCTTGCATTAGACATGGACAGTGACCCAGACGTGGACCTGTCACCACAACATTTGTAAACTTCCTGTTAAAAGAGAAAAAGGAGCTGTAGCTGCTGAGGAATCTTCATGCTTTTCAGGAGAAAATCTAATTCTTGATTTAATTCTACCTATTTCAGCTGCTTTGGGCTTCTGGTAGTTTCCCAGTGTGGCGTTTCTGCGAATTTGTTTCATCACTTGTCATGTGTTCCTCATACGGAAAGGTTAGGTAATCTTTGACTTTGGAAAGAAGCCGGACCACGACAGGCGATGAGGTCATGATTTTAACAAAAAAAATTCCGTCTAAGTGGAAAAAATTGTTGCAGTGAGAATAAACTGATGAGAGTTCACTGAAAGGGGTCAAAGGTCAGCAGGCTGGCGCAGCTCTTTTACAGATAGTTCAGTGCGGCTATAAAACGGGTAGAGCACAGAAAATTTCCAATTCAAATGAGAGTCGTAAATGTTGGTGTTCTTCTTCCTAATACACTTTATATTCATAGACCTAAAATCATATTTATTGATTATCTGGGTTTCCTGCACCAGTTTTAAAGTTCATTCTATGTTAAACAAAACCTTCTTAGGTGCTTTATTCACTGACGATCTCCTGTTTTGCATGCTTGTGCTCAGAATGGCACAAAATATAAAGACACTAACTACTATCACTGTATCCCCACACATACACATTACCCAAGTATATTAAGAGGCTCATTTTAAATTATTTTTTTTAAAAATCGGTCTTATTTTGAAAGACCAGTTGCTGCTAACTGTTCCAAACACTGAGTCAGGACTTTCTGAACAAAATCCCACAAACGAGACAGGAAGTGGCCTGCCTGAGTGTAAAAAGTGCTTTATTACACGTGTTTACGTCTAAAAGTGTTATGTGTTACAATCCATTTATCTCTTTCATCACACAGATTATGATGAATGAGTCTTCAGTCATATTTGATGGGTTTTCCCCTCAGGCTATCATTTTAAAAGCCTACCACAGGAAAAAAGCCGCAGCAGACGGTGTAATATTTTAGATAGCTTTCTAATAAAGCAATCTAGTTCCTAGTTGGAAACGAGTTACCACTTAAAGCTGCCCTAAAGGCTCTGTGTAAAGTGAAGCCATTAAGCTAATCTAGCAATATTTATTGGCCAACAGGGGGGCGCCTGCTCTGGTTTAAAAAGAAGTGTGAGGGGAAAGTGACCTTACCTTTGACTGAGATCAAAAATGAAGTGACCACTTTCCTGATGGCTGCATAGTCTCGGTCACTAATTTTAAGTCTTATTGAATAAAACATGTTTACTTTCTCAGTTTTGACACTTGGTTTCTAAAGGGACAGTAAAGCAGGGTAGGCTTTAGTGTCACTACAGTATAAACATGTAATGTCCGTTAGTGTCACTGTTAGATCCACTCTTATTCATGATGTTTCAAAAGCTAAATTGGTCATACCTGAAATCCTCAGATTGATTCTTAAAAAAAGGACCAGTAGGTGAAATCCTAAAACTATTTGTTAACTAATCAATCAGCACTCCACCCTTTTGAGTAACTGTGCTCACCTCATGCAAGTGAAAAATTAAAAATGGCATATCCAGCATACATAAAACCAAAATTGAGGCTTTAAAACTGCTGTTCAAACTAATGGGTAATGTCACAGTGGATGTGTCCGTCTTTTATATACAGTTTGTATTCGGCTGTATGTTGTAGTGATCAGCTGAAGGGGAAGCTGGGGGGGGGGCATGTGGTCTGTAACTCAACCACCACACCACAGGAGTCAGGTGAACATGTAAAACCACCATGAGGCTACGACTGTGACTGACTGATTTTTATGAGTTTTGCATGAATATAGCGCTTTCTGTTTTTCTGTGTTTAATTCTCTGGATAATTGTTCTTTTAAACTGTAGCACGGTGTTTTGGAATGATCAGTTTTCTCTGTGAGGGCACAAATGCAGTCACCTAGAGTCCCTAAAACCTTTGAATAGTGCAGCACGTTTAACACTACCCGTGTGTCTGTGCCACGTGAACTCTGAGCAATAACACCTCCCCATATCCCTCCTCAGTTTCCTGAATGTGGATTTTTTGGGATGTACGACAAGATCCTGCTCTTCCGTCACGACCTGAGCTCGGACAACATCCTGCAGCGTCTGACCTCCGCTGAGGAGATCCAGGAGGGCGACCTGATCGAGGTGGTGCTCTCTGGTAAGGAATTAAGTCAGTTTTCTTTTTTCCCCTCAGCAGGTGGACATAATGTTCGAATTAAAAACATTTATCAAATATGCAAAACTCCAAATAGTGATAAAATCAAGTGTGCATACATAGCCAGTAATACTCCAGCCCTACCCATCCCCAGCCCATCACTCCAATCCTGCCCCGTCGGAGTTTAATTTTAAATGTAGCTGATCTGGTGTAACTGATCACCCCGTGCCAGCCAGTTTGCGGCCTTGCAGGGATTTTATGCTAAATGTCGTCACAGCTGCAGGCCCGTGGTGCACTTGTGGTGGCGTTTCAGCTCGTCGTACACCTGATTTCTGTAATCTGACACATGTAGCAGTGTCTACACGATGCATCAATGCACGAGGATGGAGATGCTGAGATGGCACAGAGCAAGATCTCTGCAGCATTTGAACAGAATGCCGAAAACGTGCATGACTGCTTTGTTTCCTGTTTCAACTTCTTCTTCTCCTGTTTTCAGTTCTGAAATGGTCACGTTTTTCTTCTTGGATTGTTTAGAAGCAGACTGAGAGAGAGTCCAGCTTTTATTGTCCCCTTAGTGCTTTTATTAGTGTTTATATTTAGACTGAATCCCCCTTTTCTTGTTCTCTTGAGTGTACCTTAATTTTCTCTTTTTTTCTCTTCTGAATTTCATGCTTCAGCTTGTTGGACTGAGCATGTGCTGTATAAATAAAGTTCTTTTAAATTTTGTCAATAATGATTGTATATCCTTCTCTGGTAGCTGCTGAGTCTTTCCCAGTTTTTAAGTTCTTAATTTTCAGACAAGTAGATGATGTCCCTGAGATCTTCATTAATGCACAGACATTAATGAAATAAGCATGAGTAAAGAAAGAAAGCATGCTGCAAAAACAGAAGACACACCTACATCTGCATGTTGTTGTTTTTTGTGGGATTTTTTAGGACTTTCTATAACTCATGGTTTAATATTTGTTAGTTTGCACCTGTTTTCTTAAACTCCAGCTTCAGGAGAGCTCAGGACCATTTAAGGTATGAAAAAGAAGCAAAAATGATTCCAGCTAATAATAAAGAGATTAACTTTAAAATCTGCAGTAAGAATAAAATATTTTTTTATATATATATTTTAATGAAAAACACGGTCCGTTATTAAATAAATCTTCAAATCTTGTATTTGGGTTTCACACTGAAGTCAAAGGTAAGTTTTAAACATTTAAATTTTATCTTTATTATTTATTTTTGCCTAAGTTTCGTATCCTCCGGGTAAAATGAGGCTGGCACAGATCTCGTTTCCTCTCCGCCAGCGCCGGCTCCCTGGGTCACCCCATTCGCTCTAAACATAATATTGTGCATAGGATTGTCACTTCCTGACTCATGTCAGCGGGTTGGGCTGTGAAAACTAAAACTGACACCTTTACAGCCGAACACCCAGACGCGGAGCCGCGCCAGGTTTAAATTACACAGGAGGGTGAAAACATATCGCAACCACACAGGGTGCAAACCCACGACCACTTCCTCCTCCTTGTGCACCTCTCGCTGCTACTGCTGCAAAACCCTGCAGAGCTCAGCTGGTTTATTTCACTGTTACCATTCGAGCTGGTACCAGAGCGCCGAGCGATCAAGATGAAGCCGGCTCTAGTGTGATTCTTGCTGCTCGGTTAAGTTGTTTTCCGGCTTTTATACACACAAGCAACACAAAATGCTTTGTGTGGTTGTGTATATATGTAGTACATACACATTACATTTAAAGCAGATGAAACATTTTCAAAAAATGCAATAATTAAAGGTTGAAAATGCAAACCAGACATTCAATAAAAATATGTTTTTGTGTGTTAGGTTGAAGAGCGAAATGTAAAAAGTTCACAATTCAGCCTGATTTAAGCACTTTTCTCTTCTCTTTACTTGCATATTTGAAATCCTGTGTAACTTCAGACAAATAATACTTCAGGGTACAACTATTCCATGTGAGGCTTTCTAGTTTTGTAACGCCAGAAAGACTTGCCAGACCTTGACAGTTAGTGTATGTGTGACCATTTCTAGCGGTAAATTCATTTGTCAGATTGTAATTCTGATACGCTCGCGCTCGGAGCCCGAGCATCATCGTGTTGGTGGACCATCTCCTCCTGGTGCGGGTGGAAAGCTTCCCACAGAGACAGTCATAGTCTGACTGCGTGTGTGTGTTTCTGTTTCAGCTCTCGCCACAGAGGAGGACTTCCAGATCCGACCTCACACTCTGTACGTTCACTCCTACAAGGCGCCGGCCTTCTGCGATGACTGCGGGGAGATGCTGTGGGGGCTCGTCAGACAGGGACTCAAATGTGAAGGTGAGGAAGCACTCAGGAAGCTTCTGTGCTTTTACTGCTGCTGACATGTCCGTTTCCGCTCGGAGAACCCAGAAATTTTAGTCCCGGGAACTGTTTTTCTAACACAGTGGCTGAAAGTTTTGTCCAAGGAACTTTACATCCCAGGTATTTTTATTCCGGGAGCATTTAGTCCCAGGAATGTCTTTTCAAGGAAGGGGTTACTCCCACAGCTCTAACTCTCAGAACTTTTCCTCTGATATGCTGTGATGTACTTTGTCCCCTTAGAAAAAATAGTCAAAGACTCAAATGCTGTTGCAGAAACTGTCTTCACAAAGAAATAATAAACATTATAAAGCTGTTATTTAAATGCTTAATGGATGTGGGCAAAAATAAATTTTTAAAAGAGTTCAGTCTGCATTTTAGGCTCGCCGTCTCCCACCGGAAGGCAAGAGCTCATACTCGAGATGGAGGATGTGCGAGGGGTCTGATAGAGCTCCCTGTGCCAGGAAATTTTATTCCCAGAAACGCTTTTCAAGGAAGGGTGGTCGGAACATTTAGTCCCACAAAACATTTTCTAATGGAAGGAAGAGACAGGTGGCCTTACAGACGGAGGAGCTGAATAAAACAAAACAGGGACTGCACCAAGGCTCCCTATAAAATAAACAGGATTATTTTGAACTATGAAACATGCAAAGCTGCTCTAGTAGAGCCAGAGATGAGTTTTTTGGAGATAAATTCACACAAAAAATTGCCCCAAAAATGACCAGAAACAAATATATTTGTGCAGTGAATTTTGAATTTACAGTTCTTGGCTTACTTTAAAGTCTCATTTTCTCCATTTTCAGCAAAAACATGTTGTTAGCAGACTTTCATGGCTGTGCCCGCTGCATGTTCAAAGTGAGTGTTGGACCCTGCCAGGGATCTGGTTTGGTGTTTGATTTGGGGTTTGGTGAAGCGAGCAGGATGAGAGTCAGCACGTTAAAGTCCGAGGCTGTGCTTCTCTGCCACCACTCTTGGGTTGAGGTACAGTTTTAGCCCCGAGTTAGGGGGGAGGGAGGGAGGTCGCTGTGGCACTGGCAGCAATGTGAGCGCTGTACCAAACTGCTTTTACCCTCACCTGGTCATGGGCTCTGGTTAGTGACTGAACAAATGATTGGCAAATCACTGCATCCAAAATGATGTTCTTCTGTAGGTGGGTGGGCTGAGCCGGGCTTTAGACAGTGGGTGAGGGGCTCGGTCCTCTGGACGGAGCTCAGAATAGAGCCATTGCACTCTTGTGCCAAAAAGCCAGCTCAGGTGATCTGTAAGTCTGTAAGCCCCAGACTTACAGATCCAGGACTCACCGGAGAGATGATGGGAACACCTTGGGTTATTCTCCCAGTAGGAACTGGAAAATGTTAAAGAGGAAAGAGGCCTTCTAAGAGCAGTCTAACGATCATGAGCATAAAGTCTCAGATTTAGTCATCAGAAATCATTTACAGGATGTGTGTGCATTAAAATAGGCTCCTCATTATTTAAACATTATGATGGGAAATGATGTCAGTGATTCAGCAGGGATGTAATAGAAGTCCGGCAGGCTGTGTGCTATTCCCTCTGAGTGACCGATAACTGGACCTTCAAACCTATAAAACTCGACTGTTTCAACCTCCATCAGAGTTCACAGTGATGTCATGTTTGCTTTAACACGTCTCATAAAGTTTTATTTTCCCTGAGGTAACACGTGGTGGCTTCTCGGGTTTCCACCACGTCCACGCTGACCAAATCATCACCTCGAAATAAAAAGAGGCACGCACACATACACACTCTGATATTCACACACTGGTTTTCAGACCTGATTTTAAAGCTGCAGCGGCTCGTCGACTTCTTGCAGTCATTTTTCAGAAAAAGTCTTTAATGTTTTGATCTCGGCACTCTGTTGTGATGCCGAGCAGAGAGACACCCGAGCAGCTGATGTTTGGTTTCCGCTTGTACGTTTGAAACGGTTAAAAATGAAAAGTTCCCAAACCTGAAGCAACAGAAAAAAAATAGAAAAACAACCTTGATGGAAGAAAATTTTAGCTTTTTTTCCCTGCACATTTAAGCTTCTGATGTTGTAAACAGCTTTCTGAACCACATCCTGGACTCAATAAATTCTGCGTTTTTAAGCAGATGATTTGGCTATGAGAAGATTGTTGGGCATAAAGGAACCTTTAGAAGAGTAAATTAATACTCTGACACATTTTAATGCATTTATCTGATAAATAATGGGGCTCACTGTGCCCTTACTCGTACAGACAGATTTAATTTGAGGGATGAAATTTTCTTCACTGAACCGTATCCATATTTCATATAAGCCAATGATGTTGAGTAACCTGGTTTTGCATAGAAAATGGACAGAAAGGACTTAAAAGCCCGGCCCTGTTTGAAGGGTTAAAATTCCCTTGGTAAGAAAAATAAAAGGTTCATGCTCTGCTTTGGCCCTGCCGTGTTTTATCAAGAATCTGCATTCCTGAGGTTTAGTCTCAGCACTTTTTAGCCACAAAAGGTACAAAATAGCCCTCCTGCAGCACAAGACCAGACATTTATATTCAATTCAATTTTATTTATACAGCACCAAATCACAACAACAGTCGCCTCAAAGCGCTTTATATTGTAAGGCAGACCCTACAATAATACATACAGCGAAAAACCCAACAATCATATGACCCCCTATGACCAAGCACTTTGGTGACAGTGGGAAGGAAAAACTCCCTTTTAACAGGAAGCAACCTCCAGCAGAACCAGGCTCAGGGAGGGGTGGCCATCCGCCGCAACTGGTTGGGCAGAGAGAAAGAAGACAGGATAAAAAGCTTGTCGTGGAAGAGAGCCAGAGATTCAAAGCAGCTGAACATGGAAGCAAAGCTGCTGATTCACAGGTTTATCTGCGTTTCTACCCTTATCTGTGGCTCCGAAACCAAAAGAATGAAATCATAGATCATATCTATCATTCATATCTTTCTCGATTGTTGTTGGGGCTTAGAGAGAGGGTGAGACTAGGATGCCTCCCAGGGAGGGCCTTGGTGTCATCCTGGAAGAGCTGGAGGTACTGGGGGTGTCTCCTAGAGGCCATGGGTCGGACTCGGTTCCTTTATTAACTTTGGGATCAGAACTTTAGTTGAACTGTGAATCTTAACGATGGTTCCTCACCTGTGCAGGATGTGGACAGAACTACCACAAGCGGTGTGCGTTCAAGATCCCCAATAACTGCAGCGGTGTGAGGAAGAGGCGACTGTCAAATGTCTCCCTGCCAGGCGCCACCTTGTCTGTCGCTCGTCCACCTTCCACTGACTTCACCCCAGCACTGCAGGAGGAGGTGGGTCTGCTGTGCTCACACGAAATCTCTCATTAGTCGTTTTCATTTTAGTTGTTTTTTTTGTTGTTTTTTTTTAAATGTATTAAAATGTATGCACAGACTTCACATGCAGTTGTGCAGCCCCAGCCCCAGTACACACACACACACACACACACACATGCACTCTCTGTCTGATGGCTCGAGGCAAACCACTTGATTTTTCCATCCGGTTCAAGCCAACAAGCAGAGAGAGTCACAGTCAGATTCTCACAGGCTGAACAAGCACACAGATCAGAGGGGGACCCGAGCACAGTCAGACCCATATATGTGTCTGACCTGAGTGGACCCGAGCAGCATGTTGCACAATCAGTTAGTCTGATTGATTAACAAGCAGCCAAGCGAGATTTTACAGATCCCACAAAGAAACTGTTCCTTTAAGAGACCCGACGAGTGATCACGCTCGGGCAGCAGATCTTAAAGAAGTCTCGCTTTCTTCATGGACATTTCAGATAATTTGGACTTTGTTAGGAGGTCTAGAGGTCCACGTACATGTGGCGAATCAGTGAAGTGAGAAGTTTGATTATCCAACTGTTCTGTACTAATTCAGGCCCATTGTGTCACATGCTTCCTGCTCCTGCCAGGACAGTGGCCTGCAAGCTGCACGCTGTACAAGGACAGTCATTGTTCTTGTTCTCATGGATGGAAAAGAGTTTGTCTGTGCGCTGCTTTCACGATGAGTGAGCAAATCTCTAAATTTGATGTTTCAGATCAACCTCTTAAGCTCTGATTACTCCCTTCATTTCCTTTTAGAACTAAAAAAAAACCATCAATCAAAGACCAAAAACGACCTAAAGATCAGCTGGGTGATCCCGCCGCAGTCCAAACGCTCGCTCGTTAGGTTAATTGAGTGTTAGTTGGCTTTAGATGTGGGTGTGAGAGTGTCTAGTTGTGTGTCACCGTGTTAGCCTTATGGTGGACTTGTTTCCTTTAAGGTTTCCTAACTCTGATTCATTAGCAGCTCAATCCAGACACATACAGCGGAACGCAGAACAAACTCTTCACTGTTTTTGGTAGCGTTTGTGTGTTTGTGTGTTATTCTGTCTGTGAACACGATAGCTCGAAAAGTTTTATATGAATTCTGATAAAACTTAAAATTTGGCTTACATCCACCAAAAGCTTCCGGCCAACATAATGGTTTAAAAAAATCCTCATAGCTCAGAAACTATGATTCTCACATATATATCACGTTTGACCTCTGACCTCTCCTTCGACGTCAGTAGATTGCTATAAAGAGTTAAAGTTTTTCAGACTAACAAGAACATGCTGTTGACCAGCACGCTGGGCGATCGGCTCCAGCAGATTGCGTGTTAGAAGGAGTTTCAGGAGGGCAAACTGCAAACCTCATAAAGTGCATTTAAAAAGAACAAAGAAAGCTAAATTTAATACTTTTCCCTTAAATGTAAATGGTGCTAGGAGAGTGAGTCACCTCAGCACAGGTTTGTGCTTCTTGTTCACATTACGAACACAGAGCACCTTTACTGTGATAATCAGTAGTTAAGTCTGCCAGCACCCACGTGAAGCTGTGCATGCATGAGCGCAACAACATAACAGGCTCGCCTGTTTCCAGATTTAGCTGATTGCCTCTTTCAGGATGTTTGTGGTAATTAATAAAATAACTTGCATAAAAATGGAGAAAAAAAGAAGACTACATCATTTGTTGTTTATATTTGAAAGCTGAATCCACAGATGGGTATCTTGTTTCTATATCGGTATAAAATACTATAAATTGAAGTTTTGCCAGAGGCAGAAGAACTGAGATAAAATCTGAACTCTTGACCTCATCAGTCAGAGGATCTGGAGGCCCTGCTGGGAGATGAAAGGTCACTGAAAATCAAGCTAAACTGGTCTCAGTGATCACTTTTGATTCTATGAAAAACATTTCTGTCCTGGTGGAAGTCGTCTATTCCAGTATGGCAGTGCCCTACAGATATAAAAGATACTCTAGATAAGGGTAGGAATTATTAAACACTTTCTTCCTCCAGCGTCTAAGCGTGATGTCTTTTAATGATTTGTTTTTACATGAAGAACAAATTTAAATAGAAACTAAAATGAGTTACTGAAGCGTTATTGGTCAGTTTGCTCTCTGTTTGGAAATCTGAGCATAAGCAGAAAAATAAATCCTATTTCTTCTTCGAATTTTTATTCCTGTTCTCCGCCACTCTGCAGCGCCCTCTTCTGGGCGCCATGAAGCGCAACTCCTTGCTGAGCGGCCGGCCCATCTGGATGGAGAAGATGGTCCTGGGTCGGGTGAAAGTCCCCCACACCTTCTCCGTCCACACCTACACCCGTCCCACCATCTGCCAGTTCTGCAAACGCCTGCTGAAGGGCCTCTTCCGCCAGGGCCTGCAATGCAAAGGTGACGACACACACGCAAAAACGCACACACATGGGAAAATCTTAGAAAATAGAGAAACCAACAGTCCAAACTCCAAAGATATTCAATCTGCTGTGAAGTCCTAACCGTCCTTCACTTTCTTCTTAATCGCCCTGTGAAGTGTGTGGAGAGACTCTGCAGTAGTCTGTAGGAACCATCGGTTACTCTTCATCACATGGTTAGTCAAGAAGTTTAAAATGTTTAATATGTTTTTTGTATGTTTGTTTTTTAGACTGTAAATTTAACTGCCATAAGAGATGTGCAGCCAAAGTACCTCGAGACTGCCTCGGCGAGGTCGACTTTAACGGAGGTGAGTCGGTTTCACTTTTACTGCTTTAATCATCTGAAACCTTTGGTGGGCAAAATGTAATATCTGCAGACAGATTCTGACGCTGTAGGCAAAGAACAGGAGATTTGCTCTTCGACTCTTTTTAGTTTCTTCCTGTTGTTGGATTTTTATTGACCACTGAGGACACTTTGGTTTCATACAGGTAAAGAAGACCAAGGAGGAAATGCAATCTCAAAGCCGTCAGCTGCCATCTCATGACAGTTTATTCTATTAGGTTCTTCTGACCAGCACAGGGAACAGGAAGTTGGCTATACCAGATTCCATAAAACAGTCACAGTTGTGCCCAGAGGCTAAAGCAAAACCGTTAAATGGACAGTTAAATGGGTTCCCACCCTGGCTACTGTTTATCTGTAACACCATATCTGATTTCCTTTTTTATTATTATTTTAAAGAAAACTCCAAGCACACCTAAAATTTACTGATGATTCTTTAATGAGTCACTTTAGATGCAAACAAGTTTCACAGTGAACTAAAACAAATTTTAAAGACTAAAAATTACATGTGAGGAAATATTCTAACTAAGAAATAAAAACTAGACTTTTGAAAAAATTCAGACTAACTGAAACAATATTTTATTTGTCGAAAACAAGAACTAGTTTTAGTATTTGCTAGTTTGGGAAAAAGTTTATTTCATCCTAAATGATGAGACTTAAATCGACGTGTTTATTGAGACTTTATTTACAACACTGAGCAGCTGCTTTCAAGAAATGTTGTTTTCATTGGAACATATGCCCTCCATACAACAATAAAAGACAGCAATTTAAATAATAATTAAAATGACTAACACTGAAAAGAAGTCAAAAGAAAATAATAAAAGATTAAATAAATAAAATTAGAAAACACAAAACTTTGTTAGCTCATTCCCCCTGAGCACTAAAGAGCAGCTTGCAACACAGAATTTCTTGCACTCATAAATCAGTGATCAGTTATTTTGTCTATTAAAAGGCAGAAAATATTTAAAAAACGCTCAACTGAGGTTCTCAGAGTTCAACGTGATGTCAAAAAAATGTCTCGTTTTTGCAGCACTGATGCTACCAAACTCTTAGCAAGTTTATTTTGATAGAAAACAAAAGATGACTTAATTTCGCTCCCTGATTACCCTAACAATGATTTTCCTGTAGGTGACCTGCTCTACGAGACAATGAAACGAGTGAAGAGTCCATATAAGAAATAAAGGAGACAGAAATCTCACGTTTGCAGAGCTCAGACTTTACACTGATCACGTCAGAGTATTTTTTATCTCCTTTTGGTCCCTTGTAGGCCCCTCACCCCATAACACCATATTTTTTTTAAAGTGGATTGAGAA
Organism: Oreochromis niloticus; assembly: GCF_001858045.2. Lineage (NCBI taxonomy): Eukaryota > Metazoa > Chordata > Actinopteri > Cichliformes > Cichlidae > Oreochromis > Oreochromis niloticus. The sequence continues at coordinate 23,112,331 of NC_031980.2, forward strand.
GCGTTTTCATTTCAAGTCTTTGGCATTTTACACCCAACCCCTGCTGGCCATTAGAGGAACTGCAGCTCAGTGAAATCTTGGGATGGAAGTTTTAAGACATGTTCCCAGACTCTCATGTTTTTCCTGTTTCTTCAGAGCCGGCCAGTCCCGGTGTGGACTCGGAGGCAACAATGGAGGTGGACAACTGCGACGTGAACAGCGATGGAGGTCATAGCATGGACGAGCAGGACGAGCAGTCCACCGAAGACAAGATCTTCTTCGAGGGTCCCTGCACAGACTGCGAGAAGGATGACGAGACGGTCAGAACAATCAGGTGAAGCAGACGACTTTCTTCAACGCCACTTATGCAGTTTTCTCTCTAATCACTGGAACTGGTGACGGGGTTTGAAATAGCATTATAAAAATCTTAATTTATCCTCATCAGAAAATCTATTGATCCTCAGTATTGGATATTTTGTCATAAGTAGAGAGATCATGATATGTGTCATGTGAACATGACAACAATTCCTCTCGGATATACGGTACAATTTCAAAGTGGCGTCCAGTGTTGGATGGCATGTTTTTACCTCTGTCAGCAATAAACCACAAGCGTGGCTCACCCTCATGTGGTTTGTAACCGAAATCTACAAAAAACGAGTCTGTTCAATGTTAAGAGAGCATAGAGCTGGTTTTAGAGAACAGAAAAGAAGGAACTCCTCCAAAGACTTGAATACATTTTATTTTTTTATTTGAATCTTTGACGTTCTCATCAGTATCTTATTTTTGTGTGGGGTTTTTTTCCTTAAAATGCTTCTTTGCATGTTTTTATTTGGTTTCACGCAGCCCGTCAACCAGCAGCAACATCCCTCTGATGCGTGTGGTCCAGTCCATCAAACACACCAAGAGAAAAAGCTCCACAGTGGTTAAAGAAGGCTGGTTGGTGCACTACACCAACCGCGACAACCTGGTAAGATGAAGCACAAAACACAGACAAACTAAGGGGTCTTTTGTGGGTTGTTAAAGCCTTTGGGTGCCTGACATAAACACAGCTGGTCTGTTTGCAGGAACAACAACAAAAGCAGGAAATATCTGAATTAATTTTATAATTAAGTAAAAATATCAATCCAGTCCAATCCTTTGGCTCTCAGGAGCGGCAAAAAAATTTCCGAAAAACAGACACAAACACTAAAAGCTTAAACATTTATAGGCAATATTCACACACAAGATACATGAAACACAATGCAAATATAAAACGTTAGTGCTTACAGTGTGATGTACAAACTGGCTCATGTGAATAGCATTTTTCAATAATGTGCCTCGCAGTAGGAGTTAAATGAGGTGTGCAAACTGGACGAGCACTGGGAGAAAGGCAAAGCCTTCACTAATCCCAGCATCGTATTTAGAAAATGTAATAAAAGTGATGTTAATCTGCACTAAAACTTAAAAGGTTCTTTCTTTTTTATTTTCTCTACCTCACTGCCAAATTTCAAAAATTTTAGCTTGGTAGTTTCTGCAGATGAACAAACACGGGGCACTGATAACCTACGTCCGCTTTAGCACTGCAGTCTGGAAGTTCGAGGTGCTTCATCAAGTCAGTGCAGAAATTATTAAATCCATTTTAATCACTGAGCTTTGGTTACTGGTTTAATATATCCACACAATCTGGAAACATGCTCTACATGCAAATGCTCTACTAGAAATTAAACTGACTACCAGTTAAGTGCATCATGTGAACACATCTATTGTCATCCAGGGAATTAAATTATTGGCCAACAAAAAGACTGTCCTATATATAGTACTGTTTGAAAAGGTTCCATGTACTTCAGATACTTTCATTCATATCCATCACTCAAAACTTCAAAGGAAAGTCTTTGATTGCTGGAAACTAAAAGAGATTTAAAGATTTTTATTTTCTCTCTGGACTCAGATTCAAAGCATTCTCCCTAATGACCTGTTTTGTCTTTGCAGAGGAAGAGACATTACTGGAGGCTGGACAGCAAGAGTCTGACTCTGTTTCAGAATGAAAGTGGAGCCAAGTATTACAAGGTAGGAGACCCGGTGAGCCCCGGATCTAGTTTCAGCTGCTCGGCCAAACAAAGCAGCGACATGAAGAGAAGAGCCGGAGGGAGTCGGGTTCATACCGTAACACAGCATGGACCTCATAAGACATTAACACACATCACTGTCTACTTATAACCACATTGTCCACTGTAATTGTTCCAAGAGCAGGTTGTCTATCATTGGTTGAAAGCTCTGTGTTGATAATGTAACTTAATATATTTAAAGAAAGGTGGCAAAGAAACACTTAAAATATCTGTTGTACCAACACTGACATTGAATTGCCAGGCGCATTGCGATTGTAACAAGAACTGGGTTCATACGTTTGAATTTATTTTAGACTTTGTTTAATCCAAGGACAAACATATACATTTACTCACTCAAATATTTTAAGAAGTGGTGCTGACATTTCTACAATGTCTTAAGTTCACGAGGCTGAGGCCTGTTAACTGTTGGTGATCAAAATTGACTTGAACTGGTAGTTCCTCTTTGCCAGCATAAAAGGATTTGTTTGACAGCACTCACTGGACTGACCCATACTCAAAACCATGGAGAAGTCCAAAGAACTCAGTGAAGATCTAAAAAGGTCATCCAAGGTTCAAGATCATCATTCAAAAAAATTGTTGTTTGGATATGTCACCACTTTGCTGAGGTCTGGAAGACAAACCCAAACTGTCACCCTCGGATGATGGACAACCCAGGAACCACCAAGGTTGAAGCCTGCCATGAACTGGAAACTGGTGGAACACCAAGCATCACTGTCGACAGTGAATTGAGTTTTACGTCACTAGACTGAGTGGTTGCTGACCAAGAAAGAAGCCCCCTCTCCAAAATCAGCACCGTCAAGCTTGACTAAAATTTCTAGCTGCCCACATGGACACACCAAATAACTGCTGAAGAAAAACTATGATTTATACGAGATAAAGATTGATAAGAGGTGTTTGAGAAGTAAAGGTGAGGTTTTCAAACCTACTGTAAAGTATGGTGGTGGTAACATCATGTTCTGGGCCAAAGTAGATGAAATAATAAACAAAAAATACCTCAAATCAACAGATAAACACTTGCAACTCGGATACAATTAGCTGTTCAAACAGAACAGGCTAAATTTAAGCTTCTGGAATGGGCTTCACAAATCCTCGACCTCAACCCCATTAAAGATTTGTGGGCTATGCTTTAAAGCCATGTCCATGCCAGGAAACCAACCAGTTTGAATGAACTCTACCAATTCTGCCAATAAAAGGGGTCAAATATTCATATTGAACCAGAAGCTTGTTGGTGGCTACCAACTGTGGTCAACTTGCTAAATATTGGGTGTGATGATATATGTTTATATTTGAGCCTGTATGTAGACTTTTGACTATGTGTGAATTAGAGAAAATCCAAAATAAATTCAAGCTCACAATTCTTGTTTTTTTAAAGTCATTAAAGATGCATGCTGCGCAATCATTTAACTGGAAAAGCAACAGCTCAAAGAAGTCACTAAAAGACCCAAATTACCACGACATTTATGCCCATGACGAGTGCCTGTAAACTTCAGCTGTGTAATGAACAGCGAGAGCAGCAGTGTGCTCGGCGATGTGTGTTTAATGGCAGTGCAGATTTGTGGCTTTTATTTATTTTTTTAATCCAATTTTGAACTTCCAAGTTGGACTAAATAGTTTCCTTGAAAACTGTGATCACTGAATTCAGCTGCAGCTCCATCACTTCCCTCTCTCATACCTCATGTCCTTTTATCTCGCGCCTGCCGCCGACCTGTTGACCTTTAGCACAAAGCGCAGCATAAACCCTCCTTTGAAGAGAAAGTGAGGGAGGGGTGGGGTGGTTGGGGTGGCGGTGGGAGGGGGGTCTGTGGTGGTTTTTGGAGATCTCGGGTCGCTTCCTGCTGCCTCTTTGGGTACTGCCACACTGCCAAGTGCCCGAAGCTTCTAAGGCACGTCCTGCCTTTTAATCAGAGGATGAAAAGATGGTGATGGGAGGGCGTGGCTCGGGGTGAACTTGGCAAAATGTTCAAATGAGTCCGAGGAGCGCAGAGACACCACTGAGCCAATCGCTCTTTTTGAAATGTTTGATCTGGCATGGTTAAGGGTTTGTGGAGGGGTGCAGGGTTTCTGCGCTCTGCCAGAAAGGGAAGGAAGAGAAGTTTTAAACACTGACATTCAAAGAGTGTCTTAGTTTTAGCGAGGAGAGGAGAGGTGCTAGGATGGAGCCCGCTGGATAATTTCAAGACCTCATGAATGATTTTGACTCTTAAAAAAATAATAAAATCAGAGAAGACATATCTATAAGTGCTGAAATTCAAGTTCAGGCTAAAGGGACGTTTTCAGATTACTTCATCCACAAGACCCAGGATTTAAACTTTCTTTTGTACTCCATAGGAGATCCCCCTGTCTGAGATCCTGCAGGTGGAGCCGGCGCAAGACTTTGGCAGGTTGCCTCAGGGCAGCAACCCACACTGCTTTGAGATCATCACGGGCAGCATGGTGTACTACGTCGGTGAGGACAACGGTGGCCTCTACCCCAACCCAGCTTTGGCAGCATCTGGCGTGGGACGTGATGTAGGGCAGAGCTGGGAGAAAGCCATCCGGCAGGCGCTGATGCCCGTCACGCCCAAGGCTAGCGTCGGCACGGGCCCAGGCCAGGGGAAGGATCACAGTAAGTAACGGACCCTCTTTAGTCATTGGTCCTGTTCTTGGTTTTGCCTGTTCCTTCTGTACCTTCAGCAGGAAATTCAGTTTTGTGTGAAAAAATATGGATGTGACCGCTGTGTCTGAAAAGTCAATGTAGAAGTTAATAGCCAAAAAAAAAAAAACCCCAAAGAAGTCCAGTCATCTTCTTTTCAAGCTCTCAATACTACCATGAACTGAATGGATGAAAACCTTAATAAATATAGAAGTGTCATAAACCTGCATTTATTCTAACGGCCAGCAGGGGGCGCTGGGTCTTCCTGTGATGGAACATTCTCATTTTTTTTTACTATGACTTCAGTAGACATGTAATGCTAGCTGCAGGTCATACTGAAAAAACAAACAAACTAGGAATTAATTTTGTAAAGTATTGTAGGGTCAAAAATGAGAATTAACCAGTGACTTGTCAGACACAATTCAAAACACCAAGATGGCGACTGTGACTTTGTTTAGTTCGAGGCTTCGCAAACCAAGATCATGGTGGCTACACCAGTCTTTACTCTCTCTATGGTTTACAAGCATGTAAAAAGAAAAAAACAGAATATTTGAGGAATTAGTCTTATTCATGTTACATAAGACCCAACCTCTTGAAGAATGGCAACCAATCAAAAATGTGAACCCAAAAAGATGACGCTCATATTGGCTTGTTCATTCCAGCTAAGTTAAACGACTGAAAATGAGGAAGCACCGTCAGTTCTCTTCCAAGATTTAATGGTCCATTGGCTCCTCAATGTGGTGAAGTCGTTCTGTACAGTCAGAAACAGCCCCAAAGCGTAATGGTTCCACCTCCATGCTTGACTGCGGGAATGTGTTACTGATGGTCTTCTTGGTGCCTTCAGATCATTAACAAGCTTCTCCTGTGTAATTTTGGGCTCATCCTCCAGCTTTCTCATGAGGCAAGCTATTGTTTGGAGCTAAAGAACGAGGGTGACTGATGGTCATTTCAGATTTCTTCCAGTTCCTAATTATCACCTTCTCACTGAGCTTCTTGTTGCTCGTCTTGTAGTCTGTTCCAGTCTTGTTCTTTCTACATCTCGTTGCTCTTGTCCGTGGTGGTGGAGAGGTTGGAATGTTTGAAACCGATTCTGTGGCGAGGTGTACTTTATACACAACAAGGAGAAATCAGGAGTATCTGTAATTGATTAACTAACTCTAATCTGCGTACCCAATTGGCTCACAGCCAGTCTGTGGGAGCAGGAACTCTAGCTGGGTTACAGGGGATCAAATACATACCTCACTCAATGACACAAATCAATTTAACTTTTATGTAATGTGTTCTTTCTGGAGTTTTGGTTGATACTCTGTTTCTCTCTGTTTAAATGAAACTATTGTAAAAATCAGAAACTGTTCATTTGTTTGTAAATGAACAAACTTACAAATTCAGCAGGAGATAAATTATTTCCCCCATTGTGTGTATACTTAGAGACATGTTTTTAAGCCTGTGGATGTTTGCACTGATGGATTGCATCTACTTTTGTTGTACATGTAGTAGTAGTAGTAGTAATTTGAAAAGCGTTGTTATGGTTTGGTCTACCTCTGACGACCTTTCTGCTGCATCACTGAGCTGGTGCACTTCAGTCTCGATGTGTATACGCCGTCTTTCTATTTTATATTCAGTCTGTATATTTTTAGAAAGATGGAATATCTTTCTAAATTTTATCTTTATGTAATAAAAGGCAGATGTTTGATAATGGAGGCACACCCAGTGAGGTTCATGCACACTATATTAATGCCCATCTTTGCCCTTTGATACAGTAATGGAGTCGCTTCTGAAATCAGATTAGACTTTTTATGTTTTAATGGACGTGCGTTTGTTTGTTTGCCTGCGAAAAGCTTCCAAATATTGTTTTAGGAGGCCACCGTTACACAACACACACACACACGCACACGCAGACACACGCCGTCTGCTGGCATTTTAACATGATTGAAGGGATTTCAGAGGATTTTCCGCTTCATCTCAGCTCCGATCCATCTCAGGTTAAACTGTCTCTTTGTCTGAAAATAAGAGTCTTAAGTTTCATCCTTTAAATTAGAGCACCTAAGTGCACCTCATGGAATTAAAGTAAAAGAGCATTAGCTGTTATTGAGCACAGTTGGTGTGTTATAAAAGTGCGGCGCTTCAGGGGACGCAGTCAGCAGTGGCGTTTACCACTTGTTGAGTAATTAATGGGGAGCTTCAATTTCCTCCTGAAAATGGATGTTTTGTTTTTGAAATCATGGCATCAATAAGTTAATGCACCGGTGATGTAACACCACTTTTTTTTTTTTTATTACCTCAGTGACACACAGACCCCTACTGGACCTTTATAGTCATGTATAACCGAGGGAAATCCACCCCCCACCCCGAAAAACAGAAAAAAAGGAAAGAAATTACACTGCTCTGATCCAGATGCATTAGTGTCAATAAAGTTATATAAATGGAAGTGATCAGCAGGCATGCAAACACTGGTGCTGCATTCACAGGCAGTGGTGCTTTTTTTTTTTTGTGGTGTACTGTGGAGATTATTGAAGCATTAAAAGACTTCATGTGATGTTAACCAAATTTTTTTTTTTCCAGTGGTCCAACCATTTTATTGTTGTTATTGTATTGTTATGAAATGTTATTCTATCCTGACGAATGATTATGCGACATAAACTTGCAGTGGTCTGGGTTTGTCTTTGTTAGGGAACAGCAGTAATCGCACAGATTTAGACGGGAAGAATCATTTCGTCAATTTAAGAGTCAATATTTACAGAAATAACCCTTTTTTCATAACTGATCCATCCCTGCAGTCAAAGGTGATCACAGTGTAGGGGCTCTTGGTTATCTACCTGTTTTTTGTTTTTTTTTAATATTGATTATAGATTCTTGGTCGGATTAAGCTCTTGGGAATTTCCACGCCATGGATCCAAAATGTTAATTTGATGTTCTCACTTTTGCCTTGTGACATGACGCTCCATCTTCCTGGAAAATGCAGATTGCCAACAAATTGCTTCTGGATCGCTTTCATTTGGCTCATTTCATGGAAAATCAGTCACCTGACCCCCTGAGAATCATCTGTTTTTGTGCAATAACTTTAATATATTTGATAAAAACATGCTATTAGTTTATTCTCGGGTGAGTCTCTAAATCTAAAGACAAAATCACGTGTTTTTTTTTTTCTTAGCACTAGTTCAATGTCTGATGTAGAGGAACAGAAAAAAGCATTTGCACTTTGTATGTTTGATCTGATACGTCACTGGAAAAAATGTCACAAGGTGCGCAGGAGTGCAGTCCTAGGAATGTTTTGGATGCTCAAACTCTCAGGCCTCTAGTGAAAGAATTGCATCCCTGTGTCAAAATTCCTCGGCACTCTTTGCGGTTGTGTGCTTCCCACTGCTCGATAAACCTACATCAGCTCTGCATGGTGACCTAAATATCAACAGGCTGCCTATCTACATCAGACTGCAGGTATTGATCGCAGAGGGGTGACCCGATCAAATCCCGGGCAGCGATCCGAAATCGATGTCAGCTCATCAGTTTTCTTTGCACAGAACGCGCCGTCGGCTTTTCAGTGTCAGCCTGAATTAATGCTCCCATCACATGAAAGGAGGAGACAGGAAACAGAGGCTTTTATTCTTGTGAGATCTGGAAAACGATTTGGAGATCGTTGTCGCAGCTGGCAATGTCGTCAGGGCTCTTTTCATCATGTGGTGTACAAAGAAATCTGCATGTTTGATCCCAGCTGGAAATCACCCGTCACCTCTGTCTTTGATTAACAAGGAAATGTTGGAAATGAGATTTTAATGATTTGGAGGTTGGGGGAAAAAAACACTTGTTTGCTGTAAGTCAGGGGGTTTAAATACCTGCAGATTTCACATTTATATATATTTATTTTGTGTCTCCTCAGAGGAACTGTCTATCAGCATATCAGTGTCCAACTCCCAGATACAAGAAAATGTGGTAAGCCATCACACACAAACAGATTTTTTTTTCTCTTTATTTCAGATTTGTCCCTTCTTAAAACACAATTAAGGATGTTCTCACAGTCTGAAGTGCTCTAATCTGTCTTGTTCAGGATATCAGCTCAGTGTATCAGATCTTTGCTGACGAGGTCCTCGGCTCGGGACAGTTTGGGATCGTTTATGGAGGTGAGAGGTCGTGTTAAAATGAGACATATTTTATATGCATTACAGGCAATTAAAAAGGACAAACAATCAAATGAAAATCGATCTCCTTTCTCATTTTCTGCAGGCAAACACAGAAAGACCGGCAGAGACGTGGCGATCAAAATCATCGACAAAATGCGGTTTCCTACTAAGCAGGAGAGCCAGCTGAGGAACGAGGTGGCCATACTTCAGGTGAGACGTGGCAAGCTTTATTAATTTAATGTGAGATTAAGTTAGGGCTGCACGATCAATTAAATTTTAATCTCACAATCTCGGCTTCCCACGATGAACGCAGTGATCAAACAATATTTAAAATGAGGCTGAAGATGTAATCGAGCATCATGTTTGAGGAATCCTTTTTATAGTTTTAAAAAATGGATAACATCTTTACAAAACTGTTAATTACTTCATTAGATTGCTCCAGTTGGAATCTGGTTTTCACAGATTGTCTCCTATGTGTGACAGAACCTCCACCATCCAGGAATTGTTAACCTGGAGTGCATGTTTGAGACGCCCGAGCAGGTGTTTGTGGTCATGGAGAAACTTCACGGTGACATGCTGGAGATGATTTTATCCAGCGAGAAGAGCCGGCTACCCGAACGCCTCACCAAGTTCCTGGTTACACAGGTGAGAATGTGAAAGCTCAGGCGGAAGGAGACACTTTTTTGTCTGTTTGCTTAGGCAGGGTTTATGTGGATGTCTGATAGGACTCTGATAGGAGTCATTCAGTTTGTGACTGTTGGCTCTGCAGATCCTGGTAGCCCTGAGGCATCTTCACTTCAAGAACATCGTCCACTGCGATCTGAAGCCTGAGAACGTCCTGCTGGCCTCTGCAGAGCCATTTCCTCAGGTTAGTACAAATGCACTTTCCCACACTAAAGAAGCTCACCCAGGTGTTACAACAGCCAGACTTGGTTGCTATTGCGCTGGTCCTTGATGTCATTCAGCTGCTTTCCAGGGAGCCTTGTCTTTCGATCTGACAGTACTCCACACCGGTGCACTGCAGACCACAAGAGCCAGAAGTTTTCATAGTACCGATCTCACCAAGGGTCCAGAGCAGAACGATAGTCGCTGCCACCGCTACCTTCTGTTTAATTATAAATTAGAAGGACGAGGAACTCACAGGAGAGCCAGTGGATTAATGCCGCATTTTTTCTCCCTCTCAACCAGGTGAAGCTCTGCGACTTTGGTTTCGCTCGTATCATCGGGGAGAAGTCGTTCCGCCGCTCAGTGGTCGGCACTCCGGCCTACTTGGCGCCCGAGGTGCTCCGCAGCAAAGGCTACAACCGATCTCTGGACATGTGGTCGGTCGGCGTCATTGTCTACGTCAGTCTGAGCGGGACGTTTCCCTTCAATGAGGATGAGGACATCAATGACCAGATCCAGAATGCCGCCTTCATGTACCCAGCCAACCCCTGGAAGGAGATCTCAGAAGAGGGTAAGGGAGCATCTGGACTTGGGTTCATTCATGTTCACATTTGTAACAATTTGTGTATTTTAACGCTGCTTGACTATTCTTCTCCGACAGCCAAAGACCTGATTAATAACCTGCTGCAGGTGAAGATGAGGAAGCGCTACAGCGTGGACAAGTCGCTGAGCCACCCCTGGCTGCAGGTAACCAAACTGCTTTCTTTAGAAGAGTCTGCAGTAGCGCAGGAGCTTTATTAAAGTAAATAAAGATTTAATGAAAGTAAAACATTTATTCCCCCCTTTAGGAAAAAATGTAATGAGGTCACAGAGCAAGAGGGGTGAAGGCTGGTTTCTCATTCACTACTCTTTGTGTAACCACAGGAGTCGCCCCCTGCTGGCCATTAGAAAGAATGCAGATTCATGTTGGCTTCATATTCATGTTTCAGACTTGGAAGCTGTGTCCATCTTTTGTGTACAGTCTGTGATGCAGGACATAAAGTTATTATTTTAACTCTGTTTTTGAATGATCAAATCATACCATAAATCACTGATTTAAAGGGACAGTTGACCTCTATATCAAATATACAACTATAGATTTTCTCAGACATGCTTCTTAGCAGATTTCCCTATTATGGTCATGTAACACAGCCGAGGGGCAACCAATCAGAAGAAAGGTAGCTTAATGGGGGGAGGAGGTATAATGGCTTGTTTCAAATAGAGGATGAACTGGTCCGGTCTAACATAAATAAGGATTATTTTGAGCAATGAATCATGCAAAGTTCCTGTAGCAGTCTAAGATGGAGTGAAAGCTGAGCATAAAAAAAAATAGTGTTTAATGTTGTCGTTATCGTCCAGGACTACCAGACCTGGCTGGACCTCAGGGAGTTCGAGACACGACGAGGTGAGCGATACATCACTCACGAAAGCGACGACGCCCGCTGGGAGGAATACGCTGACGAGAGAGGCTTGCACTACCCCAAACACTTCATCATGTCGCCCAACCTGGATGACATGGAGGAGGACCCCTAGAGGCCTCGGCCATGTTGACTTTTCTTAAGAGGGTTAGCCTCAAACCCGGGAAACTGTTGACAGAAGCGTCCCTGTGTAGGCCGCGGGCTTTCCCCCATGACGGCGTGTGATGACACACGAGGACACGCTGATCAGGCAGCTCACTGCAGCGATAATTCAGGTCCAGAGAATTTTAAATTTTCCAATATTTGATCTTTTTCCAGTTTCTTTTTCTTTTCTACAAAGCCATAAACAAACGGACGCTAAGAGCCGAAACACGGAAGCATCGTGTTTTTTCTCCCCAGAATTCAACTTTGGGCTTCAACGTACGTCAGCACTGCCAGCGGAGCCGTGGAAGGGCTAATCCAAAACCAAACCAACTCAACTCACTTTTACAGCTGAGATAGCACAGTTTTAGCAGGTGGTCGTTACATTTTAGCTCTAAAAAGCTGTGTAGATGTTAATGTCGTCTTTTGTGACTAACTGGAACTCACGAGAAACAAGCGCTCTCTCCTGACTGTAGTTTTTATTGATGTTGGGATGTCTTTGCACTATTGGGAAACTTTTTTTAATGAGAATTTCACTGTCAGTAAGTCTCAGTTTGGTCATCTGCAAAAGTTTGAAGCCATGTTAGCGCTCCCTTGAGGCTGCAGTTACAATCTTAAAATTAGAAAATGAATGTTGGCCAAATAGTCCACAAAAGGTTTATTCAATGCAGATTAAATTACTTTTATCCGACTACTTTTGAGAACAGATTTGGTCTTTAAAGCATCAAAAGAATGTCAATGCCACGTGCCAAGACCTGCAGTTCCTCTAATGGCCACTTGAGGCTGGCCCTGCATCTAATGATGGTTCTTAACTATGAAGTTTATTAAATGAACACTTCCTGGACTCAAATAAGAAACATTTTTTATGTACCATTAATTATTAGTAGAGTTGTTTAGTTTTTCTATTTAAAGAAACTCTTTTGCTAACAGATTTATTTTAGCTGGTGACTGATGCGGACATTATATTAAAGTTAAGTGGGTATATGCATCACTTTCTCCGACCTGTAATAATGTGGCTTTATGGCAGAAACTTTTGCAGAGGAACAAACGTGAGTTATTTTCAGAAACTCTGGAAGAGGACGAGCTGAGAAGACTCGAGCTGCTATTGTCTCCTTTGTCTTTCTGAACTCTAACGTGTTCGTCAATCCCGATCTGACTCCAGCCTGAGAATTTATTTCACATGTTTTATATTTTTGCAAGAAATGTTTTGTCATGTGGATGAAAATATTAAAGATGAACGGCAAAATGCGGGTGACTCGTTATTGTTGTGCCTGTGCCAGTCGTCTTCTGATGAGGCTCCAGCACTGTGGAAAAAACAGGCGGACGTCTTCGCAGGTCTCAACTTACTCCATAGAGTTTGAGTTTTTCAGGCATTTGCTTTGAGCATTTTCAACACAAAAACTTTGCCTTCATTTATCAGTCATAGGAAGTGATTTAAACCCTTCATTGGGCGCCAGCAGTGTGCTCTCAACAACTACTTGCACTCTTGTCACACTTTGACAGCCTATCCAAGTTTGCATGTTCTCCCTGTGCCTGTGCGCGCTCTCAGACTTCCTCTCACAGTCCAAAGACATGCGTGTTAGGTTTATTGATTGCTCTAACTGGCTGTAGGTTAGTCCTGTGATAAACTGATGACCTGGACAGGTGTCCTACGTCTCACCCTGTGACAGCTGAAACCTTGTGACCCTGCACAGATAGATGAAACTAATGGAAACACAAATTATGTGGGCAAAATGTTTAAAAAAAAAAAAAAAAATCAGATTTGGGCTTGTTTTTATTTTCAAAAATTGTAGTGTGGCTTTAATAATTGACCATAATTATAAATAAGCAATAATTAGAGAGCCAGAGACTTAAATATGCAAAATAATTATTAGTTCATCCAGTTCAGGGCTGGAGTCTATCCCAGCTACCACAGGGTGAGAGGCGGGGTACATTCTGGACAGGTCACAGGACTAACACACAGAGGGACTGACCGCCATTCACACCAACTTAGAATCATCAGGTGATCTAACCCAACTAACTGCGTGTCTTTGGACTGTGGGAGGAAGCCCGAGTACCTGGAAAGAACCCGTGAAGTTCATGTGGGGGGGATTTTATCACATTTTGAGATTTTAAAGGCTCACAACAGCATAACGCATAAATATAGACACAGACGTGTGTGCGTGTCTTAAATCATCATCTAAAGCCTCTTTAGGGCGACTGTGTCCATAAATCTGACCAAATTAATGAAGACTAACACAAATCTTTATTTTATTCATTTATTTTTAACTTGTTTTAAGTTAAAAAATATGCTCTGTGGAAAAAATATTAATGAAGGATGTAAATCTTCAGTGTAGATCTTTTATAAACTGCTCGCAGTGAGGTTTGTGGATTTCTTGAGGAACATATCAATTTCGGGTCAATTTCTGGAAATACACATTACTGCTGCTGTTTTTTTTTTTTTCAATTTTCAATTACTATTTTAATAATTCTAAATAACCACTGCACTAAGTTCCCCTTAAAATTGGGCAGAGTGTACATACATATTTTGGTTGGATGTAGCATGAATTTGAATTTGGGGTGGGCTGACCCTGAATTTGCCAATTTTTAAGCTACACACAAAGTCTGATGTATCTATTGTGAATTAGCTCCAATCTCAAGGATTTAAAAAGCACAAGTGTTTCTATAATTTTGGATGCCGGTGGCAGATTCAAGGTGACAAACGCTTCAAACGTCTTCGCGCCAGACAGGTTTAATGAAATCACGCAATCCCTTCCAAATGTACTAGTCAGACCCTTCAGCGAGGGACCCCATGAATCAGAGGAAAAGCTGATAGCGATCTGCAGCAGGATGTTTGGAAATGATCATTTAATTACCAGTCCTGAACCCGATCGCCTTGCTCGCCGCTCGTCTGGAGGGCCGCTGCTTGTTTTGGCAGCAGCGACCCCACCGCCACTGCCACCACATGTAACCGAATCTTTTAATTGCTACCGGAGGAGAGATGGGCTCGTTGTGAATGGCTGCTGCACAACAGTGAGCTCAGCTAACTGCTTCAAGATGTGCAGGATGGCAGCCGGCTGACCGATGGAACGAGATCTTCCTACGTGAGATGACCTATGACCCGAAGTGTTGCCCAGTTTAATCCAGTGATTTAGTGTCTGGTGTCCATAATCTGACAAATCTTTATCACCAGTTAGACAAGAACAGTCCACGAATGTTCAAAAATGTTTATTTATAGGTCATAAAACTACACAATGTGTTTTCCTTAAATATGTTTTAAAACACATCAGAACATGATCTTTTAAACCAACAGACAACTTGTAATGTTGACTCTGACACTCCCTAAGTTAAAGTGCCAAAAACTGCAGTTCCTCTAATGTCCACTTGAGGCTGTCTCCATAAGTCCCCATAGACTTCCATATTAAAAAGTTCAACTTTACAGCAGAAACAAACATGTTTACAGCTACAAAAGAACAGTTTTGGCCTTTTTGGATAGTTTCCTCCTTCATAATGACTCTACAGGAGTGAATCTAATTAATGACTCACCCATTTTGAATTTCACACAGGCTTAAAGGAAGTGATGAAGCAGCCGTTCTGCTGGTTTTCAGCTCTGTAAATCTCTTTGTTTGCTTTGTGGTGCAGTCAGTTCAAGAAGTTTGGGACAGCGTAGTTGTTTACACTCACTTCTGACTCGGCAGCCAAACTTTCACAGTCGTCTCTTTCAGGCGAACTTGAGCTCGGTGAATCCGGCCACAGGCAGCGGTGCCGGGCTCTTCTTCTTCTCGAGCTTCAGCCCCTCTGGTTTCTGGGGTTTGGCAAGGCGACTGGGGTGCAGCAGGCTGAAGAAATGGAAGCGCTCGCCCATCTTGGCGGGGTTGGTCAGCATGTTGTAGCTGCTGATAAGCTGCTTCCTGGTGGACGGGTCGCTGCAGTTCCTCAGCAGAACCTGCGGAGAACAACCGGGGGTTAAAGCCTCGGGACATACTGTGTGTGTCTGATATTTTTCTAACTGTGGGCCACAACGTGTCACTCAGAAACACTGAAATGTTTTTGGATCATCTTACAATCATACGATGTTTTACTTTTCTTTGTGCTTGTTTTTTTAGTTCACAACGTAAAAGTTTCACTGAACTAACAGCTCCACCTGCCCAGAAATGGTGACAATATCTCTGCTGAAAGTTTTTCACCGCACAGCATTTTTCTGCAGAATTTTCTGCATAAGTTGTAATATTTTTAAACTTGTGAATGAATTTTTGCATAAACCTGGCGGGAATGCACCCTAAAAGGTCTGTATATTCAAATTTTAACCTGAAACTAAGAAAAAGGAGCAGTGACTCACACTCTTTGGTGTTGGATTTCCACAAAATGAGGAAATTACACTAAAAGAAATCATGCTGATTGTTTTTATTCGCATCTGTCAGTGATGAAGACTCACCTGCATCCTGGTGTCGATACCCATGTTCTTCAGGAACGTCCTCTGAGTGACGGGGCCGAGACAGGCCACGCCTCCTCCCGCCATCCTCCGCAGATAGTTGAAATCCACGTCGGCGGTGAGGTCGGCAGAGCCAGGGGAGGCGAGGACATCATGGAGCTGGTGACCTTTAAAACCCTGACCAACAGCAAAGGAGCAAAATGATGAGCAAACCTATGATGGGTTCAATGCCAAACCTTATTTACAGTGGCAGTAGCAAATTTGAGCTAAGTAGGGGCTTCTTATACTGGTTTTTCCTTCAAACTACATGAGGGGATGTTTAAGAAGTACAGCATGTATAAAAGGTTTAAAACTAAACCTATTTCTAACCATCTAAAAAGATTCTAACCAAGTAAAAAAAAAAATGCTGTGAAATCTTGGCAACCTCAGAAGAAGAATTGAGGAAGAGGAGCGACGGGCCGGTTGACCCTGGTTTCCCCCTGCCTGACGCACAGGAGCCTTTCTGCTTCCTACAGCTGCTTCCTTCCACTAGAGCTGAACAAAACATGCTCACATGAAGGTAAACCTCAAACTGGTCCTCACGAAGACAAAAGAATTACAAAGCACGACAGCTGGAGGACACACGGAGTGCACTGTTTGTGACCAATAAATACGACAATTAAAGACTCAAAATACATCAAACTCTGAATCGCTCCTATCAAAATGTGTGCATGAGGTCTGAAAACACTGATGGAAGTATTAGAGACTGCATAAAAGTCAACCTGTTTTTACTACTGTTGTGTAAAATGATTAACTGCGTACTCATACCTACTAATTCAGTTTAAACATTAAAGCATTCAGTTTATTAACAAAAATCTCTGGTTGCAGCCAAGCAGCAGCTTCTGAGGCTAAAACATGCAAGTGCACAAAAACTGCAGTTCCTCTAACGTCCACTTGAGGCTGTCTCGAAAAACAAGTCAGTTCCCATACACAAAAATGTCCAACATGTCTACAGCCTGCTACAAAAAAACTGTTTCGGCCTCTGGAAAGCTTTACCCTTCATAAAAACTGTATAGGGGAGATTTTTTTCCCAGTTCATTCACATTTATACTCCATTAATGCTTAAAGTTAGGGGCGTGGTCACTCTGGCAGACAGGTAACCTCGAGAGAGGAAGCAGTGTTGAAACATGAAATTTTTGGATGATATTAGTATGTTAATTAGCACTAATTAGCAGGTATCTGTGTCAGCTGTACAGTTTATGATAAAGCGTGCTAAATAGCTAGAAATGGTAACCTCCATCTTTTGTGTACAGTCTATGGCCAGTCCCTCTTGTAGTTAGGAACAGTTGGATAAAAACTACCAAACATGAAAGAAAATTAAGTCTCACCATTCTGTTGTATTCGCAGGATGAGTAATTCCATAACTAGCGTGAATGACATCCCAAAAATCCCTCCTTGAGGCCCAGGTGGGGTCACTGTGGGCAGACCCATCCAGCCCACTGTGGGATGTGCCCGACAGCACATGTCGGGCACATCTGCAC
Source organism: Oreochromis niloticus (assembly GCF_001858045.2). Lineage (NCBI taxonomy): Eukaryota > Metazoa > Chordata > Actinopteri > Cichliformes > Cichlidae > Oreochromis > Oreochromis niloticus. Next base: position 23,129,576 of record NC_031980.2, read on the forward strand.
TGTGGGCTGCCCACATTAAGCAGAGAGGGGCCCACAGTGGGGCCCACAGTGGGACCCGCAGCGTACCCACCGTACACCCACACCCTAGGTGAGGGCTGCCATACATGCCCCACACAGGCCACACTGTACGATGCCCACATGTGCCCCAAAGTTCCATTTCACGGTGGCACAATCCACCGCAGTAACTGAGGATTTTTTACAATATGCAGACTTGGATGTTATTATCTGGCTGACTTTGAACATATGTGACACAGGAAGCTTTAGCAGGCGAGCTTGATGTGTGTATCGTACTCTGAATGTGTCCGTCTTGGTTCCATTGTGGCCATAGTCGATGATCAGCGCCGCACCGCCGTCCTCTATGATGCGCCGGGCCAGCTGCTGCACAAGGACCCCGCCCTCTGCAGACACCTCCACATGATCCCGGGTTTCGTCTGCCTGACACACACACACACACACACACACACACACACACACACACACACAGAGTAACTTAATAATACATGGCTTCACTCTCTATCATCTCTGCTGGAGACAAAAACACAGCTGGACTGTAAACACACACAGGTCAGGTTTCCACCTTTTAAAGGTGGACTGGACATTTTTTTGGAATTATTTATTGATCAAAAGCTGAAATTTCCTCAAGTTCGAGCTTTGAGCTTCTCAAATGTGATGTTTTCTTTTCTGCTTTATTTAGTGTTAATTTTTCTTTGACTGGAACAAAATTCAAATCAATTCAATTCAATTTTATTTATGTAGCGCCAAATCACAACAACAGTCACCTCAAGGCGCTTTATATTGTAAGGTAGACCCTACAATAATACAAAATTGAACAAATGACACGTGCAGACGTCTTGTTGAACTCTGAACATTTTCCCTTTTTCAAATAGTCCATAAACAAATGCAGTGTGATAAACCTGATCGGAACAAGTGAAGAGAGTTCAATTCAGCAGTTTGATTCCTGTTTATAAAAAAGCTAAACTTAATCTCTCATTTTGTCTTCCTACATTTCCCATGATACCTCATAAACAACCCTCAGGTACAGTTATCCACCATTTAATGTGGGAAAAGGATCATTTAAAAGGTGAATCTTCAATACAGACGCAGAAATAATATTGGCTGAAACAGAGTTTCAAAAATCAGTGAAATTACGATGGCCACGCCCATCTTTTATAGATAGTTAATGAGCCAGAAATAGAAAAAAAATGGGGTTTTTTCTTCCTTTCTGTTGCCTTGCAGATCCCTCAAACCATCTTAAGGGGGCTGTATCTGCGACAGGTGAGAGATGAGCTTCATCAGTTTTATTCATAATCATAGTTATGACACCATGAATGCTGCGTTAACCAAGCCCCCTTGCCACCCGCAGTGATGTGCACCTATAGTGAAGGTAAACCAAGACATGGTTCCCAGGTTCCAATCAAACCCACTGGCATTCAGGCATGGGTGAGCGCCCCATAATGAGGAAATAAACACCGACACACCCGCTACACCTCCTGACCCGGACAAACAAAATGTCTGGTCACTGTAAACTCATCGAAGCAACGTTAGTGTTTCTCGGATGTTCCTGCCAAAGTTGGCAAAGTCAGGTCCTGGCACAAAGATTAGTGATCTTCATATGTCACATTTTATGCAACCTCCATGTGGAGCATCACGACTACCAGGACCTTTCCCACCGTTTACACCACGGGTGGGGGAACTCCAGGCCTCAACGGCCGGTGTCCTGCAGGTTTTAGATGTGTCCTAGCTGATTCAAATGGCTAAATTACCTCCTCAACATGTCTTGAAGTTCTCCAGAGGCCTGGTAATGATCTAATCATTTGATTCAGGTGTATTGACCCAGTATGATATCTAAAACCTGCAGGACACTGGTCCTTGAGGCCTGGAGTTCCCTACACCTGGTTTACACAGTGAAGAAAAGAGCCTTACAACTAAAGGTCCTCGACATCTTCCTACCCGGGATAGCTGCATCCATCAAAAGCACCAATGGAACCTTCAGTAGGGTAGTTCTAGTCCTGTAGAACATTTCCAGCAGTAACTAATCCCTTAAGAGAGTCACAATTACTCCAGCAGTTTACCTCCACTTTCTGAAATTTCTTCACTTCGACATTCAAACCACTGGGCAGAAATCTCCTCACCTCAACAGCCAGCACATGACTTCAAACTGTTCCAAAACTACATCTACTCAAGTGTTTATATTTTCCACAGTGCAGAGGAGAAACAATTCTCCTTTAATCCAAACATCCAGACTTTTATATCCTTGGAGGTTTATCTGAACTTACAAAAGCAGTTTTTTTTCACCCACTTTAAAGACTGATGTCCTTCAGTCTTTTAAACGCTGTGGAAATTGACTCTTCACACAGACTCTCTGAGGTTTGTTTTACAGCCCTCATCTGGTTTTTTATTGCCCACATTTATGCCATCTATACATCCACAGCTTGCTTGATTTGGCCTCTCCAGCTCAGCTCAGACACTTTGAACATCCTGCCAAAGGTCTGACATCATCATCATTATTACTGTCATCGTCTTCCTCGGCAGCAGAGGCAGAAGCGGGTCTTAATAAAAGGCGGATTCATTTCTCTTTGAGGTCATCTGAGCCTTTAAAATTCAAACAATGAGCCACTTTATCTGGTTTCAAGAACCAGAGAGGCCTTAATAAACTGTGATGTGGTAACCATAAAGGAGTGTAGATTTTATTTGGAAACTGTAAAAAGCAGATGTTAATAAATGTGCGCTTTGCTTTCCTGGACACAGAAGCTCTACATTTACTGACCTGCACGAGCGACGTCGAGGCCAGGGTCGGAGCCGGCGCCACGACAAACCTCAACGTGTCCGGCTTCTCTGGGTCGATGTCCACCAACACCTCCCTCCAGCCTTTCTCCGTCCTCTGCCCCAAACAGAGAAATGAACATGTTTAGATGGGCCTCTGTGGACAAAACAGCTGAAAGGCGTTCTTATTATGAGGGCGCTGCAGGTGTAAACAGCAAACATCAGAGGAACAGCCACTCAGAAACCTTCGCACAAGACATGAAAACTCTGTTTTTCATATGGTTTCATTTAAACTTAATATATAGCATAATGACTTCACTACATGTTTTTCTTGTTAACACAAAGATTCACTAATTTTCACTTTGCTAAAAATCAGATACGGAAAAATTAATCAAAGAACTGTCGCTGCTAAATTACACAAATAACCTATCATATAAACAGCCTATCCTTCACCAAACACAGCCGTTAAATACTTGGCATTTTTAAGGACTTCTTGTGTTTTGATTTGGTGCCATCTGGTGGTAGGACCAATCATGACAGTGTAGTCAAATGCAATGCAAGACCACAGTATACAGAGAGGACTTCAGGGACTAATACGACAGTAAAGAAAAAGCTTTATTGCTACATAAATATTGCACACACTGTGGTTTTAAATCTCACCTGGAATTTGTGAATTGGCAGGGCGTCAAAGAACTCATGAGCGACAAAGACACTAAATCCTGGAAGAAGAGGAAAAACTCAATGAAAATAAGATAAGATAACCTTTATTAGTCCCACACGTGGGAAATTTGTTAAATAAAAACAGAGAAAGACAACCAAGACTAGCACAAAACGGTAGTCCATGATTGCAGAATCTAACTGCTAAAACTTTAAAAATTACAAGAAAGTAAATAGGAGGTAAGAACGAAGCTCAGAATGAGCGGAGCTGCTGTAACAGGCTGACACGCAGCGAAAAGTGAAAAACTATATTTTAATAGAGATTAAAAGCTAACACATAAAGAACTCAAATGGTAAACAGTAACAGTAAAAGAATATATATCAGCCTGAAGCCTGATAAAGCCTGATGTCCTCAGATCAATTCAGGACTGAAAATACTCACTGTCAAAACCACAAACTGTATATAACTGTATATAAAAAAAACAGGGAACACTTCCTCAAACCTGCAATTTTTCCTCCTCCGGTAGCAGAATGGTTTCTTATTGTAAAGATATTTCTGAGGTAATGACCCAACTTTTCATTTGATGTACAAGTAGAGGCTTTCCTAATGAGCCTATGGACTCGGTGTTAGTAAAGTCTTACTGAATAAAACAAGAGGTTTAATATGTGATTAACAGTCAAATTTAGAGTGGATGTTAAAGTAGGGTATGATTTGATGAGTGTGCAGTGTACCTCACTTGTCAAATCTGGCTTCAAAACATAAAATGTCAATGGCCAAAACACTCATAGAAGAAAAAATTACTTTGGTTACCAGTTTCAGGTATTTTCATTTTAACACAAACTCCTAAACTATAGATGGACTAACGGTGTTTATGTGCTCACTTTAACCAGGAAAAACCCTGCTAACACCTCCAGGTTCTCTAATTCTGTGGCATGGAGATGTTCCATATAAACCAATATGACCACAGCCTGCTTTCTGCTCCAGTGTACCTGCCGGGACATCGTCTAACCGGTGGTACCACGACACCGGCAGCCCTGCATCAGTTTCTCCGCGGCGGTAAACCGGATCATCTTCTGCGTCGGCCTCCTGGCTGCGGTTTCCCGTCAGATTCTGAGCCTGAAGCAGACTCAGAGCCGGACTCACCTCGACCAGGTGCAGCGACACAGAGGCCCCGCCCAGCACCGACTGCAACTGACTGAAAACCTGAAGAGAGGAAAAATTGCAACTTGATGACACAGATGTTTCCACTTTGGGGTGAAATCTTTTTACTCTTTTTTTAGAAAAGCATTAAGCCTGGCTGACGTACTCTGAGGACGTCGCTCGCCAGCGATCCTTTTCCGGGTCCGAGCTCAACCAGCTGCAGCTGTTTGGGTTGACCAGCCCCCATCCACTCACTGATGATCCACACTCCGATCAGCTGGAGGAGGCCAAACATGTTTGAACCAGCAAGAGAAGTACAAAATTTTCTTATCTTACTGAATCTAAACGTGCTGCTTTCAAGGAAAGTCAAGTCATTTCCGCCATATGTAGCGGTACAGTACACAGTGAAACGAGACAGCATTCCTCCAAGACCATGGTGCTACATATAACAGTAAAGACAGGACTGCATAAAGTGCAAGTGTGTGAAAATGGCAAAAAAACAGTGCAACAGCACGATACAGACACAACACGGTGCAGAGACCTTCATACCTGGATCACCAGGTCTGTGAGATCCGTGACATTAAACAGCTGAACTTTATACAAAAGGAACTTTTTTGTGATCTTTTTGTACTGCACATGAACACTGATTTCAAGCAGCATGAAAAAAAACAAAATCTTACTCATCTGTCTTCTTGTCCTGATCATATCATATTCACATCATACTCATTATATTCCAGGGTTTAAACAAAGGAAAACTCACAAAAAAACTTCTTTAAAACCACACTGCCTGTCATTTATCTTTTCGGTAGGTATTTTTTAAAAAAAAGTATGTATATATTTTATTATACATTCATAGTCATCATATGCATTCATAGTAAAAGGCTGTATTTACATTCTGCCTCTGTGGTAAGAAAATGCATTGACCGACCATAGGTGTTTAAAGCCACAATCTTAATTTCAAACTCTTTGAGTCTCTGAGTCATCACTTTTTCCGTGTGACTCCTGGATCACTGGAAGAACTCGGTTTTTGAGCACGTTTTTAGTTTTGTTCATTCCTCAAAAAGCAAGAGGACAAGCTGAAGCCCACAAACTGTGACCAGCTCTGAGACGGTCAGAGCACCAATGAAGGACGAATTTATCGTCATCAATCAGCATTTGACCTAGAAGCTGATCCCACGTGCCATGAGAACAGGGCTGTGCCGTGAGAACAGGGCTGTGCCATTTCATACCATACTTGCAAATACCGCTATAAATTTTTACATGATATAAAAGCGTCATATCATGATATCTATGACACAGGACCAGCACACACAAATACTAAAAACAAATTAATAATAATTTTCAAAATATTTTGGAACATATTTATTATTGATGAAGTATGTGTCTACCGCTAACAGTAAAATGACCGATGAAGGCCGATCAAAGACACGTTTACCTGATGTGAACAGTGTATACAAGAGGCCGGCTGAGTGGAAACATCATGTAAAATGAAACTGAAAGTTTGAGGTGTTTTTCCAGCCTCACCTCTCCAAAGATCTGGCTGATTTCTGGTGAAGTGATGAAATCTCCTTCAGGTCCCAGCATGTTGTTTCTCACATAATAACCCTGAGAGGGGGAAAAACAAAAAAGGAAAGGATACTCACTAAAAACAGAAAAACAGAAAACCCAGAATGTAAAAACAATGACTTCTTTTTTTATTATTTCTCTCAAATAATAATGACAATAAAAAAGAAAAGCTGGCATTTACTTCCAAGTATAATCTGAAATATAATCAGTTGTTTGGCTATAAAATGTGAGAAAATGTTAAAATGACTGTTAATGTCTTATTTTGCACACAAGAGTTTTTTTCCATTAGAGAGGAAATATCAAAATAAAAGCACAGATTAAAGATGACGTCCTTGTAGTCTTTGGACCTCTCCTGTTTTCCTGTATTTTCTCTCATATACTTGCTGTTAAAGCAGTGGATGTTCAATCGATACAGTCTAGAAAATAGAAACATATGAGTGTCTTCCCCTCATTCACAGTGGCTCTTGGCATCATTAGTGATGCCTTAAACCCCTTCAATGGAATATAAACAACCCCTAACCTGACCTGACCTGACCTGGCAGCTTCCCCTGCCCTGTGTGAATATCAGAGTCAGCATCATGTGTAAGACACCACTCTAACACAATCAGCTGCTGCTTTTATGTGCTAACACTATCATCAGATTGGTGGTTACCACAAAGGCCCAAAGAGATCAGAACACAGGAGTCACTGTGAGGTCTGGGTGTTCATAATTTGACACATTCCAGATGTAGGACAGCTCTTTGATCACTAAGATGTATTTGGTAATCTTGGATTGAATTAATTACAGAAGACCCGCTCTGCTTTTCCTTATTCTGTTCTAATATTGGACGTTCATGTTAAACATCACCAAAGTTTTAAATTATGAGGTCAGTGTATGTGTAAGTAATCACTATGAACCAGAAGCTCTGAACACCCAGTTTCATACAGCTTTTTCTACTCCTGGATCTTCATAATATGGGAATAGGATATCCATAATATAGTCATCTCAGGCTCAGAAGCCACACCCACCTGCTGGGCAAACCTTCTGTTTATATAGGCACCCAATCAGAACTCTGGCACACGCTTAAGGTGGAGTTAATCATTATGTACCTTCACAGGGTTGGTGAGCACCTCCCTCATGTACTCTGCCACAGGGATTGGCCCCGTGGCTTTTATTTTGGAGGTCAGGTGGCGCAGCATGGAAGGTGGTGTGTTGTTTCCATCAGGTGGAGAGCTGCAGAAGAGTTTGGAAGGGGCTGCTTGCCATCGCACTGTCACACAGAAACATTCAATTAATGCATTAAAAAAAACTTCTTCTTTTTTTTTTCGGGGGGGCGAGTATTTGACTCCAAAACATAAAATCACATTCAGTAAGCCATTTTTATTCTACTTTATTTTACTGTTTCATTTAATTACATTTTTTACTTCATAAAAGATACTTTACATCCCCTTCAGGGGTCGCCACGGCGGATCACCTGCCTCTCATACCATCTCATACCGTCCCCCATGTTTATCTACACTAATAAACTATTAATTGAATTTATTACCTAAATTGACCTCTCACCTGCTGTTGACGGCCTGACAGGGTGGATAAAACCTCTGCTGAGCAGCGGCTGTGCTTTAACACAGAGAAGAGCCCTCATTCTGCTTCACAGGAAAGAACAGAACCGCCTCATTACTGGATTTTACTTTAACCACATGGAGGGACTATGCTCTCTGACAGCACAGCGGCTAGCCGGTTAGCTTCAACTACGAGGCCATTAATGATACAAAAACAACCGAAACCTGACGTCAGAGGTGACGTTTCATCACCTGGTACACATGATAAAAACGTCTGAATGCGTTTATTGATATCCGTGTGTAAGTTACAGCAGGTCAAAAGCTGCACCGTCCCCGTGCAAAAAGGTTAAAGCTACACATGCTAACGCTAAGCTCGTCGCAGTAATAGAGATACCATCCGGTTAAGCTTCAAAATAAAACTTAAAGAATGTGACTCTCAACGAGACTGATAAGATATACAATAAATATAAATTATTGTACGAAAACCCAAAGCAGCAATAAAAAAATTATAAAGTAATAGTATAAATAGGCCAACATTTTTCTAATGCATCTGAATTATGTTTCATGCCTATAACATTGATACATTGTGCACGACTTGAAAACCACAACGATACATTTTTCTTATTTCTTAATCTTCAGTCTCTGTGAATTTGTCTCTATTTATTCCAGAGCACATTAAGCACAAACCTGTCCTTCAGTGTCCAGTTACATTTTGTGTAACCATTGTGGAAAGTAGCTTTCCCATTAATAGTCATTGACATTTTATTTTGAAAGATCTTCCTCCATTTCCTTTGACATCGTGTTTCATAACAGCACATTGGCGCTTCAGACAGACAACAAACGCTGTGATTGGAGAACAGACGGTTACGTAGGGGATAAAAAATGTAAACTCGTTTTTTATATTTGATTTAATTTTTTTTTTTTTTTAATCTCATTTAGATTTATTTGTTTTTATGTAACGAATCAATCTTCTCAATCGCCAAAAATCTTCTGTTAATTTGTGCCAAGTATCGACATCACACCTCAGTCAAAAATATAAAAATAAAAACCGATGCTGTCTTATATCTTATATTTGAGGTTCATTGCAAATAAAGGTCCGTAAACTCATTTAGAAGGGATGCTTCTCTGGGAGACCAGAACTTGCCTGAGAATTGTCACATTTTAAAGGTTTCTTCTGTAATGATGCGACTATTTGATGGTTACCAGTGGAAAAACTACATCACGTCAATTACAACCTCCCAATAGTCAATTCGGGCTGCTTATTGTTCGCAAATGTGAAAAATATTGGCTAACACATAATGACCCTGTACATTTGTATAATTAGATTTTAAGATTTTTATAAATTTGTATTTATTCTAAATTCTGCTACCAGGGAGCTGGTTCTCATTTGATGTTTAATGACAATAAAAGGATTCTTCTGAGTTTAATTCTGATAGCACCCCCTTATGAGATCTGGCAACCGTGCACCGGAAACGTTTCATTCAACATCCGGGTCAGTTTTCCTCACGCTGCAAACAGCATGGCAGCGAAAAACAAGCAACGTAAAAAGTCCAAAGCGACGAAAAAAGTGACATTTGAGGCCGAAGGAAACGAGCCGGAGGCGGAAAACAGCGGCGGAGAGGAGGATGAAGGTGAAGAAAAGAATACGAAGGAGGAGGAGAGAGAAGAAGAGGAGCTCAGCCTGGAGGAGGTTTTACGGCTCGGAGGAACTAAGGTGAATTTACCTGGTGAAACAGGGCCAACACTCACAAACGGGGTCAGAGAGCGTTTTAACTTGTGGAGGTCGGTTTGTTTTGATAGTTTTTTGAACTGACACAAAAGTTTATGTGACGTAAAAGCACAGTCACCGGACAGTTTATTAGGTACACTTTGCTGTTACTGGGTTGGACCTCGTTTTGCTTTCAGAGCTGCCTTAATTCTTCATGGCATAGAGTCATCAAGGCGCTCGAAACATTCGTAGGAGATTTTGGTCCTTATGGACGTGATCGTATCAGACAGCTGCTGCTCATCCGTGATGCGGATCTCCTGTTGGTGCTCTCCTGTACTGAGCTCTGATGCTTTTGGAGGCCATTGAGTACAGTGAACTCAGTGTCATGGTCAAGTAACCAGGAAGGCTGTGGTGTTTTAACAATGCTTAGTTGGTACTAAGGGAAGTGTGCCAAGTAAATATCCCCACACCATTAGACCGGTGGCTGACCAGTTGTTATAACCTCAGGATGTATCCATGCTTCCATGGTATTATTTACATAAATAAATAAATAAAAATGTATCAAATAAAGTAAAAATTTAAATACAATTTATAGACAAATCAGAATTAATTAATAATTAATTAATCAGAATTCTTTGTCACACATTTTTATTCTTTTCTTTGTGGTTCTTCTCTACTTCTTTAGGCCGACTACATCCTCCTCGCCGGCCTCGAAGACTCCAATGAGCTCGTCGATGGCGGCATGAAAGGAGCGATAGATGACCTGGAGGAGGGCGAGCTGGAGTCATTCATCACCAAGCTGGGCATCCGGGCATACGCGACGCAGCAAACCATCCTGGATGAGCCTGAGGGCGAAGCCGCCACCACTACCATGGCTGCTGGCGAGAAGAAAGCTAAAAAGGTCAAAGTGGAGAAAGCAGAAGAGACGGCACCTGACACTCAGCCCAACGTCATCGATCAGAAGCAGAAGAAGACAAAAGAGGCGCTGGCATCGGGGGCAAAAAAGGCGAAGCAGAGCCCGACCGTATTTGAGTTCCAACCGCGGCAGGTGCTGCTGATCAAACCTGGTGGTAAGTGGTTCGAGCTGGATTACACAGAAGAGGGCTCGTCGGTGCCACAGGATGCCGCCTTGGTCTCCCAGTACAAGTCGCTCGCTCAGCAGCTGTTCGAGGCTGAGGTAAACCTCTACAAGACCAAGAAGAGCTTGCAGAAAGGCGCCAACTCGGCCTGGATGAAGACAGTCGTCTCCTCCGGCGTGCTGGCGGACAGAATGGCAGCTATGACGGTTCTGATTCAGGACGCTCCGGTGCACATGCTGGAGCACGTGGAGAACCTAGTCACCATGGTGAAGAAGAAAGGCAGTCGGCGGATGGGTCTGATGGCGATGGACACGCTGCGAGAGCTGCTGCTGTCCAACCTGCTGCCTGAGGACAGGAAGCTCCGCACCTTTGCCCAGCACCCGTTCGACCAGCTTGAGGAGAAGGCCAGCGGCAACCGCGACGCCCGCGACCGCCGCCTCATCCTCTGGTACTTTGAGCACCAGCTGAAGCACCACGTGGCTGAGTTTGTGGTGGCGCTGGACTCAGTGGCTCACGACACAGTGCCCGCCACCAAGGCAAAGGCGCTAGCCACCGCCCATGAGCTGCTGTGCAGCCGTCCGGAACAGGAGAAGGCGTTGCTCACCCAAGTGGTAAACAAGCTTGGAGACCCCGAGTACAAGACGGCGGCGAAGGCCTCGTACCTGCTGGAGACGCTGCTGCACAAACACCCCAACATGAAGGGGGTGGTGTGCTGCGAGGTGGAGCGGCTCCTGTTCCGACCCAACATCAGCCCGAAGGCGCAGTACTACGCCGTGTGCTTCCTCAGCCAGGTGATCCTGAGCCACGATGAGGACGGGCTCGCCGCTAAGCTCATCACCATCTACTTCTCCTTCTTCCGTGCCTGCGTCAAAAAGAAGGACATTGAGTCGAAGATGCTGAGTGCGCTGTTGGCGGGCGTGAACAGGGCGTATCCTTACACCAGCGCCGGGGACGACAAAGTGAGAGAGCAGATGGACACACTCTTCAAAGTGGTTCATCTGGTGAAGTTCAATACGGCCGTGCAGGCACTCATGCTGCTGTTCCAGGTGATGGACTCCCAGCAGAGCATCTCGGACCGGTACTATGTGGCTCTGTACAGGTAAGAAAAACCTTGCCTGGCAGCTCATTTGTGGGCTTTAAACAGACAACATCCAGGTGTTTACTTTCTCCACCTGTGTTGCAGGAAGCTGCTGGACCCCGGGCTGTCATCGTCCTCCCGCCCGAACATGTTCCTGAACCTGCTGTACAAATCCATGAAGGCTGACGTGGCGCTGAGGCGGGTCAAAGCCTTTGTCAAGCGGCTGCTGCAGATCAGCGCCGAGCAGAGCGCCAGCTTCGCCTGCGGGGCGCTCTTCTTGGTGTCGGAGGTCATGAGGGCCAAACCGGGCCTGAAGATACTGCTGCAGGAGGAGGAGGGGGTAAGAAATCTCAGAGGGTGTAAAACTGATGCTTTAGATTTTCCTTTTGGACATAAATGCTCTCAAAGATGAACTGCTTTAAACTTTTGAATTATGGCTTCATTCAGGATGAGGAAGAGGAGGCGTTCAAAGACCTCGCTGCAGATGAGGAGGATGATGATGAAGAGGAGCGATTCGTGGATGCTGACAAACTAGAGGAACAAACAAACACAGAGGGAGAGGAGGTCAAACCTGCAGCATCATGGGTACATCACCAGAACCTGGAAGGTCTGTGAAACATAAAATGCTGACATTCATGAAATCGTAATTATCTTTCTGTCAGCCTTCTTTGTTTGAAAACTGTTGTTGAAGGATGGGTTTAATCTAACATAACCGCCAGTGCCCCTGGTACTTTCCACCATTTCCACCCATTGTCTTCCTGGGAGACTTTTGTTTAATAGCTTGTTGTTTTGTTTTAGTTTCATGAAACTAATGGCAGATTTTTTTTATTTGCCTGGATCAGGAAAAACTTTTAGCTCATGTTGTAATCTCTATTCCAGAAACCACTACCGGCTCTAATTTAAAATACGACATAGTTATGTGTGTTTGTTGCACCTGGCTGATTAAAATAAAGCATGACAGTAAATAAGAAGATGAGCTTCATCGTGTTTGTTTCTCCGTCCTGTTTTCTTTCAGGAATTAAGAGTGTTCAGACCTACGACCCGCTGCACAGAAACCCGTTATTCTGCGGCGCAGATCGCTCGACTTTATGGGAGCTGCAGAAGGTAAAAAAAAAATCTGTCCCAATAAACACAAAGTTCTCATCCAGAGCTTGTGTTCACAAGCTTCTGTGTATAACCTAATGTCTAATGTTCTCTGCAGCTCGCTCTGCACTTCCACCCGTCAGTGTCGCTGTTTGCAAAAACCATTCTGCAGGTAAAAGCCCCGCCCCTTTCCACACGCTCAGGAGCTCTGTAGTCATCATGATTCTTGCTGTTAATGTTTGATATGATTTTATTTCCACAGGGAGACTTCATCCAGTACTCTGGGGACCCTCTGCAGGACTTCACCCTCATCCGCTTCCTCGATCGATTCGTCTTCAGAAACCCCAAACAGCTCAAAGCAGAACGTAAGACAAGCAAACACCGAGTTCTATCGGATGCATTTTGTAAAAATGATCAAAAAATGATGCAACATAAACACAGATGGATACAAAATGATCACATGTAGATGGGAAAATGGTGAAAACTGGTGTCAAATGTTCACATTTCTGAAATAGTTTAAAGAGATTCAAAAAAGAAAGGATGATTAAAATGACTTAAAAGAGGAACAAAAAAATTAAAAAGAGATGAAATAAAATGCACAAAGCTGCAAAGCAGCAGCAACCTGCAGAGAGACAAGAGACAGTGGACAGTAAAGACAATCTAAATAAAAGTCTTTATAAGCTGAAAACAACAGAAAAATTAAAAATTGAGACTCAGAAAGATAGAAAACGATAAAAAACATCCTGAAGAGTCGTTATTGTGGTTTCATTGTGGTTTCATTGCTGTCTCGGATCAAAACAGATTTAATCATGCTGACTTCACACATTGTGACAGTTTATTGATGCTTTCAATTAACTAATATTAATAATTTTAAGTGTAAACTTTCAGTTTTTTAACATTTTTTTATTCTATAGAAAACACCGATGCCGCTGTGATGAAGCCCAAACACAGATTACCTGTCAGCTTGCTACCAGGTAACTTTAAACAAAATTCACACTTTCTATGTTTGTTTTTTTTCCTTCACCTGCTCTGTGATGTCAGATGAAGTGTGGATCCTTTAAATTATTTGTGTCTGTCAGTGAACAGCGCAGAGTTTCTGTCTAAAGAAGAAAGTCAGGTTCCTGTTGACGAGATCTTCTTCCATCGGTGCGTCCCAGCAAAGTCACCTGACATATTTCCCCTGTTTTTCGACTGTATTATGTTTAATGAGCTTTGTTTCTTTGTTTCATTCGTCAGCTTCTTCAAGAAACGTCAGCAGGAGAAGCAGCAACGCCGGCCACGAGGCGACGATGATGACGAGAGCCTGGAGGATGTGGACGATGATGAGTTTGAGAAACTTCTTGGTAAATAAACCATCATCTCTAATTTAATACTCAGCATCTCCTCATGAAAACATCACAGATCCTTGGTTAATGGCTTCAGTCGAGACACTTGTACAGTTAAATTTATAAACACAGATTACATAAAACACTGAAATTTTGAAGTAAACAGAACTGCATTTTAAATCTTTTATATTTCAAATAAAAGGTAAAAATTAAAATCACAGGCTGATCCAGTCTGAGTCGTAGTTTGGCTCACTGTGAGTTTGGTCCACATGTGCCTGATAACACCTGGGCGTGATCCTGATGATGGGAGGATCGTCCCTCAGATCAGGGAATCGGTGAACTCCTGGCCAGTCTGAGGTGCTGTTTGCTGCTACCCTTCACCAGTTAAACATTTGGCACATGTGCTCAGTGTCAACCTGCTTTCATCCGTGAAGAGACCCGGCCATTAGTGGTCGACCGGCCGGTTCTGGTGTTCTCGGGGGAATGCTCGGCTCTGGGCTGTGACAGGGTTCCCGCTATAGGACGAGGAGCCCACCGGAGGCCCTTCTGTATTTCTGGCTGTGCTTCTCCTGTTTTTCCTCATTTGCTCGTGGTATAAATTAAAGTTCTCTGGCTGAGTAACTGTTTGTTTGTTTTCTGGCAGACACCTTTGAAGGCGACTCGTACTTCACCGACCTCGGCAGTGATAATCTGGACTTTGCAGGGTGAGTTGTCAGGTTTACTCTTGGGTTTTATTTCCATTCCATTTATTTATTGATTTACTTTGTAATTCTTAAATGTATTTTCCTTCGGTTTAAAGTATTATTGTTTTATTTGTTTCTGTATTACTGTAGCTACACATGGGAAAGCAAATACAGGAAATACTAGGAAGAGCATTATGTTGGTATTTATTTAGTCTACAACAGAATAATCTGATTGGCTGTGAGACTCGAACACGATTTTGGTTTTGTTTGAAAAGAACAAATAAAGACTTTAAAGAGTTTGACACACTGACTGAACCCTCCTCTTCCTCACGACTTTTTTGTTTTTCTGTCAGTAATGTAAAGAGTAAAAAAGATAAGAAATCAGGAGATGACTCGGAGTCGGACGTGGACGACTCAGACATGGACGACCTGGACGATGAGGAGGTGTCTTTGGGCAGCATGGATGAGGAAGACTTCGGCGATGAACTGGAGGAAGAAGGAGGGATGTTCATGGACCCTGACGGAGACGAAGAGGGTGATGATGATGATGATGATGAAGGTAAAAAATATGACAGAGTACAAAAACTTATTTTAATCCAGCTTAGTTTTGAGTTTCAGTTCAATATTCTCTGTTTTTAAATTAATACACCAGTACTTTTAATTTTTTCTGCCTGTATAAATGTCTTTTTTGTCATTATTTGACTTCAGATTACATTGATGTTCATATATTCAAGTCCACGTTTTCATGAGTTAAAGGACAGAATCGACCTGTGATCTTACAGAAACCTGATCCTTCTTCTCTTCTTTCAGTTCCTGAGCTGGAGGATGAAGATGCTGCATTTGGAGGTCAGTACCTTTTGAAATCCTAACCACTGTTTTTTACATACTGAAGAGGGAACACAGTGCATCATGGGATATCTGAGCCAATAATCTGTAAGCCTTTTTTAGACGAGCACCCCATAATTCAAAGAAAACCACTAAACATTTACATTTAATGTTCTGGAACCAGTGAAGTTTAAATATTATAAAAATACAGATTATTAAATTCAGTCAACTCACCTGTTAAAGCAGCACCTAATTAAAATATAATATCTTACAATTAATTTAAAAACATTTAATAAATTAATGCAAAATTTGGGGTTATATGCTAAATTATGAAAGATGGCTAGAATTTATCCTTCTGCTAATGTGGAATTATTCTGCTCATTTTCACCTCCTTATTTTAATTCTTGGACTCTTGTAGAGCAGCTTTGCATGATTCACATTTCAGAATAATCCTTCCCTATCTTATACTGAGTCCATGCTCTGTCTGAAAGAGGAGGAAAATCAGTGTGAAACTGAGTGTTTAGAGCAGTCTGAAGCTGAAAGCATTAGCTGTGCACGTGCTAAGCTCCTTATTTGAACTTTGGTCGTGTTGAATATGAACGTCCATCACTGGAACAGAAGATATGAGAGAAAATAATTCTTTTCAAATGTAATATTGAAACTGAGAAAAACCTTTTCCACCGTATAGATTCAGATGACGATGAGATGGAAGCTCCAGACATCACCCCACAGACCAAGAAGGGAAAGAGAAAATCCTCAGAGGACCTCGACTTCTCCGGATCTTTAGGTTAATGCTGGATCTGTAGCTCAAAGAATTATTAACATAATTTAATGTGTCAGTTTGTTTTGGCTGCGTATAGAAAACTCAATCAGCGACTCCGGAGGTTATTTAATGATCACTGTTCAACGTTTCAGGTTCCAAACAGAAGAAGAAGAAGGAAAAGAAAGATGCAACCATGTTTGCTTCTGCTGAAGAGGTCAGTTTGACTTCAGAGAATTCATGGAAAGAAGCACAACAGGATATTTATGGAATCATAAATATTTCAAAGGTCTTATAACATCATTATTGTTGTTCTTTTTTTTTTCAGTTTGGCTGCCTGCTGGACGAGAATGCCGGCTCCAAGTTTGACAACATCGGGCTGAACGCCATGGCCAATAGAGACAAAGCAGGTGAGATCAGAGCTTCACCTTGAACAGCTCATAGTACTGCAGGAACAAGACCGGTGGCCACCTGAAGGCTGAGGATTTGATTACGTTGTTACGGTTTCTATTATAATTACAGCACCTGAAATGTTCATAGAGTAAGTTAGCAGTTGGGTCAATATAAGGAATAAAACTATCTCCGTTATTACAGTGATGTCATTCAATGGACCTTGAAACTAAGAATGATTACATTCAGACTGATGTGTGTGGGCTGAAGGATGCTGAGGCTGTTTCAGGTTATCACAGGGTTAAAAACACAAACAGACGAGACGAAGGCCGGTGTCTCTCGTCTCACGTTTCATAACTTCTCCACAGAGAGAAAGTCCCGTCAGTCCCATTCAGCTGCGCTGCACAGATAAACCAAATGTGTTGTCTTTTCTAACACTTCCTGTGTGCAGGTCTGAAGCAGCTGAAGTGGGAGGCTCAGCGCGACGACTGGATCCACGGCCGCGACGCCAAGACGCTGCGCAGGAAGAAGACCGCGTTCAACAAGAAGAAGACGGGGTTCGGCCGAGCCAGGACGGGAAGCGGGACGTTTGGGAGCAAGAAGAAGAGGAAGTAGATGATGAGGAAGTAGATGATGAGGATGCTGAAGATGTTGGCCTAAAGCTAAACCTTCGGTGACCACGCCTTCCTCGTCTGTCTCCCGGACGCTGTAGATCCCCGGACACTCGGCGGTCTCATCGTAAACCGGGAGGACGCGGACATAAAACGGTGTTTACAGATTCAATCTGGGGGCTGATGAAGAGGAGCCACGTTTAGCTTGTTTTATTTTTTTGTAAAATCAAAGACTTTGTTGTGCTGAACGTTTTGCTGCAAATCTCATCTGGATCATTCCATCTCAGTCCATCAAGTTTAAAATAAACTTTGGTTTTAAAAAGCATAAATGAATACTTCACGGGATGAAAGCAGGGCTGTTTCATGATGTTTTTGAGGGAACATTTGTGTTTTAGGGTAAATATCCAGTCCTGTGCCTCTATGAAAATGGACTCTGAAGGATGCTTGAAGTTGCTGAAATATTTAGATGTCTACAGCCTGTAGAAACATTTTGCTTCTCACACAATGTTGTTTACACAGAATTGTCTTAAAAACAGTCTAAAAGTGAATCGTTACACTCGTTAAAGCTTAAATGTTGGGGGAAACGTTCACTGTGATATTCCCAGGTATGACGCAATATACGAAGTCCAAGTAAATTTATTAGATCCAAAATTTGTAACGCTGTTCTCTCTCATATAACTCATATTTATGTAGAGAAGGGAAATATTGCTTTGTTTTTAGTTCCAGCCTCATGGCCCAAATTTCTCTGGCCAATGAGAGGCTGTGTGCTGCTGTGCCGTTTTCTTGGTTTGTTTTTCACCTTTGGACTGTTTTCAAGAATATCCCGTGTCTTGTATGTGAGAAGCTCTAAATAAAATCTACTGTGGTTTCTACAAGTCTCCAAATCCGCTGTCGGAGATCACACATTGAAATATTTTAGGGACTTCAAACGTCCACCGTTTAACGTTAACTGGAGCTGCACTGCTGACGCTCCACATTCATATTTACTCTAACACATTTGAAGCTCTAGGAATTTTCTAGATATTAGGATTTTAAAGTGCTCCCTCAAAAAAAGGATTTCAGCGTGATGTGTAAAAACATCCCGACCTTCATCCCTGGGAATACTTTTTACCCTCAGCTGTGAGAGGCTGAAGTTGGTGAGTGCGATAATTCAAGCACAACCTCAAGAACTTCAAATTGAGACCGCAGGTGTGTCTACCAGGAGGCTGGTTGACATCAGTATTTTTTTTTTTTTTTTGAGAAATCTCTTTTAAGAAATCAGAATTCTCTTTCAGGCAAATCTGAGCTGACATGGGATGAGCCTGTTTGACACATAAGCAGCAATTTCCTTGTATCTAACAAATTAATTCACATACAACCTGTGTGTGTGTGTTTGTGTGAGACACAAACATTAAAGTGTTTCATGATCCTGTTCAGTGTGTTTACAGGTTTAATGATTGTTTCTGTCGTTCAGATCAAGTTGAACATACTGACCAGAATGTGGCATTTTTAGAACGGTCTGCACCGTTTCAAGGTTTTGTTGTTTTACATTTACAAATTAAACTAGGTTCAGGTTTTTTGTTGGTGTGGTATTAACTATTAAAACTTATAAAGTTTCAACTGGGATAGGCTCTGGCTCCTGCCCACAACCTGAATTGGATAAGCAAAAGAAGATGGATGAATGGATAAAATTATCAAATATAGCAGTTAACAGATTTAAACCATTTTAAATGTAATTTAATATCAAGCAATAACACCTCTTGTGGCTGTTGTTAGTTCACAGCTATTATATCAAAGTAAAGTAAGAGGAAGTACAAGAATGTAATGCTAAAGGTCAGCAAAGAAAAAGCAGGATTAACAGGGAAAGTATCAAGAAAGTCCACAAATACACATACACACACACCTCTACATATATATGTATATCGATTGATCGATCAATAGCATAGTGGTAACACCACTCGCCTTTGGAAGTTCAGGTGAGGGGTTTGACTCCTGACCAGGGTGTCTACATCCAGTGAGAGTCCACAAATGCTCTGGCAAGAGGGAACCAGGATGTCAGGGGGAAGGTGGTGGCTGTAGCTCAGGTGGTAGAGCAGGTCAGCTACTGGAAGGTTGGTGGTTCAATCCCAGGCTGCATGCCAAATATCCTTGGGCAAGATACTAACCCTCTGTTGCTCTCCGATGCATCTATCGGAGTGTGAATGTGTATGAATGTTAGACAGTAAACACTTAACAGTTAGAAAAAGTGCTTGTGTGATTGGGTAAATGAATTAGTTGTATAAAGTGCTTTGAGTGCTCATATAGAGTAGAAAAGCGCTACATAAGAACCAGTCCATGTACCATATCATCACCACCACTTGAGATTGTACTTGGGTACCGAGTGTGAGACAAAAACCCCCAAAAAGAGGTTTTGGGTTTGGCTGCTTCATACAGCGGCAAATATATACAAAGTATATGTGTTTAAAAAATAAAAACAAAGGCAGGATTTCCTTGACTGGGCTGGATACCAGCCACATTTAATAACTTCTCCACAGAGAGAAAGACAATTCCTGTATAAACGAACGAGATCGGATGAGTCTTTACAGGAAGTGATGTCTTTTTTCCTGACATGTAGTGCTGAAGCAGCCGAAGTGGGAGGCTCCAGACTCCGATGCCAAGGCGCTGCACGCGACAATGATGATGACGTCAATGGACACCTTCAATCCTGTTTGGCTGACCAGGCCTCCTGGTCTCTCTCTCGGATGCCGTAGATCCCCGCCCACTCGTTGGACTTGTAGTAAACTGAGAGGAAGCAGACGTCACAAAATTAATTTTGTTGTGTTGGAAATTTGTGGGTTAAGAGACTGGCAGCATGGCTGTGCAGCTGATTAAGTTACAGAAATTATGATATGATGTCCACATGAAGCAGAAGGAAGGTTTATAAACATGTTGTTTAATTTATGGCTCAAAAAATCAGGTTGTTCTGCAGTAAGTGTGTACCTAACATACTTTTACACATTACTTGATTTAATGTATATTGTGTTTTATTTGGTGCCATGTTGGCATCTTCAATAAAACTTTGTTGTTCTGCTGAAATTGCACTAATCATTTTTATTTTCATATGAATTGATTTATTTCACCTACTTGGGTTTTAATTGATTTAAATATGAGCTCATTTTCATCTGTTGTATGTACATTTCAACGTCATCTGTGCTCTGACATTTTTATTTTCATACGTCGTGCAGGCTGTGGTGTGTGTGTTTCTGAATTTCTTATTCAGTAGTGATTTTAAAACTGGACCACACTTTGTACTATATAAACAGTAATTATTATTATGAAAGAAGCCAGTGTTGGAGAACACCCTCTGCTAAGCCAGGGTTTGAACCTGGAGATTCTTCTTACCTTCTAGGATGGATGGGAACCTCCTGTTCATGGTGTTCCTGAAATCTGCAGGTGGTGCAGGATATAAAACAGGAAATTTAGGACGATATAAAGCCAGACCTATTTCAGATCCATTTCACGTCATAATTTCATACCTCGGCTGGTGTCCATCGTGCGAAACAGACCGTAAGCCCCGAGGACGCCCAGCAGCTCCAGAGCAATCACGCCCTTCATGAGCTTCTTAGCCAGCGGCTCCAGAGGTTTCGGAGACATCTGAGGTGAGACCAACAAATACAAACATCTAACTTTCCCGATAGAATATTTTTATTTTATTTCACTGCTAGACAGAGGTACACAGCTCTGCCCTAGACAGCAAACCTCGCTCTTCGGTGAAAGTTAAATTATTGTCTGCAAATATTTTAGAACAGATTAGAATGAGAATACCTTATTTTATTGTGATTATATGTAATTTTGTACATTTAAAACCTATAACAAAAACAACAGATCGTCAATATTTTATATTAAATTCAGACAGAAGAAAAAGGCTGTAACTTTATTTTGAAAAATAGTTTGCCACTCTACCAAAATAAAATTCCGAGTTGGATTTTCAATCTGAAGCTGACACATGATTGAGCTCAAGAACATCGCAACCTTAAAGCGTTTAATGACAGCATGACACAGCAAGCTGGGCGCTCAAGAAACCTCAATATGTTAGCAAACGATCGCTTATTTCTTCGTTTTGAACTGAAGGCGTTTTATTTAACGTCTTTGATACGTCTGAACTTACCTTATATTAGATTTGTGGTACTTGAGATAAATGAATAACTGCTTTAAATCTAAATCAGAGCACTATAAATTGTATCAGTTGAGTAAGATGCTTGCAGAAACAAATCCTCTGCCCTTGTAACAACCACAGCAAACTACTAACACGCTGCTTCCGGTGTACGGAAGCTCGGTAGGGACACATCGACTTTTTTTTGGCGTCCTTACCTCATTAAAACCATCAAAACCGCTGTTTACACTACCGTAAGTATAAAAGCAGCAACTTTTAGTGATAACACGGCTAAAAGAGGCTCCTTTACATTTGATAATTCTCTTTTTTATTCAATAAAATAGTAATTTGATAAATTAATTAAGACTTTAAGTAATTATTAAATTATTTTCTATAAATTTTTTTCATCAAATCAATATAATCACTATTAAAGAACAAACACGTAACAGCTCCTTGCTATAATAATTTATAATAATTTATTCTTGACTATTTAATTTGTATTTATTTATTTATTGACAAACTAGAGATCACAATACATAAATGAAACTTAATCAAAAGCAAAGCAACACAGAAAATTACAAATAAAAATAAATGCACAGTTTGAATAAAAACTATTTCCTTAAATTCTCTGTGAAAAGATGAAAAATCTGATGTGTTGGCCTCACCCATCTTATTGGTTGTCGGTCACCTAAGGGGTTAATTGCATGAATAAATAAATAACTGACGAAAAGGACAAAGTACGAGTGCCTTGTTTTTAGAAATACAAAAACTGTTTTAGATAATGTAACTTTTTCTCCTTTTGTGATAATAAAAACCCCCAACATAGAATCAACTCTCACTGCTCTAAAAGCTTCTTTTATTACTGTTTTTGCTATATATATTTTCTTTTTATTATCATAACAACAAAATTTCGGCCAGTTGAAAATCTGAATTGTGATTTAATCATTGTAGTTATGGGATGTTACCAGGAGGTGTCAGCGTTGTGGCAAGATGAACAGACAAGATGACAGCTCCTGTCATAAAAACAAGGGGTACGTCCAATAAAACACCTGATGCACCTGATGAAAGTCTGAATAATTGTTTTTAATTTTTAGTTGAGAAGCAGTCAAAAGGAAAGAATTCACTTTCATGAGCAGATTCCACTGAAGACACCTGCAATTTCTGTTTGGTTTTTCTTTTCTTTTCTTTCTTTTTTTTATTTTGAGGAAATAAAATCTAATGTCATTTTGTTGATATAGACTCAGCTGAATGAGCACCAGCTGCAGGTTAGATTCCCAGTTTTCCCAGAGGCTGCCTCGGTTTTACAGCTGCTATTCCTGCAGGAATCTCAGCAGAGCAGCAGCCAAACGCATTTAGACTAAGAGACAATATTTGCTCACCTGGGTCACAAAAACCTCACTTTACAGCATGATTAGGTGCAGAAATAGGAGCTAGAAAAGAGTCCTCTGCAGGGCTGGAAACTCATTAAAAGCCACTGCACTCAGATGGCATCAGAGGTCTTCAACAAAGGTCTTTAATTTCTAAAATTATTCACTACTTTCTTCCACATACAGTTTCCTTTTGTCCATTCTTAAGTCACATATGTCACATATCAAATCTATAATCAGGCATGATGGTGGAATATATTCTATGTTTATGTGGAAAATACTTTGAAAGTCAAATTTCAGCTGGTGAAACAGCACAAATGTTGCTTAACACATAACCACAGAGGATTTTACAGTAATTACAGTATCCACCATTATACTTTAATTTAAGTGTTTCTAATTTAATCTCCACAAACAGCTTGTTACTGTTAAATATAAATACGTATGTCCACATTTTTAAAGAACGGCTAATCAAACAGCTGATTTCTTGCAAACACGATGGCCCATGAAGCACAACAGGAACAACAATCACCACAGCACCCCCTCTGTCAACTGCACATCCTCGACTCCTTTCTTTAACTCCTCTCCGAGCATCTCTTCTTACTAGTTCATGCATTTATTACTTCCAGGCTGGACTACTGTAATTCATTATTATAAGGATGTCCTAAAAACTCCCTGGAAAGCCTTCAGTTGATCTAAAATACTACAGCAAGAGTACTGACAGGGACTAGAAAGACAGAGCATATTTCTCCTATATTGGCTTCCCTTCATTGGCTGCCTGTTAAATCCAGTATTGAATTTAAAATCCTGCTCCTCACATACAAGGTCTTGAATAATCAGGCCCCATCTTATCTTAATGACCTTGTAGTACCATATCACCCTATTAGAGCACTTCGCTCTCACACTGCTGGCTTACTTGTTGTTCCTAGAGTATTTAAAAGTAGAATGGGAGGCAGAGCCTTCAGTTTTTAGGCCCCCCTTCTGTGGAACCAGCTTCCGGTTTGGATTCAGGACACAGACACTATCTCTACTTTTAAGATTAGGCTTAAAACTTTCCTTTTTGATAAAGCATATAGTTGGGGCTGGATCAGCTGACCCTGAATCGTCCCTTAGTTACTATTAATCTCTGGCTCTCTTCCACAGCGTGTCTTTGTTCTGTAGAAATGAAACGTCTCCACGTTGGAGCCTCATTTTAAAGTCCTGTCAGTTAAATATGATGTGAAATTTTTTCATTATACAGATGTGATCATAACATTTTTTTCCATAGGACTTCTGTTATTTATTTAAATAACAGAAGATTAAAAAATAAAACTTTTGTAATCACAGGCACACAGATAAATGCTGGAGGGCAAAAATGTATGAATATGAAGGACAAGTTGTTTAAACACTCCTCTCTCCGTGGTTTCTATATCTCAGTTGTGGTTATGATTTAGTGATACTTAAAGGTAAAAACACTTCTGGAAAGGACGCACTCTCCCCAGTTATAACTCCTCCTGGAGTCTTCACTCTTTGCTGCCCTCGTGACGCATTTTAGTAGCTGATGTGTCCTTCAAAACAGAGCACAGACTGACAGGAGGACAGAGACCCACTGAACTCATGCACACAAATAAACACAGAGTGTTCATGAATAATGTTTGGGAACTGGGTGTAGTCAGAAGAAGTAAAGAACAATCTGTTTCTATCTGTTTTGTAGCTGAATTTATATATAGCAGGGTTAGGAGGTGATGCCAATTTTTTTTAAAAATCACAAATGACAGATTATTGTTAGATGTATGGTGGGTAATGAAGAGCCGATCAAGCACACAACATCTCTGTTTGTTTCCTGTGTCAAGAATTTGGAGGCTGTGGATGCAGAGTAAGGAGTATTATCATTTGTAGCTGATGAAAATAAAATATTTATAATAAATCAATAAATCACAGCTATTTTTCATCATTTATTCACCCATGAGGATCTCTAGACACGTGGAGATTCCATGTTCTCCGTATGCTTGGGCACGTTTTCTGTCCATCTTATCCCAGGATGCAAAATAAAAAAATATCTTGGTGCACGCGCAATCATCCAGGGAAGGAAATCCCAAAATGTTGACTCTGTTCATGTGGAGGTGAAGTTTTCAGTGGGAGACAAATAAACAACCTCATTTCACTGGGACATTTTAAAGGTTTGTATCTGTAAACACTCTCGTGTGTGTTTTTCTTACTTTATGATAATGTATAAAGTGACTTTTAGTAAGGTTTCAGTGAGACTACCTGTTTCAATAACAGATTTAAAGCTAATAATAAAGATCTGCAACTTTTTACAGGTACGTCACGTGTAAGGAAGATCTCCTTCCTGGCCACAGATTCCATATTTATCCTTCATGCCCACTGATTCTTTGTTAAGCGGCTTCAGATACAGAGGAGGTTGTATCTGAAGCCGCTTTAAAGTCTTCAGTCAGTATTTAATCCATAACTTGTGACTTGTAAATACTTTCAGTGTGCAGGTGAGAGATGCCATTCGTTGTGTCACAGCTTTGATAAACACTTCAACCCCCTCTCGGTCTTCATGTGCAACCAACAAATGAAGGGAAATATTTGTGGTCATGTTTGATGGCCACAGAAGATAAAACAGCGGCTGTGTGCAGAGAGCATGGTGGTCCAGCTCCTCTTGTTCCTTCACCTCGGCTGTGTGTGTCGGCTATCCTTTCAGATTCACCGGCAGGTAAACACACACTGTCAGAGCACAAACAGTGAACCCTGCAGCTGAAAAGGAAGGAGGAGATCCTGGACAGCCTCCACTCTGCCGGGAACTAAACACTTGCACACAAAGGGAAAGGTTCATATTTCACGGTTATATAAAGACATTAAAGATCAGCCTCTCTGGAACCAGCATGTTTTGTGTTTTACCACTCCTACAGCTTTTTGAGCTTCACAAACTACATTTGAGACATGCATTATTCTTAAAATGAAACAATTGTGTACTTCCACTCTGTGAATTCATTAACTCAAGCGTATAGGTGGGCCAAAATTTTGTGAGAACCTCAAGCTTCATGATTCTGGATTCATAGAGGCCCGATCTGGTCCCTTGGCCTTGAATTGTAGACATGAGGATTATGATGTTAACTGGCATCGTTTTGGTATTTAAAACCACTGTATGTAAATCTAAATTCTTGAGGATTCTTAGTTGAAGTTATACATACTAAACAAACTAGCACATCCTTTATATCATAAAGACAGAAAAATGTCTTTTGGTCAGACCACCTTCAAAAGAAAAGCTTCCATCCAGTGCAATACAATACAGTGACCCCTGGTTTTCCTCTGCATGTATACCCAGAGATGGCCTCATACTTTACTGCCCTGCACCCGATTTCCCTGCTCTCATTTAGTTTTTGCCCTTTTGATTTGATATCTGTAATGTAACTCCTATATCTTAATACTTCAACAGTGTTAATACTCTGTGCTTAGATGCTGCTAACTTTATGCTAGCTTATCACTCTGTTGAAAGAGACGTTTTAAATGTTTTAAATGAAGTTTTTAATGTTTACAAAAAAATAAAAATACAGAACGTAACACAAACCAATTTTGTGGCTAAATGTAACCAAACAAAAGTTGAAGATGAGACTGAAAAACACCTTAGGTGTAAAACAGAAAAAAGGTGTAATAGTGATCATTTTGATGAAATGAGTTACAGAAGATTAAAAAATCAGTAAAACTTTGTGGACTTTTTTTGTTCTTTAATTTGGGAGAAAATCCACCTGTTTAAATGGACATGAATCAGTAGATGTGTTGATAGAAAATCCTGCTGATTTGAACAAAAAAATCCAAAGCATGAATCTGTGGATCTGATTCTGTCCATTTTCGTTGCTAGTGGACTGTGCGACAGATTTGGTGCCATTTTTCTTTGATTCTTTTCACTTTTAATTAGTTTTTGAGAGTCAAAATTAAACCTGAATCTGCTGTGAGACTCCTACAGGGGCCCAGCTAAGCATACGTGCCCCCCCCCGCCCTCGGGGAGTTTATTATCCGGCCCTGGGATGCAGGCGGCTGATTGGACAGCGGCTGCGCAGCAGCGAGCAGCAGGTGCCGCAGACGCTCAGTGCGAACAAACCGTCCGCCGGCCACAGTGCGCGCGCAGGTGAGAGGCAGCAGCTCCGGTGACAAACAGACAGGCGGGATTCAGCGGCCCGGTACCGGCTGCCAGCTGAGGACAGGTGGGGTTCACGTGGTTGTTGTCCAGCCTTGTGTGGAGCTGTTTGGATGAATCTGGAGCTGGATCGTGCACGATGCTGAGCGCCGTTAAAATGGAGGGACACGAGCATCCGGACTGGAGCAGCAGCTACTACTACGCAGAGCCCGAGGTCCGTGAATTTCACCCGTGGGTGTTATCAGTCAGTGGGGATGTTGGCTCATTGGTTAAATATCGATCAGAAGAAGCGGTTTCCCCGCAGAGGAGGCAGATAAAACCCGATCACGGGCCGGACAATCTCAGTGACGGAAAAACGATAACTGAGGGTCACTTACAGGATCTGAGCTGGACTCTGAGAGGCTCAGCTGTACCGAGCCTACACAATTTAGTCGTTTACGCACAGTTTGAATGTTTCATATAAAAGTATAACCAGTTATTAGTATTATTGAGTTTAATTTGATTAAACTAAACTTTAGCCTACACCTTAGGTGTAAAACTGAATCTGAAGAGAGTCGTTTTAGAGCATGTTGAGTTTGTCAAAGAAGCCACTCTTCGGCTGGATTTCAAGTAAAAATAATGATCCATGTTTTTCATTTTAAGTAAACTAAGTAAATATTTGCAGTAGAATTTGTTAAATTGAGATCTAGTTTGTTCCAGAAATCCAGGTAATTAAAGCGAAAATCAGGAGGTTGTTTGACCTTCAATACTCGGCTGTGTCAAATAATCTAAACTGTAACTAACATTTAAAAACGATACCTGCTTTAAATTCGATCATAACAGCAAAACAAACACCGAGCAAAAGAAAAATGGCTTTCAGCGAGGACACACACGGGCAACAAAATGCAAGTTTTTACGCGATTAAACGTCACCTTTATTTTTCTGCAGGATTTACGAAATTTCACACCCGCTTTTCATTCTGGAGGGACAGATTTTAACAAGCGCTTTGACTTGCTGTTAAAACTCTGCGTAACTGATTTTAATTCACAAAGAATTTTCTGGGTTAATAAAACAAAAGCGTTAAAATCAGTTAACAGGAGAATAAAATAAGAAAAATAAATGTGTAATATTTATCTAAAAATTTATTTTAAAAAAAGACAAAAAAAAAAGATTTTATTCTACTTATAAAAATAATTTCCTTGGACGTTTTTGCTGAATAAAATTCCCACATTTTTATACATCTAAAGCGAAATATCTTATTTTTAAAAATTGTAACTCTCGTGATAATTTTGTTCTATTCAAATAAAATTGTCCCCTCTAAAAGTTGCATTAGTGATTTACTTAACATTACCAGTAGTCCCCACACCCTGCGCGTGAGCTCGGGTCTATTTTTAAAAAAATAAATAAAGTATAAACACGTCACAGAGAGGTAAAGTGGAAGGTTTGGACTTCATCTTCACCTTGGACTTCATCTTCACCTTGCAAAACCTTTACAAGGATTTGCGTGCTTATAGATTTAAAGATATGGACGGGCTCGGATTATAGCAAATGCAGCTCAATTAGGATGAATTAGACAGAGGAATACAGGTGTATTAGAAACCCTAAAAACATGGCTACTGTTAAACTGGGTCACTGGAAAATCAAACAGAAAGTCAGTCTTAGTCTTTATTATAATAATCAGAATCTCGTAGTGAGCAGTTTTCACTGTTTTAAATAACTTCCGATTAGTTATTTGAAACTAATCATAGGCTTTGGTGTATTTTTATCTCTGCGCCTGCTGTGAAGCTTTATTGGAGTTTTTATGTGTATTTTTCAAGTTTCCAGCCTTTTTTTCAACTCACTATTTTAAAGACTGCAGTGACAGAACACTGATCGTAGCACCGATCAGGAACGAATTATTTCGCTCTGTTTTGGCCTCCGGTGTCTTTTCTGACTCTGATCTTTGTGTCAGGCTGAAATAAATCCGCTGGATTTATTATTGTGTGTTTATGCGACATTATCAGGCTGTTAATTTTAAATTAAATTAAATTATTTGGGATTTAACTCAATGTGTGTGTGTGTGTGTCCTCGTGCATTAATTAATGTTAATTGGCTTTTTCTGTGTCGCAGTGTTACCCCCCAGCGGCCAACATGAACTCCATGAGCACCTACATGGGCACGCCTGGCATGACGGGCACCGGCCACATGAACGCGCATTACGTGAGCCACCCGGTCGGGGTGAGCGGCTCTTCTGTGGCCTCCGGAATGACGCAGAGCGCCGGAGCCGCCGCGCTGCCGCCCAGCATGAGCTCCATGAGCCCGCCGCCGTACGGGAACGTGCCGGTGATGAGCCCGGTGTACGGACAGGCCTGCGCCATCAGACCACGGGAGTCCAAGGCCTACCGGCGCAGCTACACGCACGCCAAGCCGCCGTACTCGTACATCTCCCTGATCACCATGGCGATCCAGCAGTCCGGCAGCAAGATGCTGACGCTCAACGAGATCTACCAGTGGATCATGGACCTGTTCCCGTTCTACCGGCAAAACCAGCAGCGCTGGCAGAACTCCATCCGCCACTCGCTCTCCTTCAACGACTGCTTCATCAAGGTGCCGCGCGCGCCTGACAAGCCGGGGAAGGGCTCGTTCTGGACGCTGCACCCGGACTCCGGGAACATGTTCGAGAACGGCTGCTACCTGCGGCGGCAGAAGCGCTTTAAGTGCGGGAAGAAGGCGGACAGCGAGCCGGGCTGTGAGGCCGGAGCGCCGGGCAGAAGCTCGGACTCCCCGCCTTCCTCCTCATCCTCCTCCTCATCGTCACCTCCGTCCTCTGACGGAAAGGGCGCCGACCTCAAACCCCACCGGGGAGAACCGCCAGCCTCAAGCCCCGTGCGCGTGCCCTCCCCGCTCACGCACACGCAGCACCTGCTCTCGCACCACCCGCACCCGCTGCTGCTGCACGAGGCCGCGCACCTGAAAACGGACCCCTACCACACCCACTACTCCTTCAACCACCCATTCTCCATCAACAACCTCATGTCGGAGCCGCAGCACCACAAGCTGGAGCCGGTGGTGCAGTACGGAGGTTACGGCTGCCCCGTGTCCGGGGCTCTGATGGCGGCCAAACCCGGCCTGGAGCCCGCGCACAGCGACAGCGGGTACTATCACGGCGTGTACGGCAGGCCCATAATGAACTCCTCCTGAGGCCCCGCCGGACTCCTCACTGCAAAAACTCTGATCTGTACATTTGTAAATGTGATAAAGGGCCATTCCCCTGTTTTTCATCCATCTGATAAAAAGCTTCATATGAAATCTTTGTTGTGTCGTTTTTATTCAACTGAAGGTTCACAAAGGTTAAACCGGACAGGACACCGGGGCCCAGTCAAGCAGCAAAAAATTACTTATAAGGTTTGTGTTCCCTTAAATTTGACCTCTTTGTGTGTCTTTCGTCCACATATATCTAAGCACAACAGAGTAACACAACTGACAAAGAGGAAGGAGACCAGAGGTGTGCCAGGACTCTGTTAAACAGAATTTTTAAAAACCTTCCACCCATGTAACATCAGATACTTTCAAGCTATTCTGTGGATGACTTTAGGAAAACCTCTCCATAAAGATTCAAGAACTCAATGAATCCATCTTTCTCACTTTGAGGGCTCTTTAAGGAACATTTAAAGACGATTTTATGTGGAGAAGATTACTAGGAGCTCACAACATCCTGGATGATCCTTTGTAAATGCCAGTGGAGGCCTGCACACATGCATTTATACTTTCCTGCATTGAGGTTGTATATTTTTTTAATGTATTTTTTCCACTCCACTTATGACTTACAATTGTATAATTCTTCATCATTAGTCCAACATATTATTTAAAAATCTCAGTATTTACATAAAATTGAGAATAAATAAATGTTCTACAGGTTCTGGAAGACAAAGCAGGAGCTCAGTGTTCCTGCTTTGGCATACAAAGTCGTTTTGAAAGGTAAAAAAAAATTCTTGAGATTCTTGTTTCACATGAGTGTCTTCCTGAAGAAGTTGGCTCTGGCTCATCAAACATTTGTGCTCAGAAGTCTGTAACAGATGATCCCGGCATACCTACAGATATAACATACACAAATGTACTCCTCAGGGGTGTGTAACATCTTAGGTTTTCCCTAAAATGTGCTGCCGTTCCAGGAGTGGTGATGACACAGGTGTGAAAATTAAAAGTAAAGATTCACAGTGGAGCTTCTTTTAATTCCGAAGTATGAGTGGAAATGTTTTGTCCTTTTGTAGCTCCAGAGTTAAAGAAGAGAAAGATTTCAGGTTGTTGTGCTTTTTTACGGTAAAAGAAAATTATTATGTATTTACTGATATAAAACTGGAGTGTGACCGAAATGATTTTAATAATTGTTTTCGGTTAGATTATTGGACCTGCAGGTGATCATGTGCACCTTTTTGAGGGCTAAAATGATGCACAAACTTTCCCAAGCAGTAAAATATACATATTTGTAAATTCTTTCTTAATTTTTAAGGTGGAATGTCAGGATGTAGACTGTGTTTGGCCAAATACAAAACAAAATTAGGTGAAATATCAATTCTACACGTCAAATCTTCCTCGGGTCTTTGTTCTCCTTTTTTTCTTCTTCGCTGTGTTCTTCGGCTTCTTTCTACAATCAAAACACATGCGTCTGAGGTTATGTTTGGTTTTTCTAAGGAAGCTGCAGGTTCAGATGTGAAGCAGATAAAGCATTAAGGAGTCAATAATACTAGAAAAAAAATCTGCACAAATGCCAGCCCATCTGCAAATAATTTTTTTAATTAAACACCCTTTACAGACAAGCACAAGCAGAATACTAAACTCAAACAGAAAACTACACATTAATCTAAAAATGAAACAGAATAAGATTAAAATGTTTGATTTAATGCAAAAAAGTACAGTAGATTTAAACACTGATGCATAAATAAGTTTTAAAAAATTAAAGTGATCAAAGAAACATTAAGAAATAAGATTGCATAAAAGCAAGTCTATTAAAGTCTGCTTTTAGAAGTAAATTAATAAATACTTTTTGGGTGTTTATTAAATTAATGCAACTTTTTTATGTCAGTTTTTGTATATTAAGATACCAAATTATAAAGGATACAAATATCTTCTGCCTAACAGGAATACGACAGAGGGTGAGCTGAGCTGCGGTATCCTTAAAGGTGCAAAACGTGTTACTGAGCTATAGATGTGAGTAAACTGAGGCAGCATTAGCACTAAATGGCTTGATTATCACCCGCAGGGTCACAGATAACATAGAAGCAGATAACAACTGGAACAATAGCCCATGAAAAGGTGACAAGCTCTCCTCTTAAAGCACATTAATGTCACACAGAAGTGATGCTGAACTGCAGATAACAGGCTTCACGGGTCACATGGTCACATTCAAGAAAACAGTTATTCAGCACAAAGACATTCTGGCTCAAAAAAGCCGAATGCTTTAAATAAACTGAATGCACATATTTAAACATGGAATTTTAAAAACTACAACAGGTTAAGCACTGATGTGACAAACATATGGCAGAGTAGGAGAGACGACATTCAGTGAGGATTTTTCATTTTCTGCATTCTGGTGAATTTTTATGCATCACTTTGCACATTTTCAGCTTGTTTGTCTGGTGTGCTTAGGGAGGGAGGCTCCTCTACTGTCTTTAAATAATCTTGTTTCCTATTGTTCCTGCTGAGCCAACACACATATTCATGCTTCACTCTTCGGTCCTCTGTCATGTTTGCTTCGCTCCTGATGTGAGAGTCAGAGTGTAAAGAGCCAGTTCAGCTCTGTTTAATATCAGGATGATGTAGCTTCTTTTGTTTAGGTAATAATCTGTTTTAATGTGCACATCAGACCTGCTCACTTTGATGATGAAGTCATTTGTTTTCATTTATAAACTCCTGGAATTTAACCCTGTGATGTCTCAGTTATCCTAACCCTAAATTACACATCAGAATGTTTAATGTTTAAAATTATTCCACAAGGTTTTGGCAATCAAGGAAAAAAAGATCTAACTGACTCTAATAAAGAACTATACCCTAACCCTGAGGTTTAGGATTAGGGTTTGGGGGTGTAATGCAAACTGAGGCCGACTGACAACAAAAAAGGTCGGGTGACTTTTTCCTAAAATGAATAAGCAAACTAACAAGATTAGAAAAATAAATCATTTTTACTTACTTAAAAGATGTCCTAATAATAAACTTTGTTTAAACTTTGTTGGTTTGAGATTTTTGGGGAAAAACCCTGTATTAGGAAAAAAAATGACCTTCACCTATTGGATACATTGTTGTTGTTGTTGTTTACTGTTGTTGTGCTTATAAAAACTCAGCTTATTCTTTTTTTTAAATTTTCTGGGCGTTCCCTGCATCTCCACTGAGATCTATATCTTCTATTTGACATTTTCTTTTCGTTTTTAATTGTTGATCTTCTCCACATAGCACAAACAACATAATAAAATCCATTCAAAATGAATATTATGCTGTATCATTGGTCACATATATTATACAGACTCATTGGAAACTGCAGCTGTTTTGGTATTTGATAAATCACCCGAGTTTATGAAATTTAAAGCTACCAGGTTCCTGAACTCCAGCCAATAAATAGAACTTAAACAAGAAAAAAGTGCTGATTATGTTTTTGATCAATCATTTTAATCAGTTTATTAAATGTTATAAAAATAAAGAAAATATTCCTCAATGTCTCCATGGTCTGATTTTACTGTCCAAACACTCCAAAAGCCACAAAAGGACGAGTTTGCTGACAGTAACAGAGCTTCAGTAATATTTCAGCTGATGCAGAAAGACGCTCCACAGTGTAAATGGATCATCTCCACAAACAAACAACAAAACAAACAAACAAACAAACCCAACCCTGTAGAGTGTGTACATTTTCTTCTTTAGCTATCGAGTTCATTTGAGAAAAAAAAAAAATCAATTTTCTTCCAGTCAGCACATTAATTAGCATTTTTATTTTTTTAATGTCAGCATTTTGTCTCTGTGTACTTTATAATCATATCAATTTGAACTTAGCTTGCAAAGGGAAGGAGATCAGTTTTCCCTCATTAATATGAAAATATATGCAGAACGATGCTTCACCATCTCCAAATAAAGAAGCTGTGGTGTGCGGGGTGTGATGTATGCTTTATATCATTTATGAGTTACTACAAGCATCAGGATGAGTCAGTTCATCAGTTTTAGTGATAGTTTATTTATTTAGTTTTCAATTTTTTTAATAGATAGTTTGGATAAAGAGCCCATGGCGGTGTCCTCCGAGGTTTATTTTACCAACCGAATACTTCAAAAATAAGAATGTGCACAAGAGGAACTCAGTCTTCTGGCTTATAGATTAACTAGAACTGTTGTGGCTTTCATTTTGGATGAAACCCCCAAAAGACATTTGTACCACTTGTCCTTCTGCACCAAAGCTTCCTTCTGTAGTCACCTATAGTCTTTCCAAATTGTAGGCTATCTGTTTCCGAGAGCTGCCTGTCTGGTGGGCATCGAGCCACTGAAGACATCCAGGGGAAATA
Source organism: Oreochromis niloticus (assembly GCF_001858045.2). Classification (NCBI taxonomy): domain Eukaryota; kingdom Metazoa; phylum Chordata; class Actinopteri; order Cichliformes; family Cichlidae; genus Oreochromis; species Oreochromis niloticus. The sequence goes on from NC_031980.2 coordinate 23,163,875, forward strand.
TGTGGAGTGAAGCTGGGGCTAATAAATGTAATTAATGAAGAAAAATGAGATAAACTTTTTATTTTATTAAAAATTTAATTTGGAACCTTGTCTTATTAGCAATGATTAGAAATGGGCTGTGGCAAAAAAAGAAGACAGAAAACAGCTCAAATTATTTTTAAAGTACTGAATGAATCTGTGACTGAAAGCACTTTAAAAGCTCCACATGAATGTGGTTCATTTACAGTTTAAAATCCCGCAGCTTCACTCTGTGCACAAAGCCATGAGTAAACAATATCTTCAAAGACTAAAGCGGGTCATTTTGCATGACTTACAGCTTCAAACAAGGTCAAGTCTCCATCCGTGTGCATGGAATATTTGACTCGGAAATCAGTGTGTTTGTTTAATTGTGCGCTGGGGGTGACTGGTGCCTGCCTCTACCTGCTGTAAGAGTTTGTTGCGAAATCAAACAAAGCTGACCTGAGCAATATAGGTTAGTCTTTAAAAAAAAATAGCCTGCCACACCTCTGAGCCAATCAGTCTGACTCTGATTGTAAAACACAGGCTGTGTACTGGAAGAGGGACTCAACAGGCTGAGTTTCTGATGGTGGAGGTGTCAGAAGAAAAGAGTGAAACGACACCGGCGAGGTTTTGATGAGCTGTCTGCAAAGCTTTGGGAGAAAAGCCGTCTACAGACACTGCAGGTTGTTTATTAACTTCACAAAGGATTGGTGCCTCCTGATCCTGTGTGAAGTTTCATCTTTAAGACAAAGTTCTTTACATTTCTAGTGACACAGTTTCAGCTTCAGTATCTGGTCTAAAGAAAAGAAAGAAAGAAAAACAGTGTTTAGGTGTAACATATTTACAGTGTCAAACTCTGAGATCTTTAATTAAGGCCATGGATGAGGGAGATGAATTAATCCAGTAAACATGTAAACATGCATCCAGACTGGGATTCTCTTTATTAATCCATAAATTAATCAATCTATGAATTACTATGAATAACTGCAATAATCAGTATCTGTTTACTACTCTTGACTTGAACGATATCAGCCTATGATCAGCTCAGATACACAACTGTGAGAACAAAAGTCCCGCCCACCTGAGTTTTAACAGTTCTGTTAGTGAGGGGCAGCCAATCAGGGCAAAATTGGTTCAAAAGAGGAGGAGCTAAAAGAGACCAGATCAACTAAGGGGCAGCACCAAGGCCAAGTATTAGATACGAAGGATTATTTTGAGCTTTACAACAGCAGCTTTGCATGATTCAGAGTCCAGGTTTTTAAGGTGGAAATGAGCAGAATATGTCCACTTTGATGTTCTTGAAACCAAAGCCACAATCTCTTTTTCAAACTCACAAATAACAACCCAGAAAACAATTGGATGCTGAATAAACTGTTGACTGGAAGTCTTTTCTTGACATCTAATTGCAATAATTCCACAATGAAAAGTTGTATCAAAAGTTTGGGTCAGATTTGATCTCCAGATGTCAAAGGTTGTTTTCCCCCAATGGTACAAAAGGTAAAGGAAAAACATGCAGCTCCACATGGAAATTCAGCGTCACTGGAAATTTAAAGGGAAAACGATGGTCACTTCTCATAAACAAAGACTGCTGCTGAGGTGTGATGAGGTGTGATGGGGTGTGATGAGGGGCTTCATCAGACTCGCCGCCTTGCTGAGCATCTCTGTTTGCTTAAGAAAAGCAATCAGCGCGTTATGAATAATAATGACCTCTTTCTGACCAGGAATAATGGGAAGGCTGCATGCCGAGCGCCTCGAGGTCAGAGCTTAGCCAGCGATGCTGTGTTTGGACAAGGAGCGTTTACCACCCATACACACACATGCATACATATAAGGGATGTCCTAACGTAAGCTCTGTATGCACAATTATTCCTACAGTCCTGAGCAAACGCTCCAAGACATAAACGCCGGGGCTTTTTTGTTACCAAATATTATACTCATTTACAAAAAATAGCAAATATTTAATGAATAAAATATGAAAGTTTAGTAACATTGCACTACTTAGCTCATTTGACCTTTATTTTCAAATATTTTAAGCTTCTGCTTTTGACAAACAAATCTGTGGGACGGCATTTATTGGGAGGGATTGTGTTCACATTGACGGACAGGTGACAGCTGCCTGTCACCTGTCAGTATCTGCTTGTAACAGCAATGTCTTTCTTTATATTTAGTTCCCGAGGATCCAATCTTTCTTGTAATTTAAAAAAAAAAAACAGTTTGGAGGAAGAGTCCTTCAGATTTTCTGAAGGTCAGTGAAAGATTTTCTCTGTCAGGCTGCTTCTTCACTCATTTTCATTCTAGTCCTCATACCTTTCAGATCAACGCTTTTTTGGTTGTTAAGCCACTTAACATTGACCTGTGAATCATTCAAGCATAACAAAAGCACCAAACTCACTGGACCAACCAGTCTTGTGTCGACACATAGCAGAAAACTTAACAAAGAATATTAAATCATTTAAAATGCTTCTTTAGACACATAACTGAGATAACATAATGAGAAATGTCAAAGTTGACTCAATTTGACAGCATAAAAAATATATTTTTGTACCTGCAGGAAAAGGAGGAGGTCAGGAAAGAGGTCCGACAGTGAGAGTCTGCAGTCATCTGTAAAAAAACAGTGGAGGCTCTGTGACGGTTTGAGCTGTATTTTGGTGGTGTTGGAGATCTAGTCAAAATTGATGGAATTATGAACACAGAAATGTGCATTTATGTGCAACACAGTGCCAACGCAGTAAAAGCATACCTGGATAGAAAAACACAATGTTTCAATGAATTGCTGCCCATATTTCCAATTTTCTCTCTAAAATGTAAAGATGTGAAGGGTGGCTCAGCACTTTTGCACAGTACTGTATTAATTTATGGCTTTCTGTGAGGTACAGACCTTTTAAGTATTTAGCACTCCACTTCTGGCTCAGGAAAAAAAAAAAAAGGGTGATGACCAAAACATGCAGAAATCAGTGGTCACAGTGGCTTTGTGCATCTTTTATATACAGTATCTGATTTCTTAGAGTGTGTGGAGTCCGTTTGCAGCACTTTAAGGCTGTTAATCCACTAAAGGGATTAGCTTGTGTGAACAACCCCTTAACTTCATTTAAAGTGGAACACCTTGTTTCAGAACAAAATTGTTTTATATTTGTTTTTTCTTGGTCCCTTTAAATCCATTAATCTTCTTTTTTCAGTCTTACGAAGCACTCCTGCAGAAGTCATTCCTCTACATCCTGACAGTTTTCAGCATTGATGGCGATCTGGAGGGAAATTTAAAGACTCGTGTGCTGCTTCTTTGTTTCTGAGTTTGGGTTCATTTGCCCAAATTCAGAGCCTGGTTTCATCTCTTTGTCTCCTTTGCCACCTCGGACCGCTGCTTCTCGGCCGAGCCTCTTCTGCTGTTGTCTGAGCATGTGTACACTGAGCAAACCTCCACATCTTCCTCATATTTGCGCTCAGCTTTATCGGGCCTGCGACCGGCTTCCAAAACACACTCAGGAGAAAAACACTACAGACGGGGTGAAGACCAGCAGACACGTCTCTTCTATAAGTTCGGGGACAGATTTTTTTGGTTTATTAAGGGTGTCTGAGCATGTGAGGTGGAGGGACATGATGCTGTGCTGCTGGCGGTCAGTGTGAGGTCGTATGGTGTCAGTTGTTTAGTTAGATATCAAATAAAAACAGTGAAAATGCATGACTTAATGCAAAATCTGATATCTCTGTGTTTGAAACCTTGAGCAGCAATGCAGCAGATGCACTGTGTATGGGATAATCTTCACCAAGCATATGAGACTTTTATCTTTACAATATTTTTGTGTAACATCCATAAAATTCAAACCAAACTGCAAATTATATAACATTAAAATAATTATATAAGTAAACCAAGTCTAGAAATAACAAATCAGAACTGACTTTTGGCTTTGTGCAGGACACAAACCTCAGTCTTCCATGTGAAATTGAGCTATATGTCCCATAATCTGCTCCTTATACTGATTATTTCAGCAAACCTGCCAGAAAGTCTAAAAGCCAAACTTTTCCAACAGTGGTGGTGCAGGTCAGAAGTGTGCAGGGGTGGACTAAAGTGAGCAAGAAAAATTAGATTTTACTGGCAAATAGAAAGAACACCAACAAAAGCTAAAGCTGTAAAACTAAACAGAAAGTCCAGCTGCAGAGCATGAGTCTGTGACATCACATCACAGTTAGTTGCTCTGATGGAACAAAACTAACATGGCGATATCACATTAGGTGTCGGACCACAAGTGAACGAGAGAGCAAAAAGACTGTATATAAAAGATGGACCAAGCTTTCAGGTTTGAAAAGTGAGCACAGCGTGGAAGCTGAGTTTTTGAAAAACATACTTTAAATGGTTGCCACACACCAAACTAAAACCAGGAGTGCAGGAGTGAAGTGTCAAATAAAGGACTTGAAGAAACAAAGGACACTTTTCAACAAGAAAAGACAGATCTCAGTTTTGTCCACCGTCCCCGACTTCCAGCCACCTGTATTTGCTCGGCGGGTTCCTCTCGCCTCAGCAGAGAGCACGGCAACAGCCGGATCATCCGAGGCTGCGTCCGTCTACAAAAGGCAGCAGGTTTTTAAGACGGTTAATCGTGATCTTTGCTCTGCTTTGCTCAGCGGCTCAACATAGGCGACGAGGATCTGCAGGGTCTCATGTTGGCTTCAGGGGTCAAAAGCCCAAAGCTGTCATGTTGACTGTGATCTGATGCGATGTATGCGGTGGCCTTCCAGGACAAAGCACATACAAGACTGAAAGACGTTACAGGAAATGCTCCAAATGCTGCGTGAAAACACAGAGAGCTGCAGGCCAATTTATGCTTCCTGCACACGCTTCAACAACCGAAAACCCACGTTTCTTCTTTGCAGTTTAAAACAGACTTTGTTATTTTATTTTTGGATATTTTTTTACTTGGCTTATTTATTTTATGTGTTTTATTTTTAACTATCATCTGTTGTTTCAGCCTTACAGAAAGTACTGGAATCACGGGTGTAGTGCAGTTCCTCGAATGTCCACTGGCTCCAACAGTGACTCGCGAGGCATTCCCCACAGACGCCCGTGTTAAAATGTCAAATAAATATGTTTACAGCCTGCCATAAAAACTAATCAAAAACAAAATGAAGCATATTTCTTGGCTTTCCGTGGGCAGCTTTGTCTTCACCCAACAGGATTTTGTTAAGGCTTAAAATTTTGGGGTCAAGGCTGCTTGGACTAGTTCACCCCAACGCTGGAGTTTCTTCGAGTGCCTTTTGGAACATTTTAACATAATTATCTGACAGATAATGTGCGTGTTGTGCAGTAATAAATATCAAAAAGTCTTTGGTGCAGCTTTGATGTTTTATTAGACTTTTACTTTGGTCTAATTAGCAGGAATCTGTGTCTGCGGGTGCAAACTTAGTAGCCCACCTGCCACCATCCAAATGTCGTGAACAACAGCAAAAAAGTCTGAAGACGGTGGAAGGTGTGTGAACATGTGGGCCAGCCTTTAAAGGCTTAAATGTCAGGTGATCTGCTTAACTACCACACCTCCCATGACAGTCAGAGTATGAGATGATAACAGGAATGAGAGACGCCCACTGTCTCCTGTAGTCAGTCACTAGCTGTAGATGGCTAAGAGAGTATATTTGAAAATTAAAATATACTAAAATATAAAAAAATATTTTTTATTGTTAACCATCAGCTTTATGAAGGCATTCTTCCCGCTTTGAGAAGTTTATAAGACAGAGCTACTGACTGTAGTTTATTTGCATCAATTTGTTAAGCTTGTTTCTAATGTTAGGAACAATTGAAATCAGATTTATCAAAAATTTGTCTTTATTACATTTTGTTTGTTTCAGCTCTGCAGAATGACTCAAAGGGTAAGGAGAAA